>NC_136067.1:521826365-522413865 GCF_964261635.1 Lissotriton helveticus | reverse complement strand
ACAGGGAGCCCATTCCATGGTCTCTCATGTAAGCTGAAACAGATTTGTTTACATGCTTCCTCGACTTCTCAATTTGTGGACAAAATTGGTTTGACCACCTCCATTTCTGTCTTTGGCATATATTTGAATATACCAAGGCAGTCTGAGGAAAAAGTGCCATTAATTGCTCAAAGGTGTCCTTTAAAAGCATTTCCAGACCTACACCAGTCAAAGTGCCCAAGTCATTACCTCCACAGTGCACAATTAACAGGTCAGGTTTGGGCAAATGCATAAAGGTTTTCACCAATGGTATCAATTGGTGACATTTTAATCCTCTGTGGCCAAACCACTTAATTTCCACATCTTGTAAATTGAGGTTAGGTAAATTCCTGCTTTCAACGTACCTTTGAGCCCAGTGAATATAACTATGACCAACAATCCAGACAGAAAACATGGTGAGAGAAGGTTCTCCTGCAGTCAGATGAAGTGTGGCAATGAAATGGCAGTTGAAAAAATGAGAGTTTGAAATGAAAAAAACTGTGGAGTTTCTGTGTTCATGAAGCAGTAACAGTGATTGGTGGATTTTGATTGATGAAAACAGAAAGTTAGGGTGTACAGATGTGTTGTTTGAAAGATGTATTTTGAGTGGTCAATAAAAAATCATTAAATGAAAGAAAGCACTGGATATGCAGGTGCACTGAGAGTTCAGAGTTCAATTGCAACATTGTTGTGTGAACTTGCAAACACCAGAGTTTCTCCAAGAGGTGGTTGCTATGGAAAATAGGCAGAAAGGGCAGAGGGGGAAGGGTTTTCATTTGAAAAAAAGTGAGGGAAGAGTTTTGATTGGGTGACATGAGAAATATGTGTGAAGAATTACACCATTTCTGTGCTTTTGATAGCTGCAGACTCTGGAGTGCATACCTTTTGCTCTGCTGAAGACAAATTGGTGTGTTTCTTAGACTGTTTTCAAACTGAAAGTATTTGCTAAGGTGAGAAAATATTTCTTTACTTTAGATAGAGAATAGTGTGCTTTAAGGAGAAAATTATGATTTATGTGGCGCAAATTGCTTGTAAATATGCTCTCACATGTGCATGGAAAATTTTGATTTTGAATGTTTGTGTTACATAGCCATGTTAAAAGTGACGCAACCATGCTGGAAAGCCAATCAAAAAATGATTTCATGTGTTTTAATGACATTTTAAGTCATTTTCTGATGTGCAGTGTTTAGAAATTATGATTTGAAAATCGTTTTTGTGGAAAAGGAATTGTTTTTAAATTCATGACAAGGATATAATGGTGTATGGTTCTTTATAAGGCAATTGACTGTCCCTGATGTTATTTTTCTCATTTTAGTGTAAGACCTTTCTCTGTGGCGCAAATTGCTTGTAAATATGCTCTCACATGTGCATGGAAAATTTAGATTTTGAATGTTTGTGTTAAATAGCCATGTTAAAAGTGACTAAACCATGCTGGGAAGGCAATCAAAAAACGCTTTCATGTGTTTTAATGACATTTTAAGTCATTTTCCCATGTGCAGTGTTTAGAAATTATGATTTTAAAATCGTTTTTGGGGAAAAGGAATTGTTTATAAAATCATGACAAGGACATAATGGTGTATGGTTCTTTATAAGGCAATTGACTGTTCCTGATGTTATTTTTCTCATTTTAGTGTAAGACCTTTCTCTGTGGCGCAAATTGCTTGTAAATATGCTCTTACATGTGCATGAAAATTTTAATTTTGAATGTTTGTGTTACATAGCCATGATAAAAGTGACCCAACCATGCAGGAAAGCCAATCAAAAAACGCTTTCATGTGTTTCAATGACATTTTAAGTCATTTTCTCATGTGCAGTGTTTTGAAATTATGATTTGAAAATCGTTTTTGGGAAAAAGGAATTGTTTTTAAATTCATGAGAAGGACATAATGGTGTATGGTTCTTTATAAGGCAATTGACTGTCCCTGATGTTATTTTTCCCATTTTAATGTAAGACCTTTCTTTGTGGCGCAAATTGCTTGTAAATATGCTCCCACCTGTGCATGGAAAATTTTGATTTTGAATGTTTGTGTTACATAGCCATGTTAAAAGTGACCCTACCATGCAGGAAAGCCAATCAAAAAACGCTTTTATGTGTCTTAAGGACAATTTAAGTAATTTTCCCATGTGTAGTGTTTTGAAGTTATGATTTGAAAATCGTTGTTGAGGTAAAGGAATGTTGTTAAAATTTATGTGCGCCATATGCCCCCAAATTTCTTTTTCAGGGTTGCAGCAGGGTGTTCTTGAGACACCCCTGCACCTTTGGAATAAATTCCTAATTTGTGATGAGCAAATTGTTAATCGCAAATTGCACCTTCATTTATATGAGTCTCCTAGCCCATGGAAATGAATGGGTAATTTGCAATTAGCAATTTTCTCAAAGCAAATTTGGAATGGTAAAGAATCGCTATTTATTCCTTAAAATTCGCTTTTTTGGAAATGCAAAATAGTTATATGATACATATGGCGGTTGATGTCTAACAAGATAAGAAGCTTACGGATACATTTATGATGACTGGTGCAATGAAGTAGAAATCACTTACTTCATTGGTAGGCCTTTACAATAAATTATCTCCTCTGTATTCTTCATCAAGCGTAACTTTAATCTGCAATCCTGAGTAGGCCTCACCTTAAACAAACCTCTGGATAGGCCACATCTTATTGTCATCCTGAATTAATCATTTAAAATGCTAGGGACAGATTTATGATAGGTGTATACCTCTTTTGTGCCACTTAGAAAACATTGTCCATGGGGAAATGACTTAAAATGTCCTTAAGACACATGAATGTGTTATTTTAAAACGTTTGCAATTTTTTTGGGTCACTTTCAACATGGCTATGTGTCTGAAACAGTCAAAATCTAAATTTGCAATGCACAGGTGGGAGCATATTTACAAGGAATGTGCTTCATGGGGAAAGGTCTTATAATGTAATATGGGAAAAATGACATTAGAGATACTGAAATGCCTTATAGAGAAGCATACACCATTATGTCCTTGTCATAAATTTGCAAACCATTACTTTTCCCCAAAAACGATTTTCAAATTATATTTTGAAAACACTGCACATGTGGAAATTACTTAAAATGTCAATAATTCAAAATTTGTGATTCCTTAAATGCAATGTATCAAAAAAAAATATGTAAAAAATGATATTAAGGATTTGGAAACTACCACCAACTTCTAGTTTGTGGTAATTTGCGAATTCTTTTCAAAAAGCATTTTTTTCAAAAAAAAAAAAAGGTCCCATATGACGCCCATACATGCCATTAGGGCATGTAGGTGTGCCATGTGCTCCCAAATTTCTTTTTCAGGGGTGCAGCAGGGTGTTCTTGAGATACCCCTGCACGCTTGAAAAAAATCCTATTTTGTGATGAGCTAATTGCTAATCACAAATTGCAACATTAATTCCTATGAGCCTCCTAGCCCATGGAAATGAATGGGTAATTTGCAATTAGCAATTTGCTCATTGCAAATTAGGAATAGTAAAGAATTGCTATTTATTCCTTAAAATTTGCTATTTAGGAAATGCAAAATAGTTTGATGGTACATATGGTGGTTCATCTGTAACAAGATAAGAAGCTTAGGGATACATTTATGATGACTGGCGCAATAAAGTGCACATTACTTACTTCATTGGTAGTCCTTTATATGTATTATCTCCTCTGTATTCTTCATCAAGCGTAACTTTAATCTGCAATCCTGAGTAGGCCTCACCTTAAACAAACCTCTGGATAGGACACACTTTATTGTCATCCTGGATTAATCATTTAAAATGCTAGGGATAGATTTATGATAGGTGTATGCCTTTTTTCTGCCACTGTGCGTCACTTTTATGATGCAGCGGTGGTGCATAATATTTGCTATGAGGTGACAACATTAAAAATTGATGCATTTAGGCAGATATGTCATAGTGTAAAAAAAAAAACGTACCACATAAAACCCAATCAGCAGTAATGCAAAAGATGCACCATGTCGCAAGACAGGCCTCACTTGGGGCCATATGTATCAAGCTAATTAGCATTTGCAAAGATCAAAATTCTATGAATTTCGGCCTTTGCGAATGTTAATTAGACAAATGGTATGTATCAAACAACTTTGATGCAAAATAAGGAGTAGCAAAATTTGCTATTCCTTATTTTGCGATTGCACTGAAGCATTTGTAAATTTTGTGACTACTTAAATGCAATGTATCAAACAAAAACTATGTAAAAAATGACATTAAGGATTTGGAAACTATTGTGGTAAATTAGTGGTAATTTGTGAATTCTTTTCAAAAAGCTTTTTTTCAAAAAAAGAAAAGGTGCCATATGACGCCAACACATGCCCTTAAGGCATGTATGTGTGCCATATGCCCCTAAATTTGTTTTTCAGGGGTGCAGCAGGTGTTCTTGAGACACCCCTGCACCCTTGGAAAAATTCCTACTTTGTGATGAGCAAATTGCTAATCGCAAATTAAACCTTCATTCATATTAGCCTCCTGGGCCATGGAAATGAATGGGTAACTTGCAATTAGCAATTTGCTCATCGCAAATTAGGAATGGTAAAGAATCGCTATTTATTCCTTAAAATTCGCTATTTAGAAAATGTAAAATATTTTGATGATACATATGGCAGTTCATCTGTAACAAGATAAGAAGCTTAGGGATAGATTTATGATGAGTGGCGCATCACCAGGGATGTGACAGTCATCCTGCGCCACTGTTCCGCCACCCATGTTGTGCTGCATTTACAATGCGGCGCAGCATGGGGCAAAAACGGCACAGATGCGTGACGCATCTGTGCCGTAAAGGTGGCGCATTGCTGGAGTTGTATCGTAAGTGCGATGCAGCTCCAGCAAGGCTCAGGGGTGCCCCATCTCTACAATGCTGCGTCAAGACCTATGCCAGCTTCAAGCAGGCGCAGGGTTTTGAAGCAGCTTTCTCCTATCTGATTGTAAATGCGGCACACCATGGGTGGTAAAGCAGTGGTGCACATTAACTGGTGCATGCCTGGGGATGTGCCATTTAATATAAATCTGCACTTTAACATTTGAGTATGTGCAGGGGACACAGAGTCGTTGAGGCTTATCCAAGGTTAAGAACAGATGAGTCCTGTTCAGTGAAAAATTAGACATAGGCTTCACCTGCTCAGCATCGCTGGACATGGCTAAATAATAGCTGCAAAATGTTACTCTTGTTAAACAATTTTACTATTATAATCTGTGAGATTTGTCTCTTACTCTGCAACATCTCATTGTTGTTATCTTTCTTTAAAGATAAAGACAACCTCAACATGAGCGACAATCTGCAATCAGTTGATTTTGACCTCATCATTGAACTTGTAATTGAAACATCAGTGGATGTTGATCCATTGGATGATTTAAATCCTGAGGATGAAGAAGAGCGTGATGAGGATGCAGATTTGTCCGAATTATATGATATAGGATGGGAAGCTGACCTGCTTGAGCCTTTGGAATTATAAACATTTATTTTTAAAATTTATAATCAATAAAAAGTAAAAAGGTAAACCGTTTAATTTAAAAATAAAGACACCTTCAAAAACAGGTTATGTGTAGTGTCTTCAATAAAATATTAAAATATGCTCATAAAATTAGATCAGATTCACATATAAAATAGCATAGGTAACATAAATATAAATGTCATTTCTTTTCTGGTATTTCTGTATTGTAAAAATGGCAATGACTAAAAAATCTTCAAATTAAAATGTCAAGTAGTGTGTTATGTTTTTGATCACTATTACTGATTTACTGTTTGATAATAATGTTTATTAACATTTTTTATTATATTTTTCCTCAGATTCAACTGCAGATCATTTCAAGATTTCAATATGCCTACAATACTAAGACAGATAAAGGCTGCAAAACGTCAAAGACAGCAGGAGAAAAAAAAAACGCAGCAGTCCTCTAACAAAAAGATTTCTCAAGCCACGAAGAAAGCACCGGGTAAGAGCTCTAAATATTTCATAAGAAATATTTGTAATAAAAAAAATATTACTACAGAAAATGTTTCAATCCATAACACGAGAAGTAAATCAAATGGAAAGAAAAGGACAAATGAAAATGTTACTGCTAGAGCAAGAGATAAATCTGTGCATGATAGTAGAAGGAAACAACAGTTTAGGGAGATTCGTAAACGAATGTTCCGTAACAGGATAATTGGCAATTTGTTAAAAAATATTAAGAAAGGTCAACAGAAACTAGTTTTTTATAAGAGAAAAAAAAAAGTTGAGAAAGTTATTGATCAGGCATTTGAAATTAAACGTAAGTTATTTATTTTGATAATCAATAGAATTAGGAAGCTAAACAAGGCAATTTTTGATTTCAAAAGAAATAGTAGATGGAAGAGAATAGTTAATCGTAGTAATTTTTGTGAAGTTTTTTCTGGAGAATGGATACATAGTTCAAGCTGTGAGGCATTTTTTAATGAAGAGAGTTATTTCCAGGATAATGATTTGGTGCATGCAGTTGACATCAGTGGTCGTGCTTATGAAGTGAAAGATGGTTGTCCAGTTGAAAAAGAAAAACTTGTGACAACAGAGGCAGAAGAGTTGTTAGGTAATGAGGTTTTAGGAAGACGTGCTAAGGGTCCTGTGTACACCTGGAAGTGTAGTAGTATTTGCAGTGTGCGACAGGATTCCATCAATTTGCTTTGTGATTTTGTACGGTCATTTAACAAAAAAAGTTTGAAGCAGAAAATGAGGTTGTTGCAAGAATTAGATCCTTGCAGAGTAAGAGAAGTGACAGGTTTGCATGGTCATTCACTGGCTTGTCTATCCAGGAGAGTATGCCAGAGTGTTTTTCATCATTTCAGGATGCTAGCAGTGCATCATAACAAAGTGAGGAAGTTAGTTAGACTGTTGTATTATGCTAAGAGTCCAGCAATTATGCTGAAACAATTATGCGCTGCTCTTTTGCATGGTTCTGAAATAGATGTGAAGAATATATGTGAAGAAATTGAGTTTTGTTACTTTGGAAGTAAAGAGGAGAATGTTGAAATTGAGCAAGAAGTAGAGGGTCATTTGGAAGATAGTGTACATGTTTCCAGTACAGATAATTTCCAGAGGGAAATTGCGACGTTTGACATGAAATCAAGTGAGAGGCCTAATTTCACTTGTGTGTGTTGTAGACGCACTTATTATAAGAATCAGACTAAGTTAGTGGATTTATATGCAAAAAGTGAAAGGGAAAATAATAGTGAATGGAAGGATTTTGCAACATACTTGATGGTAGAAAATTGTTTTGATTTGGGATTGGATCAACGTGTGTGTACTTATTGTTGTAACAAATTAAAACAAAACCAGATGCCTGCTAGAGCAGTTCATAATAATCTGGAATTGGTTGAGATTCCTTCTGAATTGAAGGACTTAAATACTTATGAATCTATTTTGATTCAAAGTATCCATCCCTTTCAGGCTATTGTAAGAATGGAGCCAAAGACAGGGAAATTGCCTCCATCAGATTTACAGAGAGGATTAAAGGGAAGAGTTGTTTATTTGCCTCTAGATTTCAAGAAAAACATTAACACAATTGGAGTAGAAAAAGTGGAAGAGGAACCTCTGGTTATCTTAGTTAATGGGGTTCCGACAAAGAATAAGAAAATATGGCAAGATTTAGTAGATGTTAGGAAAGTTAAAAAGGCAACATTGTATTTGAAAAAAAATAATAAATACTATAAGAATGTATATGTTGCAGAAGAGGAAGTAAGTGAGGAAGAGGATAGCGATTTGTGTGCTGGTCAAATTGAGAAAGTAGAACCCTCTACTAGTGAGGAAATATATGAACATTATAGTGTTCATCCTTTGCATTCGAAGGAAGTCATGGGGAATGCTATTGAGTTGTTTCAAATGAAACAAGCCAAAGGGAGTCCCATTAGTGTTTGGGAGGAAAGTTTGGAAGCTCGGTGTTTCCCACAGCTTTTTCCAACAGGTCAGGGAGGAAGATATGATGAGCGACCTCATCAAATTCCTGCTTCTGAATACCGGACTTTGCGATTGTATGCAGGAGATGCTAGGTTTCGACAATGCATTCCTTATTTGTTTCATCTCCTGTTTGAAAGCGATCTGTCTGGACTGTCATATGCAGTGAACCACATCTTGAAAAGTGGTATACACATGCAAAACATCTCGGCAAGTGATTTTATGGATAAAGTGAATGTCCAAGATAGTATTTTGGATTCTCACCTGATTAATCTCATGGCGTGTCAGCGTGGTACTAATGAGTACTGGTACCGTCGTCATGGTGATTTAAAATGTATGCTGAGGAACTTAGGTACTCCCACATGGTTCCTCACTCTGAGTTGTGCCGAGTATGGCTGGGAAGACTTACTTCAATTTCTACGAGAGGCAAATGCTAACGTAGAAAACATCGAATTCAAGACACCCGGAGAACTGTGCTCTTTGGATCCAGTCAATGTATGTAGGTACTTCAATCATAGATTTGAAGCTATGATGTCTTTCATCATGAATAAGAAGAATCCACCTTTTGGAGAGGTGTTGGATTTCTTCTGGAGAAAGGAGTACCAAGCAAGAGGTGCTCCTCATATACATATGTTGCTGTGGATCAAGGATGCACCTAAATTTGGAACGGATCCAGAAGACTCAGTGATGAGTTTCATCCAACAGTATTCTACGTGTGCTGTTCCAAACGCAAAGGAGAAGAAAAGCCTAAGAGAAAAAGTTCTGCGTTTCCAAAGCCATCGATGTGGAAAGTACTGCCGTCGTAAATTCCGAAACAAAGACAAGTTCTACACCAAATGTCGTTTCGGCTTTCCACGACCGGTGATTTCTAAAGGAAGAGTAAACAGTTTGATGCCTTCGCTGCGACATAATGTGATGAAGAAATCACCTAAAAACACTTACAATTTGAAGAGGAACGAAGAGTCCAAGTACATCAACGACTACAACCCGGTGATTTTGTCCATGTGGAATGCTAACATGGATATACAGTTTGTGGCTGATAACTGTATGGCTGTGGCTCGGTATGTGACGTCTTACATCACCAAAAAAGAGAAGACAGAATTGAAGGATATGTGGGAGGACATTTCCCATGAAAAGAGCCTCAGCAAGAAGTTGTACAGTTTCAGTCTGAAGATGTTGTCGCATCGAGAAATCGGAGCGTACGAATGTTCTGACCGGTTGTCTTCAGCAAGTCTCTATGCCAAGTCCAGGAGTATCGTTTGGGCGAGTCTTGGTCTTGCTGCAACGCGTAATCGAGTTCTCAAACCTGTGCGGGAAATTGAGTATTTGGCGGAAAAGGAGCCAAACAGTACCGACATTTTGAAGACAAACATGTTGGATACATATTATCCAAATCGAAGCAGTCACCTAGAGAATGTTTGTCTGTATGAGGTTCTGCAAAATTACATGTTCAAGAGGAACATCAAAGAAGATACTGAGAAAGGAGTGTATGCTGTAATAGGAAGTGAGGGATGTCTGGTCAAGCAAAGAAAATGCCACTTGATAAACCATCGAAAATTGAGTGGCGAATCTCCTGAAAAAAAGGAGTTTTTCTATTTAGCACTTTTGCAACTTTTCAAGCCTTGGCGTGCAGAAGAGGAACTGCTTGGAGATTCTCTGTTACGAAGACTCTTTCAATGCCGCCAAGGAGACCATAGAATGTCCTGCTTTTCCCAAATATGTAGAAATGTTGAATGCGGAAATTGAGCAGGAAGCAACGATTGCAGCCGAGATTGCCAGAGACAGTTCTCAGGACAGTCAGAGTTCTGCTTCATTGAGTCAGGATCCACTAGGAGGACCTCTTATTGAAAATGAAGCTGCCACTGCTATGAATGAAGTGGAAAGAGCCATGGCACATGCTCAAGAGGATGCGGTTAACTTAGAAGAGTTGGAAAGGCAACTCAACGTTGAGCAGAGGAAAATATATGACGAAGTTACCATGCAAATTGATCATGGATTAAGTCATGATAAGAAAGAGTGCTCATGTACGTCGTTGAAGCCTGTCCGACTGTACGTGAGTGGAGAAGCGGGAACTGGAAAAAGTTTCCTCATTAAAGCAATTTCATGCTATTTGCAGGAAAGGACAGAGTCATCGCTGTCTTGTGTTGTCACTGCTCCAACTGGACTGGCAGCACATAATATTAAAGGGATTACTTTACATCGTTTACTGATGCTGCCAGTGGAGCATGACAACAAATTAGAATATCACAAGCTATCTGGAGATGCTTGTTTTGAAGTTTCAAGAATCTTGAGGAAAATGAAACTTCTTATCATTGACGAAGTAAGCATGGTTTCCAATGTCATGCTTGCCTTTGTGCATTTGAGGATGCAAGAAGTTCTCAAAACAGAGTATGATGTGTTATTTGGTGGCAAACACATCATTGTTTTCGGAGATCTTCTGCAGCTGACACCAGTGAAAGGGCAACCTGTGTTCAAAATGCTCACGCATGAAGATACCAGGAAGTGCCTAGGCAGCATTGGCAACGTCAATATATGGTTAAACTTCAATTATGCTGAACTGCATGAAAATATGCGTCAGGCGAAGGATGAAGTTTACAAGACTATTCTACAAGATGTTAGAATTGGAAAAGTGACCGAGCATGGGAAAGAAGCTTTACATGCACGATTACTGTCAAATTTGTATCCAGAACAAGATGTTGTGCCTGAGAATATTTTTCAGAAAATTACTGATAAGAAATCTGGAATATGTTTGATGCCAACTCTTGCAGAATGTGCCAAATTCAACAACAAAATGTTGAATTTAGAAAAGCAAGAGATTGTGAAACTGGAAGCTATTGACAGAGTAGAGCATATGGGATCAACAATTATTTTGTCTGAGAATCTGAAAACAAAATTGGATTCATTAGAGAAGACTATATCTAAAACTGCAGGTTTTGAAAAGACTCTGAATGTGTGCTTGAACTGCCGTATAATTTTAAGAAGGAATTTACATGTTGAAAGAGGTCTGGTAAATGGGTCAATGGGTAATGTTGTTGATTTTGTAAAATACAGAAATAGAGATGGAATTGAATTTTTAAAAATTAAATTTGATGGCATTGAGGAAGTACAGCTAATTGGTCGTTGCTCTGCTAGATTTTTGCTTGTGAAAGACTTATATGTTCGCCGTAAGCAGTTTCCTGTTTGCTTGGCATATGCGGTGACAATCCATAAATCGCAAGGTTTAAGTGTAGACTGTGCATTGGTGAATATTGGCAGTTCTGTGTTCAAGGAGGGTATGGCATACGTGGCATTGTCACGAGTTAGAACTTTATCGGGATTGTACTTGATTGAGTGTGATGTCACAAACATTTGTGCGGATCTAGATTGTGTTAAGGAATACAATAGGTTAAGAAGAGAGTATGCGCCACATTTGCCTCAGTATCCTTTGTTTGAGAAACGTGTGGTAGGCCGGAAAAGAAGAAATGTGACCAATACTGGGGAGGTTGTAGCAAAAAGACGAAAAGTCGATGAACCTAAAATTACAAGCAGAAACAAAGAGGATTCTGTTGAAGATGTTGTTGGTTTTCAGTTTGAAAACAGTTCTGGTGTCAACTGCTATGCTAATGTAGTAATTAATGTTTTGTTTTCTCTAAAAAATGTAAAAGAAGAGATTGTGGTCAATTCTGATCAAAGATTTTGCAGTTTGTTAAATTCTGTGTTAGAGAAATGTACCACTGATAGAAGAAACATAGAAAGTGTGTCTGAAATTAGAAATCTGTTAGATAGATGTTCAGGCCAAACACAATTCTCTCAAAATATTCAGCAAGATTGTCAGGAGTTTTTAATGTATATGCTTGATGTATTACATGCTGAAGGTGTAGATGTAGATCAGCTGTTTGGGCTTTCTTATCAATGGCAGCATGACTGCGAGAACTGTATGGTATCAAGTACTACTAGTGTAGACTCAGAAAGATTTATATATTTAACTTTGCCAGACAGTAAATCAGTCTCCTTTAATAAGCTAGTAAAAGCTGCTAATCACAACATGGAGTGTAGCCAATGTAAATCTGAAATGATGTCCACTTTATTTATACGAACATATGGCCAGTACGTCATTTTAATGTTCCAACGATGTAGGCCTGATGGAACAAAATTGACAACTTTAATAAAAAATTTTGTAGCTTCGCAGTTGTCAATATCAGGAAGGACTTTTGTAACTACAGCAATTATATATCATGACGGCCCTTCAATATCATCAGGACATTACACAGCTTATTTAAAGTCTAGAAATGGCTGGTCATTCTGCAATGATTCTGTTTTAATTTTCAAAAAAAAATTGCCGTATGACCTTAAAAACTCTTACCTGGTGTTTTTAAAATCAAAATTTTAGGGAAATAATCTCAGGATGTGCTCTGTGGAATTTCAAGAAGTTCTAATGGCTCCTACACAATTTGGCCTTGAGGATAAGTGTAGTTCAGAGACATAACTTCTAATCATAGGATTGGACATCATGGAGATATATGTGCACTTTGAATGAGTTCAGAAAAACTGTTTCTTTTCATAAGCTAATTGAAGCAGCCAATCAAAACATGGAGTAGAGGGAATGTAAGTCTGCAATGCTGTCTACTGTTTTACATTGCTTTGTGATTAAAAGTGATGTAGAGAATTAAATAATTGTACTACTCATAGAGGTAGTGTAAGTCTGCTTCATATTAAGCAGTATCAGTGTCATAGGAAATGTAGAACATGACTGAGCAAGAAGGGGAAGATATTACTATTCCAGGATTGTAAAAATGATCTTCAACATTTTAATTGTGAAAGTTGCGGAAATGCCAAATGATGGGATTGGCTTACAAGAAATCCAAGAGTTATAAATATCTCTGACTAGATTTGGCCTTGTGGAAAATAGTGGTACAGAGCAAGAAGTCATTTATTGCATGTAACGTGTTTTTAAAAACGATGGAGGTTTTCTTTCAGAAAGTGGCGGGCTGAAAGTAATAACAGCACAAAAGAGTGTAAGCTGTTCATAGGACATCCTTGGACGTCATGGAAAGTAAGTTAACTTTAAGGAGTTCTGAATTTTAATTTCTGATGTTGTATGGGTTTTTTAAACACAATCATTTTGATTGTGTTTTTTTTTCCCCGCTGTTACATGATGAATACCTTCAAGTCACTGTTTTTAGTGAATTTTGATACATTCTGAGAACAGCAAAAATAAACCATTTAACATGTATAATTAATTCTGTACTGTTTGCATTTATGATGTATATGTAGAACTGTGTAGGAGGCATGGAGAAGGTGAGTTTTCTGTAAGTGTTAAATTTATTGCATGCAGTGCTGCACTTCTACGTATTCTTTCATATGCTGGACTACATCTGCACAATGAGATACCTAAGCAAAGGAAACACAAGTGATGTGATTGTGAAATGAGCAAAATAAATTGCACATATTTCAATTACATCACCTGTGTTTCCTATCATTACGAATCACATTGTGCAGATCAAGTTTAGGTCTGTCCAGGGAAACATAGGAGGTTTCTACTTTGTTGAAGAGTGCAGTGGACATGACTCACTTCATTGGTAGACTTTCACAGATATTATCTCCTCTGTACACTTCAACAAGTGTAAATCTCATCTTGAACTCTGAGTAGGCCTCACCTCAAACAAATCTCTGGATAGGAGACATGTTATTGGCATCCTGAAGCGACACTTTTCTGAAACAAGAGCAATGCAAAAGATGCACCATGTTTTAAGATAGGCCTCACTTCATCTGCATCAAGATACTGTTAGTTTAAAATGTATATCTTTAGGATTGTGTAGAGGACCTGGAGAAGCAGAAGCTTCTGTCAGTGTCAAAGTTGTTGAAAAACTATTTGTCCTTCAATATTTTCCCTTGTCTTTTGTAATTTTTAAATACATGTTTTAATATTTTTCAAATGTTGGTTCTCTCTTTCACAGATTGAAAGTATAAAAATAAAATGTGATTAATTTAACGGCAATTACAAGGTAAATAGTTGTACTCTTTTCGTTACATTTCTATCACATTCACCTACTATTAGATCCACTGCTTCACTTCTTTAATCCTCAGTTTCCTGCCTTTGCTACTTTCCTCATTCCTTTCTCTATTACCTACTTACTCAACTCCTTCCACTCTTTTTCTCAGTCCCTCTGTTCTCATAGTTCCTCAGTCTTGTTCACTCACTCCATCTCTATTACTCTTAGTGTCTGTGAATTACTTTCCCAACTTTTTTTTTTGGACCACTTCCCGGGAAGTTGCCCGGTTCGCAAACCAGCAGCGTTATGGGAGTCCACCATTTTGTGTTTCGGTCGAATCAAGATACAAGATGGAGGGCAAATAATGTTCAGAATGGGTAGAAGGGGGCACGGTAGATGTATCTTGACCCCCTTGGTTTTCTGAGGGTGGCTGAGGAGGACCATAGTTCTTCACTCTTGTTCACTCTCTCTGTTTCTATTAATGTCACTGTTTATGACTGATCAAAAAATTTTTTTTTTAAAAAGAACAGTAACTATAAGGGAAGGAAACAGACAGTTATGTCAAAAGAAAGACAGCTATAGGGAGTAAACTAAGGATACTGTTACCTACAATCCACTACTGTTGATGTTACTGACCATGTCATGAATGATGTAATATGTGACATCATAAGCAGTGGATTGTAGGTAACAGTATCTCTTGTTTACTCCCTAACGCTGTCTTTCTTTTCACATAACTGTCTGTTTGCTTACCTTATACTTACTGTTCTTTTTTTAAAAAAATATTTTTTTTGGTTAGCTGCCGGTACGCGTACCGGGTAGCGCCCCGGGGAGCGAACTAAGAGAAATAGAGGTTGGCAGAGTTCCAAATATTCTACCAATTTTTTTATAATGGGGAGGTAGTTCTGAAAAGAACTTTTTTTTTATGTTTTTGTTGTTTTATATTTTTTTTTGTATTTTTTGAACATTTTTTTACTTTTTTTGTATTTTCTGAACGTTTTTAAAAAATTTTTGGTTTTTTTGGGGGGGGGGGAAACAAAAACGATCCATTATAAAGGGCTCAACAGGAGCAAAAAAAAAAAAAAGAATTTATTTTTTGGGACGTTTCGTACAAACATTAACATGATTTTGAATTGCTCGCAAAATCAAAGTGATGCTACTTTCTCTGTAGCAGATGAAATCGCCACATTCCACGCACACTTGCTTTACGTGCCCAAACAACATTTGGATGTTTGCAATCATCTCCCTCGCCTCTGGTCCCGACACCTCTGGAACCACCGATCTTCTTGCCATTGGGAGGGGATTTTGTTGTTCGTCACGTAGCTGGGCAGCACTATAATTATTTGGGTGCCACCTACTCATATGCCGATGCATAGTATGATTGCCATAACTGTATTTTTTATCAGTGCCCCTTGACAATCTATCACCGCATATACGGCAAAACACGTAGCGTGCATTCACTTTTTTTTGCCCCTCAGGAATTCTGTAGAATTGCCAGATGTAATTCTCCTTTCGATTGTACCTCCTGGGCTCCTCTGGCAAAAACCTTGGCTCTTCCTCCTCTTCCTCCTCTTCCTGTTCTTCCTCTTCTTGCAAAATTACTTCTGCAGGTGGTCCTCTCTTTCTTGGATTTGGTGGAGGTGGTGGGTTAGCACCAGCTGAAGCTACTAATGAAGCCATCTCAAAGTCTCAATAAAGGGTCTTTCTCTCACCAAGATGAAAGTCAGAGTGAGGAAAGAAGGAGGGGTTTTCATCATTTGGGAAAAACAAAAGTTCTAAACCAATGAAAAGTGTTCATTTTAGATCACATGACCTAGTATTACATCATTAGGAAACCAAAAGTGAAATGAACCAATGAAAAGTGTTATTACCGAGTCACATGACCTGCTGTGTTTACGTTACGCGGTCGGCGCCGCGCCGCGGATCGCTTCCGGTTCGCGTACCGCTGCGCTTCCGGGTACGCGAACGTAGCACGTCATATGACGTATTACGCGAGAACGCGAAACGTCATGCTGACGCGACGCGTCACGATGTTGTTTTGTAACGCGAGAGGTGCGCAAAAGGAACGTTTACCGGTTCGCGTACCGGGTCGCGCCTCCGGATTGAGCTAACGGGAAGCTAACCGGTACGCGTACTGGGAGCGAAACAAAAAAAAAAAATTAAAAAAAATTGTATTAAAAACATGTAAAAAATATTTTTCTTTTTAAAGAATAATACATTGTAAAGGTTTTGATATTAGCTATTAAAAAACCAATGAAATTCACTGAAAAAACCATAGGTTATAGACCATATATAGTTAGGAATTAGCATTTACAAAACCTTAAAAATTCACTGAAAAAACCATAGGTTATAGACCATATATAGTTAGGGAATAGCATTTAAAAAACCTTATTTTACTGACACAAAACCATTGAAATTCCATATATAGTTAGTTGTACTAACTATATATCACGCACCCGCAATCCACTGCTGATGATGTCACATATTACATCATTCATGACATGGTCAGTGACATCACTGATGACATCACTGATGACATCTCAAATGACATCACTGATGACATCACTGATGACATCTCAAATGACATCACTGATGACATCACTGATGACAACATCCAGTGACTGTATTTTTCTGTAAAGTTAAAATATGTCTTACATATTTATGAATGAGTCGATGTATAAGTGTCTGGACGATGGATTTAGTAGGTGCATGACAATGTATGAGTGAGTGATTAAATGTGTCTCACTGAGTGCATGGGTTAGTGACTAAACTGTCTTAATTTGTGCATCATTATGTCTGTTGTTCTGTAAACTGCTGCATGTGTTGATCAGTAGCTATATGAGTAACTATATGGGTTATTGATTGGTTGCCCAAGCATTTGTATGGGAGACTGAGTGTGTGTATGGGTGGCTGGGAAGTGTATGACTCTGTGCATAGATGTATGGGTTCAAAAGTGCATGTTGGAAACAGCTGTATGGGCGGTTGACTGTGTGCATGACTGTATTGGTGAGTGAATAGATATCTCAGTGCTACATGTCAAATTAAGTACATATGTAAAATATAGTACATGTGAGAGTTGACATATACAAATAACTGTGCATAAGAGCCAGTGAATGTGTGAGTGGCTGTATGGATCATTGTGAACTTGTATCCAGGATTGTATAAGTGAGTAAATATGTTTTAGTATATGTTTGAATAAGTAAGGTGTGTTTAACTGTATAGTTAAGGAAATGGAGGTGTGATTGATTGTTTGCATGACTGTCTAGGTGTGTGTGTAACTTCATGGATGAGTGACAATCTGTGAGTCTGTGTTTACACTGAGTGTATCTAAGGTTATATTAGAGTCTGAAGAGGTTCATCGTATTATCACATGAATGATTTTATCAGTGATGTCATCAGTAATGTCATTTGAGATGTCATCAGTGATGTCATTTGAGATGTCATCAGTGATGTCATCAGTGATGTCATTTGAGATGTCATCAGTGATGTCATCAGTGATGTCACTGACCATGTCATGAATGATGTAATATGTGACATCATCAGCAGTGGATTGCGGGTGCGTGATATATAGTTAGTGCAACTAACTATATATGGAATTTCAATGGTTTTGTGTGAGTAAAATAAGGTTTTTTAAATGCTATTCCCTAACTATATATGGTCTATAACCTATGGTTTTTTCAGTGAATATATATATACATACATACATACATACATATACATACATACATACATATACATACATACATATATTACCTACTGGCGGTCGCCAGTAGGTATATATAGTTAGGATTTTTTCTCTATGGGATTTTTGAAAATTCTATGTCTAATAACTTTGGCGTTTGTGGACGGAATTGGCTGAAATTTTCAGGAAAATGGAACATTTTGTTTCTGAGCAGCCCCTGAAAATTTGGGGGGGTTTCGTCAAGGGGGGGCCGAGAAAAAAGGGGGGTCCCAAAACGTGTTTTTAACATTGAGTTTTCCTTAGGGCGGTTGGCCTCACTTTTAGCCCGAACGGCTGAATGGATTTGCACGAAACTTGGCAAAATTGTAGGGACTGGTAGCCCGATGTGCCTTTGCTAGGTCTCAATATATGTGCTCCAGTGGATTTTGAGAAATTAACGTTCAAAAAAAGATATATATCTGTAACAGCGGACCGGGCAGCGCTCCAGTTCGCGTACTTTTCGCGTTACGGAGCTTTGTGAAGCGAAGCTGATTGGTTCTCCGGCATCTGTAAACATTCCAAACAGTCCGTAGCGGCCGCCATCTTGTCTCTCGGTAGGATCGAGAGACAAGAGGAGGCCAAAGCGAAGGGGAAAATGACCATAAGGGGGCATAGTAGATCCTCTCTGACCCCCTAGGTTTGATGTGGAGGTTTTAAAAGGGCCCCGCGGGGCAAAAAATAAATAAATAATAATAATCGAACGGCTGAATGGATTTGCACGAAACTTGGCAAAATTGTAGGGACTGGTAGCCCGATGTGCCTTTGCTAGGTCTCAATATATGTGCTCCAGTGGATTTTGAGAAATTAACGTTCAAAAAAAGATATATATCTGTAACAGCGCTCCGCTTCGCGTACTTTTCGCGTTACGGAGCTTTGCGAAGCTGATTGGTTCTCCGGCGTCTGTAAACATTCCAAACAGTCCGTAGCGGCCGCCACCTTGTCTCTCGGTAGGATCGAGAGACAAGAGGAGGCCAAAGCGAAGCGGCAAATGACCATAAGGGGGCATAGTAGATCCTCCCTGACCCCCTAGGTTTGATGTGGAGGTTTTAAAAGGGCCCCGCGGGGCAAAAAATAAATAAAAATAATAATAATCGAACGGCTGAATGGATTTGCACGAAACTTGGCAAAATTGTAGGTACTGGTAGCCCGATGTGCCTTTGCTATGTCTCAATATATGTGCTCCAGTGGATTTTGAGAAATTAACGTTCAAAAAAAGATATATATCTGTGACAGCGGACCGGGCAGCGCTCCGCTTCGCGTACTTTTCGCGTTACGGAGCTTTGTGAAGCGAAGCTGATTGGTTCTCCGGCGTCTGTAAACATTCCAAACAGTCCGTAGCGGCCGCCATCTTGTCTCTCGGTAGGATCGAGAGACAAGAGGAGGCCAAAGCGAAGGGGCAAATGACCATAAGGGGGCATAGTAGATCCTCCCTGACCCCCTAGGTTTGATGTACCATTTTGCCAAGTTTGGTGTAAATCCGTTCAGCCAATCAGGCTGTAGACGTATCTAAATGTCCTATGGAAAATTGCATGGGGAAAACACATTTGAAAGTGTTGAAATTTAGAACCAATTAAAATGTTACTTTGGTTTTGTATTTGTGTGTGATGAAAGTTAATTGGTTATGTATATATCTAAAATGAGAGGAAACCACAGCCATTTTGTGATACTACTGTCTGAGGTACATTTGTGAGGAATTTTTGGTGCTCAATTTCTGGTGTTTGATTTACACAGTACTAACGCTTCTCCTACTTTCAAAAAGGTGAGTTGTTAATTTGTAAGGGGAACTATGTTGTACACTAAGATAATTTGAAAAATGTTTTCTGTTATTTATTTACAGTCCTTCTGTTATACTAAATACTTGATAAAGTTAGTTTTATATTATGTATTACTGAAAACGATAAATGAAAGTGATTATTTTTTTCTGCAATTTACAGCAAGAAATTTCAAAATAAAATGGATCTCAATGAAGAGACCGTGGCAATTTCTTTTGAATTATCCACTACATTTATTGAAATTGACAGCACCAATAATGAAATATTCTCACAAGGAGGAGATGACTTGAATGATTTTTTTGATCAATCTCTTGACGGCGAATTTATCGAATGTTTGGAGACCATAGAGTTACAAGAATCATCATTGCAGACTTTTCATGAGGAGATTCCTGATGAGATGATTGAAGAGGAAATTCCTGATGAGGACATGTTACTAGTTTCTTTCAAATTATGAAAATTCAGAAGAATAAATTTATATTTAGAAATCAAAAATTGTTTGAGACATTATTCATTTTTAATTTATGAGGTTGTAGCGAAGTGATTGTAGTATAAAATGAGACTTATAGTATAGAGTGCAATATTTTTATGTTACATAGTAAGTTTACTCATATTTACTTCCCTTCTCCCACTATATAATCTCCAATGTGTATTTGACATCTCTTCTTCATCTCCGGCCTCCTTTCTCTCACTGTGTCTCTGATGCATCCTATCGCTGCCATTTTGTGTAATTACAGAAGAGAGTAAAATAAAATAGTTCAGAACGTGAAAAGGGGGCAAAGTAGAGTACCCCTCACCCCCTAGGCCTTCTCAGGCGGTCCCAAAAGGATCAGTTCCTGCTTTCCTGAGAGATTATGGTATGAGTTCCATATACCACAATAACTTGCATTACAACATGCAAGATATCTATCTCCTATTACCAACTTTTGGAGATATTCGCGCTAAGCGCGAATATCTCCAAAAACTAACACCTGCCCTGAGCAGTTCTTAGCCATGTTATCCAATGGGAGGTGGATAACATGGCTAAGAGCATTAGCTCGGTAATGCATGAATATCGCTGACTTTTCAGCGATATTCATGCATTGCGGCCGTTTTTTATCGCATTTGCGATAAACCTTGATAACAGCAAGGTTTATCTGCGATAATTTCTGACGATGCTTAGCGGTAAAAAAATTCGTTGCTAAGCATCGTTAGCGATAAATATCGCTTAACTTTGGTAATATGCCCCAACGTCTGTTAACGTTCGATTCGAAGGAAATCAGGAAGTGTTGAAAAACATTGTCTGCGCCATCTTGCCTTTTTTCAAATGCCACACTTTTGTCGTGCACGGCAGCCATTTTAGATGCCTTGACCAGACCCACTCTCTGCACGCTGTCGATCCGTAGCATGGCTCCCCACCCTCGCAAGCATCTCCCCCCATCTGCGCTGCTCTTCCCTGAGAATCACACTCTGTGCCCGCCCGACACCTCCCTTTCGCCCTATTCACTACCGCACCCTCTGACACTCCTCTTCCTCTGTGTCCGATTGTCCAGGCCGGTCCAAGGCTATCAGCTAGCCCTGCAGATGTAGTTTATGGCCCCAACTGTAAAGAATCACCCCTCTTCAAAGGAGTTATAGTAGATCAAGGCCCACACCCGATGAGATCCGTCACACCACACGCGTTCCTACTATCTGAAAACCATCCTGTATTGTGATTGGGGAGGGGACCGAGCCTGAAGCGGAAGATTCCAGGGATGACTCTTTGTACATCAAAGTTTTTACAATTATGTGTCACATAAAAAATATATAGCACTCCAACAAAGTAGTAGGAATATAAAACTTTAATAACTTATAAATATATACAACAAAACAAAAACAGTAAAAACATTTAAACATTTTTAGGGAAAAAGAAGGAACAATGGTCAGTAGCGGTCGGTTGTGCGAATAGTCCCAAGGCAGCACAACGTCCAGATTTCTGGACGGCACCCAGGTGATGTTGCCTGGGTGCCGCACTGATTTGGGTTTCTGGCGTGGGGCGTCCCGGGGGGTGGGTCGTCAGTAGCGGTCTGTTGTGCGAATAGTTCCAAGGCAGCAGAACGCGCTGAAATGTGGATGGCACCAAGGTGATGTCCAGTAAGTTGTCGCCCTCCGAATAACGGCGTGGGGCGCCCCGGGGGGGGGGGGGGGAGGCAGTCCAAAGTTCCGTTAAAAGGGCAAAGGAAAGGATCGGTGGTTTGAACCATCAGTCAAAAAGGGGAGGGGGTGCAACAATTTTTCCTACCGGGTCACACTGTGCTTTCACTGGAACTGATCCGAACTGTGGTCTGCAGGATTCTAGTCATTCAAACTGAGGCTGGCGCCAGCATGGGAGCGCCGACGTCCCGCGGCTACAGTTTCGTCACTCCACGGGCGATCATGGCAGTCATTCCCCATCGGGGGTGTCTGCGGGGGTCGGGGACTCCCGCGGCTCCTCTAGAATCTTCAAGGTCGTGGAGGACTACGGTGGTGGAGTCAACCAGTGACCGGGCCATTTCTTTATGCTGGGCCCGCTCTTGCCAGGTCGACCGCCATTTTGAGAGTTCGGTAGCTACCGGCGATCGCGGGGTCAAATGAGCGGACGGGCTCCACCCTGCCGGGCGAGACGTTGCAGCATCGCCACAGTGGAAGAACCCTTTTCCGGGCGCCTGGAGCGCTGAGGGTGCAGCTGGGAAGCCTCCACCTGGGGAGGCGGGAGAGGCCTGTTCGCACCGTCTCTCCCACCCAGTGCACCCCACGGCGTCTCGCTTGACATTTGTTATGGCCGGACCAGGCGATGAGGACGAGGGGGGGGGGGGGTCGGAGGCATGTGCAAGACATCCCCCCCCAGTGTTTATTTTTATTTATTTTATTTTATATTCTTCTATAGCGCAAGACTAGACCCCCGGAGGGGTATCTCCGCGCTTTGCCAGTGAGAATAGCCTTGGGTGGTAGAGAAGAGTTGTATGGTGCGTTATGAGAGAGGGGGGTCAGTTACTGGGGAAATAAGTGTGTTTTTAGGACCTTACGAAAGGTCAGATGGTTGGTCAATGATCTCATCTCAAGGGGTAGGGAGTTCCAAAGCTTTGGTCCAAGATAAGCCAGGGCTCGCCCTCCTTGTCTGGCCCTTTTTATTCTAGGCACCTGCAGAAGCTGCTGGCTACCGGAGCGCAGGGTTCGCCCAGGGGCGTATGGCAGGAAGATGTTGGTCAGATATTTAGGGCCTTTGCCTATCACACTTTTGTGGATTGTGCATAAGGTCTTGAAGTGCACTCGCTTCCTCACTGGTAGCCAATGGAGTTTAGTCAGCAGTGGGAGGGAGGGAGTCCTGGGGGGGACGTTGAGGACAATCCTTGCTGCCGTGTTCTGGATTACCTGCAGTTTTTTTAGCTGCCCTTCATTTGCTCCCAAAAGAAGGCCATTGCAGTAATCCACTCTGCTGATAACTAATGCCTGCACTAGTGTTTTTCTATGGCAGTCTGGCAGGTAGGGAAACACTCTCCTTAGCATTCCGATGGCTCGGAAGCAGGTGCTCGCCACCTGGTTTACGTGGTCCTTGTAGGTAAGTGTTTGGTCTAATAACACTCCTAGGTTTTTCACTGTGTTTTTGGGACTGGGAACTGGACCTAATTCCAGGGGCCACCAATCCGGTGTCCAGTGTGTTACTGCTTGTCCAAACAGCATGACCTCCGTTTTTCCTATGTTGCATTGGAGACAGTTTGCTGACATCCAAACAGATATTGCTCTCATTCCCTCTGCGAAAGATTTTTTTATCGCAGGTGTCAGTTCTTTAAAGGGAAAGAGGAGTTGGGTGTCGTCAGCGTATGACACTGGTGTAAACCCAAATGTTCTTGCTAGGTTGGCTAGGGGGGCCACGTACACGTTGAAAAGTGTAGGGCTTAAGCAAGAGCCCTGTGGCACCCCCTTATTGAGCTCCCTGTGGATGGATTTGTGGGAGCCCAGCCTAACCTCTTGAGAGCGTCCTGACAGAAAGCTTTCCATCCATGCTAGTGCCATACCCTCCAGACCTACGTCTTTTAGTCGCTCAAGAAGTACTTTGTGAGACACCGTATCGAAAGCGGCGGAGAGATCCAACAGCACCAGAATCATAGAATTGCCCCCATCCAGTGCCATTCTGATGTTATTGGTCACTGTTTGGAGGGCAGATTCGGTGCTGTGGTTTGGCCTGAAACCAGATTGGGAGTAGTCCAGGCCCTCCGTCGCTTCTAGATGTTGTGACAGGTAGGTGTTCACATGCTTCTCGGCTATCTTACTGATGTATGGTAAGAGTGAAATAGGACGCAGGTTAGAAAGGTCGGTCCATGGGGAAGCAGCTTTCTTGCGTATTGGGTTTACCACCGCCCTCTTCCAGTCTGCTGGGACTTGTCCTTTTGTAAGAGATGTATTGATGACATTCTGTATGAAGGGGCCCAGGAGAGGGATCAGGGGGGGAACCATCTTAGCAGGAAGGAGGTCGTTTGGAGACCCTGATTTGATGTGAGTAATGAGATGAGGGAGGTCAGCACTTTCAATGAGAGGAAAATGTGATATGGGGCTTGCACTGTTTTTATCTTTAGGCAGGTTTGGAGATATGATCCTGTTAGTGCCATTCGTACTATTATTGGCAGCCACTATTTTTTCATATATGGTATTGATTTTACTCTCAAAGAAAGATGATATCTCGTCGCATAAGGTCTGTGAGAACTCTTCCGAGCTTTCACATGCGGCGGGTTTGACAAAATTTTGGAGGATTTTAAAAAGCTCCTTAGGACAGTTAGTAGCTTCTACTAGTTGTTGCAGAAGACGGTTTTTTCTAGCCTGTCTGATGTTTTTATAGTATTGAGATTGAGCTTGATGGAAGACCGCTCTTGTTTCCTCGGTCTTGTGTTTCCTCCATTTTTTTTCGGCTTGCCTGCATTTTTGTTTTTCTTCCCTTAGCTCCTGAGTATACCAACTTTCTTGTTTGGAGGCGGGATACTCTTTGTATAGTTTTAGAGGGGCCAAAGTGTCAATGGCTAGCTTGATAGAGGCTGTAAGCTTTGCCAGTGCTACATCTACTGTATCTTCTGCTAATATGGTGGGTTGAACCCAAATTTCCTGTAAATTGCTCAGGGAAATTTTGTGCCATTGACGGCGCCAAGTAGGAAGGGAGGGTCCTTTGTTTGCCGGTCTTTTGGGAGCTGAGAGTATGATTTCTAGCAGGAAGTGGTCTGTCCATAGAATCTCTCTAGCTGGGAGACAAATAACCTTGGAGCAGTTGGAAATAACAAGGTCTAGCGTGTGGCCACCATTGTGCGTGGGCCCAGTGTTGTCGCAGCCATTATAAAAGAAAGAAGAAATGTCCCGTCCGTCTTTGGGCCGGACCTCCGGTGGATGGCGGCCGGACGCCCTTTGCTCTGGCCCCATGAACGGGTTCCTTGGCTCATCCGGTGGGGCAGGCCTTGGCGTGTGGTGCCTCTCCTGGGCCTTTCGTGCAGTGGCCTCTCCACTCCCAGGCCCTCCATGGATGCTGGCCCAGACTGGGAAAGAGAGAGGGTCAACCTGCAATTCTCCAGTGTTACCGCCACCGCGGCCGGATCCCGTCGGCCTCGGCCTCTGGTTGATGGTGGCCGGACTGGGAGAGAGAGGGGAGGGTCGAGGACACAGACATTCCCCCCCTTGCAACTCTCCAGGGTTGTCGTAGCAATCCCCCTGGCCGGGTCCCATTGGCCTCGGCCTTTCCTCCGGCTACACCCTACGTGATGATCTTCTGCCTACGGTTGGCAGCAGGACCCGCCTTATATGTGTTGCTTCCGGCTGGGCGTAGCCGCAAACCTGTTGCACTTTGGAAGTTTCCAGAATGGGGCGGATGTCTGCTGACTTGTATCTTTCCCAGTTTGCCGTTATTTGGCCGTGGCAGGCGGTGGGACAGACACGTTTTGGGGCAGTGAGGGGCGATGAAGCCTCGTTGCCTTGTGGCCGTTGCAATGTCACACTTGGTTTCTCTTACTGTTTTCAGGTTTCTTATTACGGGCTTACTTCTAACGTTTCTTGTTTCTAGGACAATAATAGGTTTTATCATTACGTATTGTTATCGTTTCTTTGTTTGTTATTTAATAAAAAGTTCATCAGTGGCCTACTGATTTTCGTTTTCCTATTCCTTTCTTTCCAGGTTGTTTCATGCTAAAGTTTCTGTTAACAGGATACAGTGATCACTTCGTTATTATTGCATATGTCCTTTTCACTAGGGGTGCTCTCTGGTCGGGCCAGATGACCTATCTCTAGTAAATGGTCCGGGTGAAACAGGTGCATCAATCAGTGGGGAGTAGATAGGCATGACAGATTACAACGGGGGAGAAAGGTCCGCATTACCTACCCTTTCACTACTTGCAAAGATTTTCCTACGTTTATTTGCAAACAGGGAATACCTCCAAAAAGAACCAATTCCCAAACAGTTAATGTTCGGGCAAACAATCAATCAATGAGGAACGAAATAGGCACGACGTGTTAAAGGTTTGCGTTACCTACCCTTCACTATCTGCAAAGGGAGAGAGAATATTCCTATTCTTCCCCGTTTGCAGGCAGAGAAGATCCTTAAGAGAACCAACTTCGAACAATTCAATGCTCGATTCAAACAATCAACAAGGGGTACTGTGAACACAAATGAACGCCGCTTATGTACATACACATTGCTATTTTCAACAGGTTGTTCCTAATGTTTCTATTTTAGCGAGGTCAAAAAGAGATCCCATTAGTGGCCTACTGATTTTGCTCGATTCCTTTTGGTTTTTTACACGATTTTTCGCTATCTGCAAAGACTAAACAGAGTATTGCGACTCTGTGCTTGTTTGTAAATAGAGAATGAACCAAAGAGAACCAACTCTAAAACAGTAAATGCTTGGATAACAATCAATCAAATGGAGAGAGAAGCAGGCACGACGGATTACAACGGGGGCAAAGGCCTGCGTTAACTACCCTTCACTATCTGCAAAGAGAGAGTACTCCTAATAGAAATGAGGGGGGGGGCAGCATTGAAAGCAGATCAGTGTGCATAAACACGAAAATGTTTTTTCTTACCACGTACTTGACAATCGACAGCTTATGATATTTGCTATTAAAAAACCATTGAAATTCACTGAAAAAAACATAGGTTATAGACCATATATAGTTAGGAATTAGCATTTACAAAACCTTGAAAATTCACTGAAAAAACCATAGGTTATAGACCATATATAGTTAGGAATTAGCATTTAAAAAACCTTATTTTACTCACACAAAACCATTGAAATTCCATATATAGTTAGTTGTACTAACTATATATCGCGCACCCGCAATGCACTGCTGATCATGTCACATATTACATCATTCATGACATGGTCAGTGACATCACTGATGACATCACTGATGACATCTCAAATGACATCACTGATGACATCACTGATGACATCTCAAATGACATCACTGATGACATCACTGATGACATCTCATTTGACATTACTGATCACATCACTGATGACATCATTCATGTGATAATACGATGAACCTCTTCAGACTCTAATATAACCTTAGATACACTCAGTGTAAACACAGACTCACAGATTGTCATTCATCCATGAAGTTACACACACACACCTAGTCAGTCATGCAAACAATCAATCACACCTCCATTTTCCCAACTATACAGTTATACACACCTTACTTATTCAAACATATACTAAAACATATTTACTCTCTTATACAATCCTGGATACAAGTTCACAATGATGCATACAGCCACTCACACATTCACTGGCTCTTATGCACAGTTATTTATATATGTCAACTCTCACATGTACTGTGTTTTACATATGTACTTACTTTGACATGTAGCACTGAGATATCCATTCACTCACCAATACACTCATGCACACAGTCAACCGCCCATACAGCTGTTTCCACATGCACTTTTGAACCCATACATCTAGTGAATCAACTGCTCACACATCTATGCACAGAGTCATACACCTCCCAGCCACCCACACATACACTCAGTCTCCCATACAAATACTTGGGCAACCAATCAATAACCCATATAGTTACTCATATAGCTACTGAACAACACATGCAGCAGTTTTCAGAACAACAGACATAATGATGCACAAATTAAGACAGTTTAGTCACTAACCCATGCACTCAGTGAGACACATTTAATCACTCACTCATACAGTCAGTCATGCACCTACTAAATCCTTCATCCAGACACTTATACATCCACTCAAGACATATTTTAACTTTACAGAAAAATACAGTCACTGGATGTTGTCATCAGTGATGTCATCAGTGATGTCATTTGAGATGTCATCAGTGATGTCATCAGTGATGTCATTTGAGATGTCATCAGTGATGTCATTTGAGATGTCATCAGTGATGTCATCAGTGATGTCACTGACCATGTCATGAATGATGTAATATGTGACATGATCAGCAGTGGATTGCGGGTGCGCGATATATAGTTAGTACAACTAACTATATATGGAATTTCAATGGTTTTGTGTGAGTAAAATAAGGTTTTTTAAATGCTAATTCCTAACTATATATGGTCTATAACCTATGGTTTTTTCAGTGAATTTTCAAGGTTTTGTAAATGCTAATTCCTAACTATATATGGTCTATAACCTATGGTTTTTTCAGTGAATATATATATACATACATACATATATATACATACATACATACATACATACATACACATATATATATACACACACATACATATATACACATATATACATATATACACATATATATATATATGTACATATATACACATATATACATACACATATATATACATATATACATACACATATATATACATATATACATACACATATATATACATACATACATATACATACATATATATATATATATATACACATACATATATATATATATATACACATACATATATATACATACATATATATATATATACATACATATATATATACATACATATATATATACATACATACATATATATATACATACATATATATATATATACATACATATATATATATATACATACATATATATATATATACATACATATATATATATATATATACATACATATATATATATATATATACATACATATATATATATATACATACATATTACCTACTGGCGGTCGCCAGTAGGTATATATAGTTAGGATTTTTTCTCTATGGGTTTTTTGAAAATTCTATGTCTAATAACTTTGCCGTTTGTGGACGGAATTGGCTGAAATTTTCAGGAAAATGGCACATTTTGTTTCTGAGCAGCCTTTGAAAATTTGGGGGGGGTTCGTCAAGGGGGGGCCGAGAAAAAAGGGGGGTCCCAAAACGTGTTTTTAACATTGAGTTTTCCATAGGGCGGTTGGCCTCACTTTTAGCCCGAACGGCTGAATGGATTTGCACGAAACTTGGCAAAATTGTAGGGACTGGTAGCCCGATGTGCCTTTTGTAGGTCTCAATATATGTGCTCCAGTGGATTTTGAGAAATTAACGTTTAAAAAAAGATATATATCTGTAACAGCGGACCGGGCAGCGTCCCAGGACGCGTACTTTTCGCGCAACGGAGCTTTGTGAAGCGAAGCTGATTGGTTCTCTGGCGTCTGTCAACATTCCAAAAAGTCCGTAGCGGCCGCCATCTTGTCTCTCGGTAGGATCGAGAGACAAGAGGAGGCCAAAGCGAAGGGGCAAATGACCATAAGGGGGAATAGTAGATCCTCGCTGACCCCCTACGTTTGATGTGGAGGTTTTAAAAGGGCCCCGCGGGGCAAAAAAAAACCAAAATAATAATAATCGAACGGCTGAATGGATTTGCACGAAACTTGGCAAAATATTAGGGACTGGTAGCCCGATGTGCCTTTGCTAGGTCTCAATATATGTGCTCCAGTGGATTTTGAGAAATTAACGTTAAAAAAAAGATATATATCTGTAACAGCGCACCGCTTCGCGTACTTTTCGCGTTACGGAGCTTTGCGAAGCGAAGCTGATTGGCTCTCCGGTGTCTGTAAACATTCCAAACAGTACGTAGCGGCTGCCATCTTGTCTCTCGAGGAGGCCAAAGCGAAGGGGCAAATGACCATAAGGGGGCATAGTAGATCCTCGCTGACCCCCTAGGTTTGATGTGGAGGTTTTAAAAGGGCCCCGCGGGGCAAAAAAAAATAATAATAATAATAATCGAACGGCTGAATGGATTTGCACGAAACTTGGTAAAATATTAGGGACTGGTAGCCCGATGTGCCTTTGCTATGTCTCAATATATGTGCTTCAGTGCATTTTGAGAAATTAACGTTCAAAAACAAGATATATATCTGTAACAGCGCTCCGCTTCGCGGAGATAAAATTATATCTGTATTACCTAGCTGTTGCTAACACCAGTTAGCGACGGCTAGTAGGAGATAGCGACCATCTTGGGTCCCACTTTGCATGTGAGTGATATTTATCACTAATGACATGCAAAGTGGGCATGCCAAGATGTTAGCGACTGGAAACAGTCGCTAACATCGCTATCTCCTATTATCAACTTTTGGAAATATTCGAGATAAGCGCGAATATCTCCAAAAAGTAACAGCTGCCCTGAGCAGTTCTTAGCCATGTTATCCAATGGGAGGTGGATAACATGGCTAAGAGCATTAGCTCGGTAATGCATGAATATCGCTGAGTTTTCAGCGATATTAATGCATTGCGGTCGTTTTTTATCGTATTTGCGATAAACCTTGATAATAGCAAGGTTTATCTGCGATAATTTCTGACGGTAAAAAAATCTTTGCAATGCATCGTTAGGGATAAATATCGCTTAACTTTGGTAATATGCCCCAACGTCTGTTAACGTTCGATTCGAAGGAAATCAGGAAGTGTTGAAAAACATTGTCTGCGCCATCTTGTCTTTTTTCAAATGCCACACTTTTGTCGTGCACGGCAGCCATTTTAGATGCCTTGACCAGACCCACTCTGTGCACGCTGTCGATCCTTAGCATGGCTCCCCACCCTCGCAAGCATCTCACCCAGGCAGTGGTCACCCCCGCTCTCTGTCTTATGCATGGGTAATAAACCTCCCCCCATCTGCGCTGCTCTTCCCTGAGAATCACACCCTGTGCCCGCCCGACACCTCCCTTTCGCCCTATTCACTACCGCACCCTCTGACACTCCTTTTCCTCTGTGTCCGATTGTCCAGGCCGGTCCTAGGCTATCAGCTAGCCCTGCAGATGTAGTTTATGGCCACAGCTGTAAAGAATCACCCCTCTTCAAAGGAGTTATAGTAGATCAAGGCCCACACTCGATGAGATCCGTCACAGCAGAAGCGTTGCTATTATCTGAAAACCATCCTGTATTGTGATTGGGGAGGGGACCGAGCGTGAAGCGGAAGATTCCAGGGATGACTCTTTGTACATCAAAGTTTTTACAATTATGTGTCACATTAAAAATATATAGCACTCCGACAAAGTAGTAAGATTATAAAACTTTAATAATTTATAAATATATACAAGAAAACAAAAATAGTAATAACATATAAACATTTTTAGGGAAAAACAACGAAGTAGCGGTCGGCTGTGCGAATAGTCCCAACGCAGCACAACGTCCAGATTTCCGGCGGGGGGTGGGTCATCAGTAGCAAACTGTTGTGCGAATAGTTCCAAGGCAGCAGAACGCGCCGAAATCTAGATGACACGAAAGTGATGTCTAGTAAGTTGCCACCCAGCAAATAACGGCGTGGGGCGTCGCGGGGGGTGGGTCATCAGTAGCAAACTGTTGTGCGAATAGTTCCAAGGCAGCAGAACGATGGCACCAAGGTGATGTCCAGTAAGTTGCCGCACTGGTTTTGGTATCCTACAATGCTGCTCCGAATAACGGCGTGGGGCGCCCCGGGGGAGGCGGCGTGAACGGGCCTCTCCAGGTGGAGTCTCATCTGTTTTAGTGGGGCGCCCCTTTACCGTTTCAGTTGCCATTCCGTCCGCTTTTGGTCCACTGTGTCAAAATCCGCCATTCAGCTGAGTTGCGCCCACTCTTGCGGTGCAGCGATAGGCGGCTGCCACAGGACTCTCAAAATGGCGGCAGGCTCTTTCCTTTTTGGGCGTGGTCCACTGAAATGGCCCTGGGACACCTTGGAAATCGGACGCTTGTCTGCTAGGTCTTGGACCCCATTCTCGAAAGCGTCCCCTCCGCCTTGAGAATTCATCAAAAGTTTTGGGGGCCCCGACTCCTGCAGGCTTCTGGTGGGGAGCGGCTGCCATGATTGCTCGCGGAATGACCACGACGGAGCTACGAGATGGTGGTGCTCTCATGCTGACGCCAGTTTAGTCTGAAACATCCAGAAACAAGGTGGGGCTTTCATCGTTTGGGGGAAAAAAAAAGTTTTCATCCAATGAAAAGTGTTGTTTTTAGGTCATATGATCAAGCCTTCCATCATTAGGAAACCAAAAGTAAAATGAACCAATGAAAAGTTTTATAAACAAGTCACATGACCTGTTATGCGGCATAGGGTATAAAATGCGGAGAAAATACGTTGGCACGTGAGGCGGCGTCAGTAGCGGACTGATGTGCGAATAGGCCGAAGGCAATACAACGCGCCAAGATCCGGATGGCACCGAGGTGGTGTCCAGCAAGTTGCAGCACTGGTGTGGCCATCCTACAATGCTGAAAGTCGGCGTGGGGCGCCCCGTTGGCCTGTGAGTTTGCGTCAGTAGTGGACCGATGTGCGAATAGGCCGAAGGCAGCACAACGCGCCAAGATCCGGATGGCACCGAGGTGGTGTCTAGTAAGTTGTCGCACTTCTGTGGCCATCCTACAATGTTGAAAGTCGGCGTGGGGCGCCCCGTTGGCCTGTGAGATGGCGTCAGTAGCGGACCGATGTGCGAATGGGGCCAAAGGCAGCGCAACAATATTTTCTGACTGACACCACAAGGCGCTGAGATGCCAAGATCCGGATGGCACCGAGGTGATGTGTAAGTTGCGGACGGATGTGCGACTGGGGCCAAAGGCAGCTCAACAATATTTTCTGAAGAGAATACACCACAAGGCGCTGAGATGCCAAGATCCGGATGGCACCGAGGTGATGTCTAAGTTGCGGACCGATGTGCGAATGGGGCCAAAGGTAGCGTAACAAGATTTTCTGTATGGAAGATACCACTAGGCGTTGAGATGCCAAGATTCGGATGGCACCGAGGTGATGTCTAGGAAGTTGTGCCACTGGTGTGGCCATCGTACAATGGTAAAAGTCGGCGTGGGGCGCCCTATTGGCCTGTGAGATGGTGTCAGTAGCGGACTGATGTGCGAATGGGGCCAAAGGCAGCGCAACAATATTTTCTGACTGACACCACAAGGCGCTGAGATGCCAAGATCCGGATGGCATCGAGGTGATGTCTAAGTTGCGGACTGATGTGCGAATGGGGCCAAAGGCAGCGTAACAATATTTTCTGTATGGAAGATACCACTAGGCGTTGAGATGCCAAGATTCGGATGGCACCGAGGTGATGTCTAGCAAGTTGGTGTGGTCATCCTACAATGCTGAAACTCGGCGTGGGTCACCCCATTAGCCTGTGAGATGGCGTCAGTAGCGGACCGATGTGCGAATAGGCCGAAGGCAGCACAACGCGCCAAGATCCGGATGTCACCGTGGTGGTTTCATAGTTGAGAGGCACTTCATCTGCAGTGGGGCGCCGAGATCCGGATGGCACCGAGGTGATGTCTAGCAAGTTGCTGTACTTGTGTGGTCATCCTACAATGCTGAAACTCGGCGTGGGTCGCCCCATTAGCCTGTGAGATAGCTGTTCTTTGGATTTGGGCCTGGTCCACTAAAATGGCCCTGGGACACCTAAGAACTCGAACGCTCGATTTTTTTTTCCTTTCCTGTACATGCAAAAAAAGGTAAATGCCCGGTATGTTACACGCTTCATCTGCCACGATGAACTCTCCAGAGGAACCGAAAAAATATATAGTTGTGGTAACTATACCATGCATCGTCATATGGAGAGGTGGCACCAATTAATTATAGTGCTGCATAAAAGAGAGATTTGGAGGAGAACCCCTGACCTGCTAGTACATTCATCAAAGAAGTGGCACTGAGAGCTTCAGAGGCAAGGGAAACGGTCCCAAATATTTAGAAGAACTTTGGAAAGATTAAAATGACATGTTTAGATTGTGGTAAATTAATTTCATGTGGGCAGATGAGTGTTACTCTAATAAATACAGCATATGAACATCATCATAGTCGATGGTTGGTAGAGACATTTTGACTATATCCTGGACCTGCCCGTCCTCGCCCAAAATGGCGCCGGAATAAATGGGACTCGTAACTCCTTGTTGTGTACTGGTTGCAGAACCTTGAAATCACGAGATACGTATGCAGTTTTGAAGCACATGGCGGGCGGGGACGAGAATTGATTGAATATTTCGACATCCCTATTGATATTAAGTTCTGATGTGTTATTGATTACTGTACTGTTGAAAATTCGAATTAACGTCACCCATGGTACTTGCCCGCAAATGTATATCTAGATAATTTTATTGTAACTGGCCCTGTCGTATTTTAATTATAAAATGTACGTCCACCGATTCCGTAACTGTTAGACACCTTAGTTTTTGCAACCTAATGGCCCGCCCGTTACGTTCCTCTACAGTGTAAATGTCTATTCATCATATACGATTACAGTTTGCTCCGTGGCAGGCCCACGTGGTTATAGGCTCGTATTTGTATAATGAAATTTTCACAATAAAGGTTTTTAAAAGAAAACATGGTAGTAGTGTATACATTGGTAAAGTTTTTAATAATAGTCACTGTTTTAGAATCATTAAAAGGCAAGTGAAATAAAGCAGACCAATTACATGAAGGGTAAAAGGTATAATACGAAGGAACGCAGTAAAGATAAATGGTCAAGGGCTGTTGTGTTTTCTATTCCTGCAACATAAAGTGATCGATAAGAATCTCATATTCAGGCGTATCGGCGACTAAGACAGCAGGTCGACCCTCTTTTGCTCAACGGCTCCGTCATGGGACGAAGAAACACTCTTTTTCTCGAAAAAAGAATATATTTTACTTGCAGGACAGTTGTAAAATTTCCGGGAAAGTACATTAGCCTGGAACATTATAACATATATTTAAGAGAAAATAATGTTCGGAAGTAATTAAAAGCGTAATTTTTAGGTGATATGACCAAGGCTTTCATCATTAGAATAAGAAAAGTAAAATGAACCAATGAAAAGTTTTATTAACAAGTCACATGACTTGTTATGCTTACGTTACGCGCTGCGCGCCCCGGATGACTTCCGGATGCGCTAACGCGGCGCGTCATATGACGCATTACGCGACAACGCAGGTCCAGAATATAGTCAAAATGTCTCCACCAACCAGCGGTCGAAACACAACCCCTTTCAGCAGGCTAAATAGTTCTGTTAAATGACAACAGAAAGGACAGGCAACAAGAACCATCAGTCAAAGAGGGGAGGGCTAGTTCTTCTCTACCGGGTTACATTGGGGCGCTACCGGAACTGATCGAATTGGTAGTCTACAGTGTTTCTGGATGTTTCAGACCGAAGCTGGGGTTAGCATGAGAGCAGCACCATTTCGTAGCTCCGTTGTGGCCATTCCGCAACCAATCATGGCAGCCGCTCTTTATCGTTATTTTGGGCGGGGTGGGTGGCGGAGCCGAGCTGTTTTGCAGCCATCATTGTGTGGAGTTCAGTTCATCTCACTAGTTTTGTATTTGTCATGAGGGGTTGTTCCTAATGTTTCTATTTTAGCGAGGTCAAAAAGAGATCCCATTAGTGGCCTACTGATTTTGCTCGATTCCTTTTCTTTTTTTTTACACGATTTTTCGTTATCTGCAAAGACTAAACAGAGTATTGCGACTCTGTGTTTGTTTGTAAATAGAGAATGAACCAAAGAGAACTAATTCTAAAACAGTAAATACTTGGATAACAATCAATCAAATGGAGAGAGAAGCAGGCACGACGGATTACAACGGGGGCAAAGGCCTGCGTTAACTACCTTTCACTATCTGCAAAGAGAGAGTACTCCTAATAGAAATGAGGGGGGGGGGCACCATTCAAAGCAGATCAGTGTGCATAAACACGAAAATGTTTTCACTTACCACGTACTTGACATTCGACAGCTTATGATATTTGCTATTAAAAAACCATTGAAATTCACTGAAAAAACCATAGGTTATAGACCATATATAGTTAGGAATTAGCATTTACAAAACCTTGAAAATTCACTGAAAAAACCATAGGTTATACACCATATATAGTTAGGAATTAGCATTTAAAAAACCTTATTTTACTCACACAAAACCATTGAAATTCCATATATAGTTAGTTGCACTAACTATATATCGCGCACCCGCAATCCACTGCTGATCATGTCACATATTACATCATTCATGACATGGTCAGTGACATCACTGATGACATCTCAAATGACATCACTGATGAGATCACTGATGACATCTCATTTGACATCAATGACCACATCACTGATGATATCATTCATGTGACAATACAATGCATCTCCTCACGTTTTAATATAACCTCTGTTTCACCCAGTGTTAAATACAGAGTATAATTTTTGAAACCATTGACACACCAATACTAGTTACTACATACGTACTCACTGATTCCTACGTCTACACACACATTCACTCATTCACCCATACAATCATTCATACATACAATCACTCATCTTTACAACACTATCATATGCACTCATACACCTATACAGACACTTACACTCTGCCACTCATCCATGGAGTTACTCACACACCTAGTCAGTCCTGTAAAGAATCAATCACACTTCCATTTTCTTGTCTATACAGTTAAACATAGAGCACCTTACATTTTCAAACATATACTAACACATACTTACTTTCTTATACAATCATTGATACAAGTACACATTGATCTGCACAGAGTCACACACCTCCCAGCCAGCCACACACACACTCAGTCTCCTATACAAATACTTGGACAATCAATCAATAACCCATATAGTTAATCATATAGCTACTGATCAACACATGCAGCAGTTTACAGAACAGACATAATGATGCACAAATTAAGACAGTTTACTCACTAACCCATGCACTCAGTGAGACACATTTAATCACTCACTCATACATTCAGTCATGCACCTACTAAATCCTTCGTCCAGACACTTATACATCTACTCATTCTTCAATATGTAAAACATATTTAAACTTTACAGAAACACACAGTCACTGGATGATGTCATCAGTGATCTCATCAGTGATGTCATTTGAGATGTCATCAGTGATGTCATCAGTGATGTCATTTGAGATGTCATCAGTGATGTCATTTGAGATGTCATCAGTGATGTCATCAGTGATGTCACTGACTATGTCATGAATGATGTAATATGTGACATGATCAGCAGTGGATTGCGGGTGCGCGATATATAGTTAGTGCAACTAACTATATATGGAATTTCAATGGTTTTGTGCGAGTAAAATAAGGTTTTTTAAATGCTAATTCCTAACTATATATGGTGTATAACCTATGGTTTTTTCAGTGAATATATATATATATATATATATATATATATATATATATATATATATATATATATATATATATATATATACAAAGTTGCCACCAAATTCCGCTTCATGGAGGTTGTATGGACAGGGTGACATTCCGGACAGCATCAATGCAGCCCACTTGGGATATTATTTCAAACATTTTGGGCGAGGCATGCGACCCACTGGGGTTAACATTTAACACGAACCACAACTACCAGCAGCATTTAATGCGTAGACGCCCACTGAGGCGGGACATTGAAATTTACGCAGGTGGAACGTGTGCTGCCTTTTCCCTTTTGTCAGTGATCAAGGGCGCTGTTGCGCTCGAAACGCGTTTGGCTTCATGAAACTTTTGCAAAGAAGCAGATGGCTTGAATATCCTGTACTCCGTGAATAAAGGCCCTAACTCACTGTGGTGTGGCTTCATTTTGGAGGCAACTTCGTTTTTCTATATATATATATATATATATATATATATATATATATATATATATATATATATATGGCTTTTCCTGGGGCTAGCCAAAGGAAAAAAGAATAAACTTTCATCAGCTTTTATTTCCGTTCCTGTAATTATTCCCGCAGGAGGCTTTAATATTAATATGCCCTTTGTTCACTTTCAAGTATGTTAAGGTAATAGTTCAGCCTTGATTTAAGATTACTGATAATGCCTTGCGAACTGGGCTGTTGATAACAAGCCTGGTGCTACTGCCATTAAAGGCCCACTGGGGTGCGCACATACGTCACATCCGTGTCCCCTTTTCCGTCACATCTTTATTTCTAATATTATAGCTCATACGAATATACAACAAAAACAAAATGATTTAAAAAAGGACTGTGCCAAACACAACTCCATGTTTTTTGTACCACATAACTCCACTCCTTATTAACATTATTACTGGTATCCATGGTCTAGAAAGTATACATTTTTTGACCAACAGAAAAAAAGCTTTAAGAAGCAGCACTAGAGAAGCTTTGGCTTGTCCGCATGTTGTTGTCCCCCTTTACTGGATTTGACTTGGTAGGTGGGTGTTTCTACAGAAAAAAAAATTTCTATTGCAATATGTTAGGCCAGGGATGGTTTAGGGAATGAGTCAACGATGAAGGCTGATGGCCTGATTGGTTCATTGGGAAAATCTATGACATATACCATATGTCCAATCAGTATATTATGAAAATGTATGACAAAAGCAGCTTCCCTGAATAATTTATTGAAAAAAAAAGCATATGTTAAATCCAATAAGCTTTAATGGAACTGCTTGCCAAAAAAAGTAGATTTCATTGTGAACTCTGACAAATACAAAAGGAGGAGGGCTTTTTTGGTAACTCAGACAAAAGCATTCAGAAGGGGTTTTACATTATGAATTCATTTACCAAACAACAGAAGCTGGGGCTTATGTTATGCAACCTCTGACAATATGTAATTCCACCTGAAATCTTTTAATCAGTTTTAATTTTTCTCATATTATGTAGCTGAGTGTACATAAGATTTTGTCTGTTTCAACAAAAAAGCACTGGTTGGATTTTGATTTACTGACCATTAATGTTGTGTGTTTCTGTGGTCTGAGTTTCAAACCCACAACACCTCCATGTCAGTCTCGCACTATTCTACCTAGTTACCCTTGGATCAGAGTTAAAAGGGGCACTTGAACCCCAGTTGGAGGGTTTGGGGGTACAAAGTCCCCAGGACACTAGAGGTGCAAAAAACCCATTGACACAACTGGGACGTGTAATCGGAGGAGTTGCCTATCAACCTGCCCCCAAGGTAGAGGAGCTGAAAGCCAAGCAGGAGTGATGAGCCTCGAGGCTGAGCCTGGATGTAGGCGGGCCAGAAGTCCACCTGGAGCAGTTTGGTGAAGTGGGGAGCCCATTGAGAGCTCCGATCCCTGAGTGCCCTGGGGGCAAGGCTCGTCAGGAGGTTTGATTTCTACAACGGAGCTGCCCGACGAGGAGGCGGCAGCCACCAAGGAGAGAGGGGAGCCAATCCGCGCAGCTCTCGTGCATCGTAGTGGCTGGTCTGACTGTGAGCTCTCCTAGGCCCTTGAAGAGTTGCGGTACCGCGAGGGTATTTCTTTGGGGATTCAAATATCCCGGCCAGCAGCAGCTGCCATGCGCAGGCAGCTGCCCTTGGTGCTAGTTGTGGATGCTGGGGACCACGCAAAGTCTCTCCGCCAACGGGGGCATCTGTGCCTTTAGAAATTACCAGGATTGCCCCTAACAGGAGTGCACTCCTCATTTCCTGACACTGGGAGCTTGCATTAGCAGATCCTACTGCAGCTGCTGCACTGAGAGTGAAGCTGTGTCTGTCTACTCTGCAGCAAGATTTAGGCACAACATTGCATGCTTTGGGAGCAGCAAAAGGGGACTGTCATACGTGCCTTAAGGGCACAGGGACCTATGCAATGTTTTGGGACAAGTGCCTAGTGGCATCGTGACTAATGTGATGGTGGCGTAAAATGTGCTTACAGATTACATGCAGGTGATCCTCATATTTCACGGCCTGCTTGTGATTCATGTGTATTACCTTGCAGCTTTTGCCCTGATGTGAATATATATGCAGTGTTCTTTTGCTAGCAATGATTCTACTATGATGAGTGTACTCTACAAGTATAAAACCAGTTACTTACCTGTGCACTGTAGTTCTCCAGTATTGATATCTTTTATAGATTCTCATGCTTGAATCTTCCCTCTCGTCATGGTGGGAGTCCCACTGTAACAGTAAACTAGCAGTATAACAGCTTAAATGATAATCTTCCTTGAAAGTCAATAGCATTTAGTAACCAGTTAACCTCATTAAAGAACATCCAAACTCCAGCCAATCACATCACAGACCCAGAGTATCCATCCCCTGCAGGGCCACCATACCTCATATTTCGAGCATGAGTGTAGTTAGTAAAATAATAGCGGTATGGAAGGTGCATCTGTAAGGGGAGGACGGAGGGCTGCATGTGAATCTATAAAATATATCACTACTTGAGAACCACGGTGTACAGGTAAATAACTTGTTTCATTCTACAGTATTGTATAGATTCACATGCTTGAATCAGACTAGTAAGCAGTACATAATGGATAAAGGAGGTGGGAAAAACAGGTGAAACATCCCACCATGCGACCATAGTATTATAACCAGAATCACAAAGAAGCATAACCTCTGTATAGATTATATATATATATATATATATATATATAATGTCATCCAAACCTTCGTTTCACGAATGAGAAAAAAAAAAAATATATATATATATATATATATATGTACACATACGTACATACATAAACATACATACATATGTACATACATACATATACACATATACATACATACACACATACATACATACATACACACATATACATACATACATACACACATATACATAAATACATATATACAAGGAATGCGGCACTCCTGGATGGTTTTCAAGCTTTTTTATTCAGAGTTTCTCACCCCACCAACGCGTTTCAGCCACTCTAGGCTGTTGTCACGGTCGGTAAGTCCTTCAGTGCTTTCAACATTTATACTTTCTCATATTTGCCTTTAAGTGGCATTATGGGATATGTAGTTTTCAACCAATCTTAAAACTTTATTAACACAACAAAAAAGACATTTGCGCTTAGTGTCGCCATATTTTCAAATATGTTATTTCGCTAGCGTTTGTTATTCGCCTCAGTACTAGAAACAAAGGTTTAGCTTGTCCTGGTTTAGTACCTTAACCAAATATATAAGGTTAATACTGTGGTCAGTGGTTACTTTTCAAACTATAATTATCAAAAACATTTTGTTCACCCATTGTTACAGCTGTTTTTCTCGAGTTTAGTACTCTTGTCAGTTGTATCTTTACTCAGTTCACAATTTATACCACAGGACCAGTTCAGTTCTTAATCAAGGTGTACACAGAGTTCCTCATCATGGTTTATCCCTCTCGGGCTCTTTGTCTTGAGTCTTATAATTAAATGTGACTCCATCTGACGTAATTTCCTCACACGATCTCCTTCTCGATCTTCCGTGGGTAGCATTTTGATTCCATAAAAGCTCATCGCTCTCCAAACTCCATTTTGACATGTTTTCATGTGCTTTGCTGTTGCATATGTCATGTTCGCATACTTAACAGCACGTATATGCTCTAAGATTCGTTTTTTCAGCATGCATGATGTACTCCCTATGTATCTTATGCAACATTTCCATTCTATCATGTAAATTACAAATTTGGATGTACATGTGATGTATTGGTCAATTTGCATTGTATTGCCATTAGGTTCCAAAATTTTCGTCATGCTTTGTCCTATTTTGCATGCTTGGCAGGAGTTGCATGGTTTGAACCCCTTACGTTGATTCGTCAACCAATTCTCTTTTTGTTTTGTTTGGAAGTGGTTCTTTACCAACATATCTTTGAGAGAAGTATTTTTCCTATAGGTTATAGTCAGTGTTTTTCCCACAATTTCACCTATATCAGGATCCCCCGATATCAGATGCCAATATTTTCTCACTTTATTTGCAATGCATCCACTCTCCTTACTATAAGTGGTGATGAATCTTGGTGGGTCTTTTTCTTGAGGAATTTTTGGTTTTTCAATGAGAGTTTCTGCTCTAGTTCCGCGATATAGATTTTTGTATCCAGGAAGTAGATTTGCCTTTTGCGAGTTGTACATGTAAATTGTAGGCCAATATCATTTTGATTTAACTTAGAGAAATATCTTTTAAATTCTTGATCTGTTCTGTTCCATATGAGGAAAAGGTCGTCTACATAACTGACCCATAAAATGACCCGCTCTAGATCCTCTTGATTTTTAGTGTCCCAAGCAATCGTCCCCTCCCACCACCCCATAGTGAAATTAGCGTAATATGGAGAAAATGAAATCCCCATGGCTGTACCACAGTCTTGTCTGAATAGCTCTTTATTAAAATAGAAGACATTGTTCATCGGGCAGATTTGTATCATCGTCAAGAGCATGGTTGTGTGTTACAACTCTGAGATGTTGCGTTGTTTCAAGAAATATTGGCACACTGTTAGTCCTACGTCATGCCGTATTGACGTGTACAGCGAAACGACGTCTATGGTGACTAAAAGGTATCCTGGATTCCATACTATTCCATTCAATATCCTTAGGAAGTCCCCTGTGTCCTTTATATATGAATTCATATTTTGTGCAATGGGAGCTAAAAATTTGTCAACATATTTTGATAAGTTCTCAGAGAGAGCCACATGAGGAGACTATTGGCCTGCCTGGCGGATTTATTAGAGTTTTGTGGATTTTTGGTAAAAAATATACGCAAGGTGTTACAGGAAAATCCATTGTTAAAAACTATCTCTCATCATCGCTTAATAGACCTTTCTCATACCAATTTTGTAAGTTGTCATTAAGTTCTTTCAACATTTTGCCTATAGGATTGTTCTCAAGTCTGGAGTAGTTATTGATGTCATTAAGCTGTCTTGATGCCTCATTGATATAATCCTCCGGTGTCCATTATCACAATGTTTCCACCTTTATCGGCCGGTTTTATTTTGATTGCTCCATTCTCCATTAGGGTATTTATAGCATTTCTCTCCTTTGTTGTTCGATTATCCCTTTTATTGATGTTTCTCACATGTGTTAGTTTGTCAAGTTCTTCAATCAAACTAACAAATATGAGAAACATCAATAAAAGGGAGAATCTAACATACATATATTCACTGAAAAACCAATAGGTTTCAGCCACGTTATAGTTAGGAATTAACATTTAAAAAACCTTAGAAATTCACTGAAAAAACCATAGATTTCACACTTGTTCTAGTTAGCTGGACATTTCACTCATACAAAACCATTGAAATTCCCTCGTTATAGTTAGTTCAGCTAACTATAACTCGCGCGGCCGCAATGCACTGCTGATGACATCACTCATGACATGTTCAGTGACATCACTGATGACATCTCAAATGACATCACTGATGATATCATCCAGTGAATGTGTGTCTTTCTGAAAAATAAATATTTTTTATATATGTATATCTAAAGGGCGATGGAAGAATAAAAGGTTAAATAAGTGTCTAAATGGATGTTTTTTTTTGTAAAATTGATTGTATAACTGACTTAATGTATCTTAGTGAATACATGTATTAGCGAGTAATGTTTAAATATGTAAATATATGTATCAGTGTCTCACTTTGTGCATAAGTGGCTGCATGGGTTGGTGAGTAGCTACATGAGTGTCTATATGGTTTATTAGTTGGTTTTTGAAGATCAGTAGGAGTGTCTGTATGGTTTGGTGGGGGGGTATTACTTAGCGCACAGATGCATGAATGACTGACTCACTGTATGCGTTTTGAAGACAGCATGTGTGCAGGACTGTATGGGTGGATAAGTGTGTATGGGTGTGTTAGTGAGTGAATGACTGTCTCAATAGTATATTTGTGAGTAACTACATATGTTTTAAACTAGTATATGTGAGTTTTGATGTATATAAGTGAGTATATGTGAGAGTGAGAGATTGGAAGAGTTCCTGTATAAATAAGTATGTGTTTCTATAAGTTATTGTTTAAGAGAGTAAGTATGTGTACGTTTCTGTAGAAGTAAGTGTAGTGGTGTGTGTATAGCTGTATATGCCAGGGAGCTGCGTTGCAGAGAGGTGTTCAGAGGCCACGCCCCTTTTTACAACACTCTGCAACGCAGCTCCGTGGCACTTACTGGAGGTACCTGGTGAGCTAGTTGGCCCATAGGGGATCTCTGGATTGAAGAGGAATTAATTCCCCAACTTAAAATGCGCCACAGGGCGTGTTTGCATACACATTACCTCAAGGCCTACCCCCTCTCTTCACCACTACGCAAACGTGCCCCGTGGCGCGTTCTAAGTTGGGGGATTAAGTCCCCTTGAATACTGGGGGTCTAGTAGCCCACCAGGAACCTCCAGTATGCGCCAGGGGGCTGCGTTGCAGAGAGGTGTAAAGAGGCCACGCCCCTTTTTACACCTCTCTGCAACACAGCCCCCTGGTGCATACTGGAGGTTTCTGGTGGGCTAGTTGGCCCCCAGGGACCTCAAGTATTCAAGGGGACTTAATCCCCCAATTTAGAACGCGCCACAGGGCGCGTTTGCAGGGTGGTGCGATTCGTCACCTCAAGCCCCGCCCTTTACTTTCACCACTGTGCAAACGTGCCTTGTGACGCGTTCTAAATTCGGGGATTAAGTCCCCATGAATACTGGGGGTCCCTGGGGGCCAACTAGCCCACCAGGAACCTCCACTATGCGCCAGGGGGCTGTGTTGCAGAGAGGTATAAAAAGGGGCATGGCTCATTACACCTCTCTGCAACGCAGCCCCCTGGCGCATACTGGAGGTTCCTGGTGGGCTACATGGCCCCCAGGGACCCCCAGTATTCAAGGGGAATTACTTCCCTCTCCCCAAACGCGCCAGGGGGCGCGTTTGCAGAGTGGTGCAGGGATGGGGCGTGGCCTGCTCCCCGATCCCGATTTTTTGTAATTTCTTTTTTTTTTTTAAGAAGGGGGGGCTGTGTAGCCCCCCTTTTTCTTTTTTTTGGGCCCAGGGGACCCCATCCCCCAGGGCCTGACCCCCAAATATATATATTTTTTTTAACGGGAAGGGGGCCGCGTGGCCCCCCTCCAGTGGCTAATTTCAGGCCACGGGGACCCAATCCCCCGGGGCAGGCTTGCCTCCTTTTTTTTTCTTTAACATTTTTTAATTATTTGGGGAGGGAGGCCACGTGGCCCCCTACCCGGGCCACTTCTGGTCCCGGGAACCCCATCCCCCGGGGCCAGGCCCTCTCCGTTGGGGACCGTGGTGGGGTCCCCATGCCCCCCACGGTCCCTGCCGGCATTGCTTTTCTACATGGAGAGCAGCTAACATGCTGCTCCCCATGTGGAAAAGCAATCGGCTTTGGAAGAGCGAGCAGGTTCCTGCTCTCTCTTCCAAAAACCAAAGCAGTTTGCTATGGTAACGGCTCCCGCCCTACCATAGCAAACTACAGTGTCCCGGGGGTAGGCACCCTGGGACACTGCAGGAGCCGGCCCTGGGGGGTGGCGGTCCCCAGGGCCACCACAAGGCTCCAGGAGGAGGGCCGCGCGGCCCCCTCCCATTATTTAAAAGCCCCGGGGGGGTGGTGGTTCCCGGGGCCTGGGTGGTCTGGCACGGACCCCCCCCAATTCAAATATGTAGTGCCCCGGGGAGGTGGCGGTCCCCGGGGCGTGTGGGTGGGCTTGAGCTCCCCAACACAGGGTTTTTTGTTTTTTTAAAGAAAAAAATGCCCCGGCGTGGCGATCCCCGGGGCTGTGAGGGGTTGGAGGGGGCCGTGAGCCTCCCCCGCATACATCATTTTAAAGCCCCGGGGGGTGGTGGTCCCCGGGTATCGGAGGGGCCTTAGAGGCCCACCATCATTATACATTTAAGCCCCGGGGGGTGCCCGTCCCCGGGGCTGCGGGGGGCCGTGTGCCCCCCTCTATTATACATACTTTGCCCCGGGGGTGGCGGACCCCGGGGCAGTGTGGGGGGGGGGGGATTGGGCTCCCCTCGCACTTTATTTTTATAAAGCCCCCGGGATTTGGCCACCCCGGGGGCTAATTAACATTAAAGCGCGGGAGCCCGTGCTTTGGTTTTTTTTGGGATAGGCAGGATACACGTATCCTACGTGCATTCCGCGATTTAAAAAAAAAAAAAGATTTTTTTTTGGCCTTAAGCAGGCCTAGAGGTTCTGGGTGTTTCTACCCTGCCCCATTTTCTTGTTCTTTGCGTATATTTTTCTGTTTTCTTGTGCCTCGGTTCTACCGCGGCACAAGATGGCTGCCAAAACTTCCTGGTTTGGAGTGTTGACATCCGGGTGACATCCAATTAGCATGATCCTCGGATGGTACGCATACCGTACTTCGTCCATACATATATCTATGATTTTACTTTTGATTTTCTCAGGAACTACTGCACGGATTTACACCATTTAACAAAAAGCGTAATCTGCTAACCAAACTCTACCTTTTTGCCAAATTTGGTGTAATTCCGTTCAGCAGTTCGGGCTCTAGCCGAGCTTAAAGGTCCCTATGGAAAATTGCATGGGGAAAACACTTTTTGGGACCCCCATTTTTTCTCAGCCCCAGCTTCACCAATCATCCTGAAAAGGGAAGGAGCAGAGCAGAGCGGGCCATCTTCTTGGAGAATTTCGCAAAGATTCGTTGACCGGCTCCAAAATTATTTCAAATAGAATGTTGCGAATTTCCTATGGAAACGAAGTCCTAACTAACTACCTACTGGCGACTGCCAGTAGGTAATATATGTACATACATACATATACACATATATATACATATATACATACATATATATATATATATATATATACATACATATATATACATACATATATATATACATACATACATATATATATTCACTGAAAAAACCATAGGTTATAGACCATATATAGTTAGGAATTAGCATTTACAAAACCTTGAAAATTCACTGAAAAAACCATAGGTTATAGACCATATATAGTTAGGAATTAGCATTTAAAAAACCTTATTTTACTCACACAAAACCATTGAAATTCCATATATAGTTAGTTGCACTAACTATATATCGCGCACCCGCAATCCACTGCTGATCATGTCACATATTACATCATTCATGACATGGTCAGTGACATCACTGATGACATCACTGATGACATCTCAAATGACATCACTGATGACATCACTGATGACTACATACAGTGACTGTATAATTCTGTAAAGTTAAAATATGTCTTACATATTGAAGAATGAGTGGATGTATAAGTGTCTTGATGAAGGATTTAGTAGGGGCATGGCTGACTGTATGAGTGACTGATTAAATGTGTCTCATTGAGTGCATGGGTTAGTGACTAAACTGTCTTAATTTGTGCATCATTATGTCTGTTGTTCTGTAAACTGCTGCATGTGTTGATCATTAGCTATATGATTAACTGTATGGGTTATTGATTGGTTGCCCAAGCATTTGTATGGGAGACTGAGTGTGTGTCTGGGTGGCTGGGAGGTGTATGACTCTCTGCATAGATGTGTGAGCAGTTGATTGACTAGATGTATGGGTTCAAAAGTGCATGTGGAAACAGCTGTATGGGCGGTTGACTGTGTGCATGAGTGTATTGGTGAGTGAATGGATATCTCAGTGCTACATGTCAAAGTAAGTACATATGTAAAACACAGTACATGTGAGAGTTGACATATGTAAATAACTGTGCATAAGAGCCAGTGAATGTGTGAGTGGCTGTATGCATCATTGTGAACTTGTATCCAGGATTGTATAAGTGAGTAAATATGTTTTAGTATATGTTTGAATAAGTAAGGTGTGTATAACTGTATAGTTGAGGAAATGGAGGTGTGATTGATTCTTTGCATGACTGACTAAGTGTCTGAGTAACTCCATGGATGAGTGACAGTCTATGAGTGTCTGTTTACACTGAGTGTATCTAAGGTTATATTAGAGTCTGAAGAGGTTCATCGTATTATCACATGAATGATGTCATCAGTGATGTGATCAGTAATGTCAAATGAGATGTCATCAGTGATGTCATTTGAGATGTCATCAGTGATGTCATCAGTGATGTCATTTGAGATGTCATCAGTGATGTCATCAGTTATGTCACTGACCATGTTATGAATGATGTAATATGTGACATGATCAGCAGTGGATTGCGGGTGCGCGATATATAGTTAGTGCAACTAACTATATATGGAATTTCAATGGTTTTGTGTGAGTAAAATAAGGTTTTTTAAATGCTAATTCCTAACTATATATGGTCTATAACCTATGGTTTTTTCAGTGAATTTTCAAGGTTTTGTAAATGCTAATTCCTAACTATATATGGTCTATAACCTATGGTTTTTTCAGTGAATTTCAATGGTTTTTTAATAGCAAATATCATAAGCTGTCGAATGTCAAGTATGTGGTAAGTGAAAACATTTTCGTGTTTATGCACACTGATCTGCTTTGAATGGTGCCCCCCCCCCCCCCTCATTTCTATTAGGAGTACTCTCTCTTTGCAGATAGTGAAAGGTAGTTAACGCAGGCCTTTGCCCCCGTTGTAATCCGTCATGCCTGCTTCTCTCTCCATTTGATTGATTGTTATCCAAGTATTTACTGTTTTAGAATTAGTTCTCTTTGGTTCATTCTCTATTTACAAACAAACACAGAGTCGCAATACTCTGTTTAGTCTTTGCAGATAACGAAAAATTGTGTAAAAAAAAAAGAAAAGGAATCGAGCAAAATCAGTAGGCCACTAATGGGATCTCTTTTTGACCTCGCTAAAATAGAAACATTAGGAACAACCCCTCATGACAAATACAAAACTAGTGAGATGAACTGAACTCCACACAATGATGGCTGCAAAACAGCTCGGCTCCGCCACCCACCCCGCCCAAAATAACGATAAAGAGCGGCTGCCATGATTGGTTACGGAATGGCCACGACGGAGCTACGAAATGGTGCTGCTCTCATGCTAACCCCAGCTTCAGTCTGAAACATCCAGAAACACTGTAGACTACCAATTCGATCAGTTCCGGTAGCGCCCCAATGTAACCCGGTAGAGAAGAACTAGCCCTCCCCTCTTTGACTGATGGTTCTTGTTGCCTGTCCCTTCTGTTGTCATTTAACAGAACTATTTAGCCTGCTGAAAGGGGTTGTGTTCCGACCGCTGGTTGGTGGAGACATTTTGACTATATTCTGGACCTGCGTTGTCGCGTAATGCGTCATATGACGCGCCGCGTTAGCGCATCCGGAAGTCATCCGGGGCACGCAGCGCGTAACGTAAGCATAACAAGTCATGTGACTTGTTAATAAAACTTTTCATTGGTTCATTTTACTTTTCTTATTGTAATGATGAAAGGCTTGGTCATATGACCTAAAAATTACGCTTTTCATTACTTCCGAACATTATTTTTTCTTAAATATATGTTATAATGTTCCAGGCTAATGTACTTTCCCGGAAATTTTACAACTGTCCTGCAAGTAAAATATATTCTTTTTTCGAGAAAAAGAGCGTTTCTTCGTCCCATGACGGAGCCGTTGAGCAAAAGAGGGTCGACCTGCTGTCTTAGTCGCCGATACGCCTGAATATGAGATTCTTATCGATCACTTTATGTTGCAGGAATAGAAAACACAACAGCCCTTGACCATTTATCTTTACTGCGTTCCTTCGTATTATACCTTTTACCCTTCATGTAATTGGTCTGCTTTATTTCACTTGCCTTTTAATGATTCTAAAACAGTCACTATTATTAAAAACTTTACCAATGTATATACTACTACCATGTTTTCTTTTAAAAACCTTTATTGTGAAAATTTCATTATACAAATACGAGCCTATAACCACGTGGGCCTGCCACGGAGCAAACTGTAATCGTATATGATGAATAGACATTTACACTGTAGAGGAACGTAACGGGCGGGCCATTAGGGTGCAAGAACTAAGGTGTCTAACAGTTACGGAATCGGTGGACGTACATTTTATAATTAAAATACGACAGGGCCAGTTACAAGAAAATTATCTAGATATACATTTGCGGGCAAGTACCATGGGTGACGTTAATTCGAACTTTCAACAGTACAGTAATCAATAACACATCAGAACTTAATATCAATAGGGATGTCGAAATATTCAATCAATTCTCGTCCCCGCCCGCCATGTGCTTCAAAACTGCATACATATCTCGTGATTTCAAGGTTCTGCAACCAGTACACAACAAGGAGTTACGAGTCCCATTTATTCCTGCGCCATTTTGGGTGAGGACGGGCAGGTCCAGGATATAGTCAAAATGTCTCTACCAACCATCGACTATGATCATGTTCATATGCTGTATTTATTAGAGTAACACTCATCTGTCCACATGAAATTAATTTGCCACAATCTAAACATGTCATTTTAATCTTTCCAAAGTTCTTCTAAATATTTGGGACCGTTTCCCTTGCCTCTGAAGCTCTCAGTGCCACTTCTTTGATGAATGTACTAGCAGGTCAGGGGTTCTCCTCCAAATCTCTCTTTTATGCAGCACTATAATTAATTGGTGCCACCTCTCCATATGACGATGCATGGTATAGTTACCACAACTATATTTTTTTTCGGTTCCTCTGGAGAGTTCATCGTGTCAGATGAAGCGTGTAACGTACCGGGCATTTACCTTTTTTTGCATGTACAGGAAAGGAAAAAAAAATCGAGCGTCCGAGTTCTAAGGTGTCCCAGGGCCATTTTAGTGGACCAGGCCCAAATCCAAAGAACAGGCCGCCATTTTGAGAGTCCTCTTGCAGCCGCCTGTCGCTGTAGCATCAAGAGCAGCCGAAACTCAGCTGAATGGCAACTGAAACGGTAAAGGGGCGCCCCACTACAGCAGACGAGCCTCCACCTAGGAAGGCCCATTCACGCCGGCTCCCCCCCCCTTCGGGCACCCCACGCCGTTATTCGGAGCAGTATTGTAGGATGGCCACACCAGTGCGGCAACTTGCTAGACATCACCTTGGTGGTAACCGAATCTCAACGCCTTGTGGTGTCTTCTATTCAGAAAACATTGTTATGCTGCCTTCGACCTATTCGCCGCAAGTGCGCACACAACTCAACTGCATAGCTTGCTAGACACCACCTCGGTGCCATCCGGATCTTGGAATGTCCGCGCCTTTTGGTGTCTTCTCTTCAGAAAATATTGTTGCGCTGCCTTTGGCCCCATTCGCACATCAGTCCGCTACTGACGCCATCTCACAGGCTAATGGGGCGCCCCACGCCGACTTTCAGCATTGTAGAATGACCACACCAGTACAGCAACTTGCTAGACATCACCTCGGTGCCATCCGGATCTCGACGCCCCACTGCAGATGAAGTGCCTCTCAACTATGAAACCACCACGGTGACATCCGGATCTTGGCGCGTTGTGCTGCCTTCGGCCTATTCGCACATCGGTCCGCTACTGACGCCATCTCACAGGCTAATGGGGCGACCCACGCCGAGTTTCAGCATTGTAGGATGACCACACCAGTACAGCAACTTGCTAGACATCACCTCGGTGCCATCTGAATCTTGGCATCTCAACGCCTAGTGGTATCTTCCATACAAAAAATATTGTTACGCTGCCTTTGGCCCCATTCGCACATCAGTCCGCAACTTAGACATCACCTCGGTGCCATCCGGATCTTGGCATCTCAGCGCCTTGTGGTGTCAGTCAGAAAATATTGTTGCGCTGCCTTTGGCCCCATTCGCACATCAGTCCGCTACTGACACCATCTCACAGGCCAACAGGGGGCCCCACGCCGACTTTTACCATTGTACGATGGCCACACCAGTGCCACAACTTGCTAGACACCACCTCGGTGCCATCCGGATCTTGGCATCTCAGCGCCTTGTGGTGTCTTCAAATCAGAAAATATTGTTGCGCTGCCTTTGGCCCCATTCGCACATCGGTCCGCTACTGACGCCATCTCACAGGCCAACGGGGCGCCCCACGCCGACTTTCAACATTGTAGGATGGCCACAGAAGTGCGACAACTTACTAGACACCACCTCGGTGCCATCCGGATCTTGGCGCGTTGTGCTGCCTTCGGCCTATTCGTACATCGGTCCGCTACTGACGCAAACTCACAGGCCAACGGGGCGCCCCACGCCGACTTTCAGCATTGTAGGATGGCCACACCAGTACACCTTACTAGACACCACCTCGGTGCCATCCGGATCTTGACGCGTAGTGAAGCTGCAGCAGCTGCAAATAAGCTTCAGACAGTGTTACAACCGCTGCTCAGAACTCTCAACTATGACACCACCTCGGTGCCATCCGGATCTTGGCATCTCAGCGCCTTGTGGTGTCAGTCAGAAACTATTGTTGCGCTGCCTTTGGCCCCATTCGCACATCGGTCCGCTACTGACGCAAACTCACAGGCCAACGGGGCGCCCCACGCCAACTTTCAGCATTGTAGGATGGCCACACCAGTGCGGCAACTTGCTACACACCACCTCGGTGCCATCCGGATCTTGGCATCTCAGCGCCTAGTGGTGTCTTCTATTCCGAAAATATTGTTGCACTGCCTTCGGCCCCATTCACACATCGGTCCGCTACTGACGCCATCTCACAGGCCAACGGGGCGCCCCACGCCGACTTTCAGCATTGTAGGATGGCCACACCAGTGCGGCAACTTACTAGACACCACCTCGGTGCAGTGCTTAATTTGTAAAATATGAAGTGCAGGTGCTCAAATGTTTGTTGGAGGCCACGCCCACTTTTCTCTGGCTCCACCCACTTTCCACTGGCTCCACCCACTATATTAGCTCCACCTACATCATCAACTGGCACTGCTAAACGTCAGAAGTAATATATACCTGATCTGAATTTCTGCAAGGGAGCCTTCCTCATAGCAAGGTTTTGATAGGAGGTTCCCCAATTCCTTGCCCTATGAACATTTTTAAAAAGATTAAATCAAAAGTGCATTTAAAGCACAATTTTGGAATAAATTAGCTAAAATCACTAATGCATTGAAAAGGGACAATTTTAGTGCCGTATGTGCTGTTTGACAATACTGGGGTAGGGTATGCCATTTTTAACAGAGTCTATGAGTTCAAAGGAACATTTTTTACATAGCTTGTGTGGCAAAATAAACCAAAATGTTGTGAAAACACTCTGAACAAATAAACTGAAAAAAATCATGCAATACACTTGAATGAGTCAGTCACAGTCACTTCCAGCGGCCGAAGGGGTATGGGGATTATTCTGTATAGTCAGTTGCGGCTGGTGACATTTAAAACTGGTGGTGAGGGGTAAAACAATTGCCGTACTTCACTGTGGCGAGCGGAGCGAGCGAGGCTGAACCTCCCTAAGGGGGGTTCTCCAAGAAAATTTTGAAAAAAGAGTAGGCAACGGGTGTATTTACAAGCAAATTTGAGAGTGTGACACTATTCCAGAAGTGCTGCAGGCTGTGCTCAAAATAGTTAGTAAATTAGCAAGGATATAAGGTGCCAGTGGGTCATCTGGTCACTTTATGTCAGGGGGTCGCTTTATGTCTATCAGGAGTGAGTTTAAACAAATGGCCAAACCCCAGCACAGAATAACGGGACATTTAAAGACGAACCGCTATGGTGACCTGGGATAGATGGGAGGCGGCTCCCAGCCAGAGGTTCTGGGCAGAGGGGACGGTGGAGTCAAAGGGAGCCAGAGGCACCGGGGTTCAGGGTATCAGTTAAGGGCAAGCTATGAGAAATGGCAACACTGAGTGATATGGCCCTAGGGTGTATTCATTTATTTCTACAAAAGAAGTACTGTTTAAAGATTATGCTTTGATGAAGACAAGGGTCTTAAAATGAGGATCGTTTGAGCGCTATAAAGCAAACACCACAAACCACACAGGCAAAAAACAAAAGGGGTGACAGTCCGAGTACAAGGAACACTGTACAAGTTATGTAAGGGAGCAAAAACACACAGGAACAATGAGCACACGTATGCTTAAATTAAAGGCAACAATAAGAGAACACCTACTGATGCACACACCTTAGACGTTCCACCTTCCAATGTTAATAAATGTCCACCACTGATGTGGGTGAAAACGACTGCTACGATTTACAGCAATGAAACGATTCATTTTGTAACGTCAGAATTATTATCTAAGTTCCATTCTCAAAGCATTAGGCCATTACAAAAAAACAATTGCACTAACAGTGTTAACGATCTGATTGGCAAAAAATATTTTGTTCAAATGTATTTGTGTAGATTAGCAAAAAATGGGCAATGAAAAAAATATGAACTACAGTATTGTGGAACAACGCACAACAATGACACTGAATACATTTAACATATCCTAAACATTAGGACTACAATAGTAATTAGTTAGGGGAGCACCTACAGCTTCCTCACTTCCGCCTTCATTGTGTTTCCTTACTTTGAGCTCTCAGTGCATGACGGCACCAGCACCAGGCTAGCGACAAACAAGTTATGCAGCTTCTTATTCATAATGGGAGGAGAAGGGAACCACAAGCACCAGCGTGCAGAGTGTCATTGGGTAAAAAGGCAGGCTGGGTCTAGTAGAAAGATTGATGAATGGTATCATCAATGTATTTATAAAGCTCAACTGTACCAGACAGTTCGAGATTCCATGTGCCTCTAAAACTCAGTTTTTCTTTCGTCAGGCGATTTTGTCCGTGGTCAAATCACTTCTCAAAGCTAGAACCCGTCATTTATCCCGGCATTATCTCTATAGGAAAATACCACCAGCATGATTTATTAACTCATTGTCAGTGAAAGTGCGCTTTTGAGTGTACTATCCAAAGTTACCGATCTACTGTTTTTGGTCATGGTTTAGCACAATTATCCTTTGGCAAGTAACAGATGCGTGTGATTTGAAATAGATGAAAAAGACAGAAGCATGCTTTCCCACATTTGTGTGTTTCTATTTGGTATGTAAATATAGCGCTCTACAAGCTAGGAGCCTGCTTCAGTGTGCTATTTCGACCAAGGAATAATCTTGGTTCGGTCCTACTGCATGCAATTATAGTGCCCGGTGCCGGTCAATACAGCGATATATTTCTAGCAGAACTTGGCCGTCCCGCCCACCTTAACAGTGCTATAAGGTTACAAGGGAAGTGCCCTTCAATTTCAGATGATCTGCGGCAGTTTTAAAATATTTTTCTAGTTGCTTAAATGCATGTAAATTCTGGTATTTATATCATGTTTCCCTCTTCTGCGATGCTTTATTTTGCTTGTGCGAGTGTCACTCATGGTTGTTGAAATGTCACTCATATTTGCTGTAATAATGAAAATGTCACACAGCAATCTAAAACCTTGGCAGCTATGTAATGATTGTGTAAGATTAGAACATTTGTGCACGTGACGCTGCTTGCCTGGCACAGCCCCAACCCCCACTGACAGATTTTATGAGCGTGCCTGCCCGGCCTGGCCTGAAAACGAAACTGAATCCTGCCCTGGCTGGGCCTGGCTGCATCCTGTAGTACTGATTCCAGGCAGTCCGGCCCGCAACTGCGCAAAAAATAGCCAGTGCAGTCACAGAGTGCTGGCAACAAAACATGATCGTGCCCTGACATGGTGATGATCAAACGTGGGCATTTGAACATTTAAGCAGTGACGTGACCATGATGAACATTAAAAAGTAAATCTGTAGGCCTCACCTGCGCTGCTGCGCAGATTTATTACTTAATTGAATTCATGATATGTCTGCCGGCCTACGCCGCCTATCCCAGGCCCCAATCATCATGTCACGTGATAATAATGATAGATAAAAGTAAAACTAAGATAACCAATCACAATGATAATTTAAAAAAAACGTAATACTGCGCCTGCGGCCCCCGCCGCCCCCAGGCCCTGCCTGCCCTGCCCTCATGATGTGGGAAACAAAGAACAGGAACTGAGTAAATGCGAAAGGAAGAAACAGCGCTCGTCGCGTGAATGGAGTTCACCTTGAATTTCTTGACCTCTCATTTCGTACAGTTTCCGAGATTAAAAGCAAGCACTTGCTTCTCTATGCATTATAAATTGCTTGCTACAATGCACCACTGCCAGTGACAACGGCCCGGCTGCCACCACGAGCGAGCTCCTCCATTGTGCATTACACATATGTTGCACAGTGTAATTTGCTTTTTGCTTTCCGCGATGTTTAAGTATTTGGCAGTAAATCCACCGTTAAAGCAGCCTGCCCCTTAATCTGCCCTAATCGTATTCTGGGCATGTAGTAGGAAAGCAGATGCTCAGTCAGGCATTCCCCTCTGCCCACAAATCACATTTATTTCGCCATGCTCAGCCTAATCTATAATTCATGGCAGTGCCCTGCCTCGCCCTCGCCTCACCTGCCTGCCAGCCAGTGCAGCTCATGATGATAATTTCGGCCGCCGGAGACGGCCTACCCCCCCCCAAAGCCCCCCGCTCCCCCCCCGGCCATCTTGTCCAGGCCGCAGCGCTGCTGGTAGACCAATCAGGATCATGATGATTTTAAATACATGACTGACACCAGTAAATTATTCACTAACGCCTTGGCCCCTGCCTCGCCCTCACCTGCTGAGCGCTCCCAAGTCCCAACTCCTCCAGCAACTTTGAAAGGCCGGCCCGGCCGGCAGAATCTCCTAGATACTCGGCGAGGCCAGGGCGAGGGGAGAGGTGCGGGTATGCTGGGGCGGGCAGAGAAAATGCGCGTCACGTGCATTCAAATGCATGCAATCTGCGCACGCGTCGCTTCCTCTGGCGCGCATAGCCCCAACCCACTGCCCAGCCCCAACCCCGCAGCAAAGCCCTGCCGCCCAGTGCCTGGCCTGGCCCCTGCAACATGACACAAACAGTGTCCCGCCCACTGGGGGCCCTGATCCGCGCCGCGGCCGGTGTTTCCTGGCCGGGAACTCTTGCTTGCCTTGAGAGAGTAGGTCGGAAATGGGAGCAGGCACTCGCACGTGACGTCACCAGACCGACAGCAGTAAGTAGTACACTGCATGCATTATCGACGACCGGACCTGATCAGTGACCGTGAGCAGTGAGTCTAGCACAGCCACACTCACCAGTGACACACACGCACGAGTCACGACTTCAAAAATAAAATTCTAAGGCAGGAGCACAGGTGCACTTAATGCCGCGTGATAGACCCGGCCCCCATAATTAAGTGCCGGTGCTGAGCACCGGCAAGCTCCGGCTCAAATTAAGCCCTGCCTCGGTGCCATCCGGATCTTGGCGCGTTGTGCTGCCTTCGGCCTATTCGCACATCGGTCCGCTACTGACGCAAACTCACAGGCCAACGGGGCGCCCCACGCCGACTTTCAGCATTGTTGGATGGCCACACCAGTGCGGCAACTTACTAGACACCACCTCGGTGCCATCCGGATCTTGGCGCGTTGTATTGCCTTCGGCCTATTCGCACATCGGTCCGCTACTGACGCCGCCTCACGTGCCAACGTATTTTCTCCGCATTTTATACCCTATGCCGCATAACAGGTCATGTGACTTGTTTATAAAACTTTTCATTGGTTCATTTTACTTTTGGTTTCCTAATGATGGAAGGCTTGATCATATGACCTAAAAACAACACTTTTCATTGGATGAAAACTTTTTTTTTTTCCCAAACGATGAAAGCCCCACCTTGTTTCTGGATGTTTCAGACTGAAGCTGGCGTCAGCATGAGAGCACCACCATCTCGTAGCTCCGTCGTGGTCATTCCGCGAGCAATCATGGCAGCCGCTCCCCACCAGAAGCCTGCAGGAGTCGGGGCCCCCAAAACTTTTGATGAATTCTCAAGGCGGAGGGGACGCTTTCGAGAATGGGGTCCAAGACCTAGCAGACAAGCGTCCGATTTCCAAGGTGTCCCAGGGCCATTTCAGTGGACCAGGCCCAAAAAGGAAAGAGCCTGCCGCCATTTTGAGAGTCCTGTGACAGCCGCCTATCGCTGCACCGCAAGAGTGGGCGCAACTCAGCTGAATTGCGGCTTTTGACACAGTGGACCAAAAACGGACGGAATGGCAACTGAAACGGTAAAGGGGCGCCCCACTACAACAGATGACACTCCACCTGGAGAGGCCCGTTCACGCCGCCTCCCCCGGGGCGCCCCACGCCGTTATTCGGAGCAGCATTGTAGGATACCAAAACCAGTGCGGCAACTTACTGGACATCACCTTGGTGCCATCGTTCTGCTGCCTTGGAACTATTCGCACAACAGTTTGCTACTGATGACCCACCCCCCGCGACGCCCCACGCCGTTATTTGCTGGGTGGCAACTTACTAGACATCACTTTCGTGTCATCTAGATTTAGGCGCGTTCTGCTGCCTTGGAACTATTCGCACAACAGTTTGCTACTGATGACCCACCCCCCGCGACGCCCCACGCCGGAAATCTGGACGTTGTGCTGCGTTGGGACTATTCGCACAGCCGACCGCTACTTCGTTGTTTTTCCCTAAAAATGTTTATATGTTATTACTATTTTTGTTTTCTTGTATATATTTATAAATTATTAAAGTTTTATAATCTTACTACTTTGTCGGAGTGCTATATATTTTTAATGTGACACATAATTGTAAAAACTTTGATGTACAAAGAGTCATCCCTAGAATCTTCCGCTTCACGCTCGGTCCCCTCCCCAATCACAATACAGGATGGTTTTCAGATAATAGCAACGCTTCTGCTGTGACGGATCTCATCGAGTGTGGGCCTTGATCTACTATAACTCCTTTGAAGAGGGGTGATTCTTTACAGCTGTGGCCATAAACTACATCTGCAGGGCTAGCTGACACCCTAGGACCAGCCTGGACAATCGGACACAGAGGAAAAGGAGTGTCAGAGGGTGCGGTAGTGAATAGGGCGAAAGGGAGGTGTCGGGCGGGCACAGGGTGTGATTCTCAGGGAAGAGCAGCGCAGATGGGGGGAGGTTTATTACCCATGCATAAGACAGAGAGCGGGGGTGACCACTGCCTGGGTGAGATGCTTGCGAGGGTGGGGAGCCATGCTAAGGATCGACAGCGTGCACAGAGTGGGTCTGGTCAAGGCATCTAAAATGGCTGCCGTGCACGACAAAAGTGTGGCATTTGAAAAAAGACAAGATGGCGCAGACAATGTTTTTCAACACTTCCTGATTTCCTTCGAATCGAACGTTAACAGACGTTGGGGCATATTACCAAAGTTAAGCGATATTTATCCCTAACGATGCATTGCAAAGATTTTTTTACCGTCAGAAATTATCGCAGATAAACCTTGCTATTATCAAGGTTTATCGCAAATACGATAAAAAACGACCGCAATGCATTAATATCGCTGAAAACTCAGCGATATTCATGCATTACCGAGCTAATGCTCTTAGCCATGTTATCCACCTCCCATTGGATAACATGGCTAAGAACTGCTCAGGGCAGCTGTTACTTTTTGGAGATATTCGCGCTTATCTCGAATATTTCCAAAAGTTGATAATAGGAGATAGCGATGTTAGCGACTGTTTCCAGTCGCTAACATCTTGGCATGCCCACTTTGCATGTCATTAGTGATAAATATCACTCACATGCAAAGTGGGGCCCAAGATGGTCGCTATCTCCTACTAGCCGTCGCTAACTGGTGTTAGCAACAGCTAGGTAATACAGATATAATTTTATCTCCGCGAAGCGGAGCGCTGTTACAGATATATATCTTGTTTTTGAACGTTAATTTCTCAAAATGCACTGAAGCACATATATTGAGACCTAGCAAAGGCACATCGGGCTACCAGTCCCTAATATTTTACCAAGTTTCGTGCAAATCCATTCAGCCGTTCGATTATTATTATTATTATTTTTTTTTGCCCCGCGGGGCCCTTTTAAAACCTCCACATCAAACCTAGGGGGTCAGCGAGGATCTACTATGCCCCCTTATGGTCATTTGCCCCTTTGCTTTGGCCTCCTCTTGTCTCTCGATCCTACCGAGAGACAAGATGGCGGCCGCTACGGACTGTTTGGAATGTTTACAGACACCGGAGAGCCAATCAGCTTCGCTTCGCAAAGCTCCGTAACGCGAAAAGTACGCGAAGCTGTGCGCTGTTACAGATATATATCTTTTTTTGAACGTTAATTTCTCAAAATCCACTGAAGCACACATATTGAGACCTAGCAAAGGCACATCAGGCTACCAGTCCCTACAATTTTGCCAAGTTTCGTGCAAATCCATTCAGCCGTTCGATTATTATTATTATTTTTTTTTTTGCCCCGCGGGGCCCTTTTAAAACCTCCACATCAAACCTAGGGGGTCAGCGAGGATCTACTATTCCCCCTTATGGTCATTTGCCCCTTCGCTTTGGCCTCCTCTTGTCTCTCGATCCTACCGAGAGACAAGATGGCGGCCGCTACGGACTGTTTGGAATGTTGACAGACGCCGGAGAACCAATCAGCTTCGCTTCACAAAGCTCCGTTGCGCGAAAAGTACGCGTCCTGGAGCGCTGCCCGGTCCGCTGTTACAGATATATATCTTTTTTTAAACGTTAATTTCTCAAAATCCACTGTAGCACATATATTGAGACCTACAAAAGGCACATCGGGCTACCAGTCCCTACAATTCTGCCAAGTTTCGTGCAAATCCATTCAGCCGTTCGGGCTAAAAGTGAGGCCAACCGCCCTATGGAAAACTCAATGTTAAAAACACGTTTTGGGACCCCCCTTTTTTCTCAGCCCCCCCTTCACGAACCCCCCCCAAATTTTCAAGGGCTGCTCAGAAACAAAATGTGCCATTTTCCTGAAAATTTCAGCCAATTCCGTCCACAAACGCCAAAGTTATTAGACATAGAATTTTCAAAAATCCCATAGAGAAAAAATCCTAACTATATATACCTACTGGCGACCGCCAGTAGGTAATACATATATACATACATATATATATATACATACATACACATACATACACATATATATACATACATATATACATATACATATATACATATACATACATACACATACATACATATATACACATATACATATTCCACCACATCTCTCCAAAAGAAAAGATCAGAGGCCAAAGGGGATTTCAGCAAGGAGAACCGCTTTATTGGAACGTTGCAGCATCGGCGAATGCATTTCAGCGATAAGCCTTCCTCAGCGCCATATCTGCATGGAGTTCTCCTTCAAATGTCCCCAATACTGCTCAGTTTGTAGAAACACGCCCAAATTACTCCTTCCCCAAATCAGAGTTAGTTTTTGCACACCTGTTGTACGTTGCGCCAAATACACCAACTACAATTCCCAGTGTGCATCATAATTATGCACCTGGGTTGGCGGCATGGGGAGCAGTAAAACACGTAGGTGCGGGCGTGTGATGAATCTGCAGGTGGGTGATGCTAGTCTCCACATGATGTCCAACATCCACGGCACCACTTACTGAGTCCCCTCGTGCCGCTGCTACCAATGCGAACAGGACCGCAGTGAAGTAGGGCCCGTCATTACAACAATCAAGCACCCCCATGTAGGTAAAATACCTCGAATCTCCAAAGCAGGTCACATTCGCAATCGGTGGTCTCCAGATTTCTCGGTACCCGAGCCAAGAAACGCTGTCAAACATATATATATATATATATATATATACACACACACACATATATATATATATATATATATATATATATATATATATATATATATATATATACATATATATATATATATATATATATATCCAATATTTGACTTAGCCCCAATGAGAGACGCCACACGGTGCGTGACATCAGGCATTCTTTTATTGCTGGCAGCAACTTGCAGGTAAGGATGCTGGAGATAACATTCAAAAATCGTGCCAGACGCGTTTCGGGAACAGCATTCCCTTTATCAATGGCAAAGTCTTCTTAGTTGCAAGCACTTTTTCCTGCACGCTTTAAGTTCCCAAAAACCCTGCCCCAGTGGGCGGAGCCAATCTCACGGCATTCTGGTTCTGGTAGTGCAGGAGCTAAACCTCCAGTGAGGGGAGTTTGCACCAAGTCAATGATTCAAAAAATAAAAACCACTGTGGGTCGATGTCACAACAGCACCTCACAAGCCGTCTCTTTCAGCCCTCAGCTGCACCGCACCTCCCATTTACTGACGAAAAACAACAGATTCCATCATTCGACCGCAGGGAACATAAGATTAACAAATTGTTAACATGTAAGACGGAATATGCCGTCTACGTCCTGGTTTGCCCTTGTGATTTGCTCTACGTAGGAAGCACCAAGCTTCCTGTGCACAAGAGAATTTTGCAGCACCTAAGAGCAATTAACAACCAGGATAACACCTACCCTGTTGCGAGACATTTTAAAGCCAAACACAATTCCAAGAGCAGTGAAGTAAAGTACTTTGTAATAGACTGTGTGCAGGCAAGCAGACGGGGTGGCAATAGAGAGGACAAATTGCACCCCCTTGAAACACAGTATATAATTGAACTTAACACCAAGCACCCCTCAGGCCTTAATATCACGGAGGACCTTTACACTTGTCTGTAATACAAACATTTGAGGCCTTACTGTTATTTTGCACAGGCTTTTATAGGATGGGCAAATAATTTAGCATGTTTTATGAGTTTTAGGTTGTTATTCATACAAATCATGTACTAATTGTTTTATGCTCTACCATCTTTTAACAATCATATTATATGTGATGGTTTTTAGATATATCGTTTATGAATTCATTTTTTTGCCATCAATTAACCATTTTAAAGGTTTTTATCTATTGGCGTATTTATGAATCCTATGACTGTGTATATCTATTGATTACCATTGATTGTTAGTTATATATGGATAGAACATAACATCATGCCTAAAACACATGCGTTACTTGCACATTTACCTACAAAACAACAAGATCAGTGGCCCAGCTATCTGGTTCATGTTAGGGGGTGATAAGGTATTTGACCGGTATTATTTCCCCTTAAATAACAATTGGCAATAACCCCTCATCTGGGAAGTGGGTTCAACCTGTACACCGCACTTTTTCTCTTGCCACAGTGCTCATGAACAATATACGGACATTTTGCCAACATGTGGGGCTCCATATCGTTTCCACTACATGCACTTCATGGCAAGCCTTGGCAATGCAGGCCTATTTACCACGCATCGTATTACATTACGAATCAAGAAGAACATTATGACTCATGCTGCACTTTCAAAAGAAACTAATTTTAAGTCTTTGAATTTTAAAACACGGTTTTGTTTATTGCACTATCACTATTTTTATAGGACACGGTTTTTATACTCACACGCTGAACAGTATATCTGTTTTCTTTTTTGGGCGCCAAACATTTAATACAAGCCACATTGGGCAAAATGCAAATGATGAAATGTTTTCTGTAGTTTTGGACGCCGAAAGTTCTTCTATGTCTATGCCAATTGTAGGCAGAAATGTTTTTTGACATCCCTTGTAAATAACATATCCCGTTTTTTTGGAAATTTGCACAATGCACTTTATATAAAAAAATTTCTTGCTATTTTTGCACAGAGAACTTTATTGTACAATAATCTATTAAGACTATTTGTATATAGGTGTATTGCAATTTTGCACATGTATTAATATTTTATTTTAAATATTTAATGTATTTATTGCGAAATTTTGCACATTCCTTAAATGGGATTATTGTAATGCATAATTGGGGTGTAATACGTACATGATTTTAATGTAAATGTATTGGTGTCAAAAAAAATCCGGTCCAGGCTGAAGTATTTTCTTTATTTCTATAGGCCTGGAGTCATGTGACCGATCCAGCACTACAAATCACTGGGTGTGTTTAGACCATGTCATGTGATCAAGGGCTTTTTGGGCCCGAAACGCGTCATGGCGACCAAGAGGGTGCACAGAAAATAAAAAGCGTTGAAAATATCTTAATGGGTCCGTTCCGTTATTTGGCTTGCGGCTGCATTTGCTGAAATCTCGGAGTTCCAGACATAATTACCACACCGGTTGGCTTCTAGGTGTGATACGGACCCCTCCAATACGAAGGGTAAAGCGGACAGGAAGCTAAAAGCCGACGGTGATCCGGAAGCATTCTAAAAGCACCGTTAGGCGCAACCGCTTTTTACCCCCGGCGTCTCCGACAAGCGAAAATCAAGATTGGCGTCAATACCCCTCACGGCGTTGAAGGAGTTACTGGCGCTGGAGAATTCGCAGATGGGAAACGGACTTGCCGGTTTTGGAGTAAGTACACGAGAGCGAGCAGAGCCATTGTGGCGAAACGAACATTTGCTCGAATACGTGTACACGCTATAAAATACAGAGAAACAAACATCTGTCTGTGCATCAACATGGACGCCGACGACGTGGTCAGGAAACGAAATAGGGAAGAGGCGGCAGTAAGCTTATTTGATGACAGCCCGGTAGCAGAGACTCAGCAGGCGGGGGAAAGCACAACAATGGGACCGGCGAACAGCCAAATTAAGGATCTATTCAAACAGCTAGAAAAGGCCATGAAATTAGAGCAAGCAAAGTGGTGGGAACAGAAATCGCTTTCAAGGTACTTGGAGGTAGGAAGAGTTCCCCGTGGCCTGAGAATCATGCTGGCCCCTAGTTTTGAAAACCCAGACCCAAAGATGCTGCATGACTGGGCGCAATGCAATTTGGACAATTCCAGCCGGCTAATGAGGATCCTAGTGGGCTATGCCGAGAGTGATGGCGCCAAACTACAGATTCAAGTGAGAGATTTAAATAACCAAATCAAGGCACTGAACGAGGGTGATATGGAGAAAAAGCTAAGAGAGGCTATGATGGCAAGACTATCGAAAGAAGAAGACATCATCATGAAAAGAAAAGCCTTCAAATTTCAAAGGGACAAAATCGACTACCAAAATGGTAGAATTTATACTTTTTCCAGAAAATTTGACCCTCCAACGACAAACAAAACGCCAATGCAATCTCAAACGGAGAAAGGACATAAAACACCTTCAATCTCATCAACTGATATAAGCACAATTCCTAGCAGTGACTCCGAGTTGGAACAAGGGGCAACTGCGGCGCCATTGGTTTTTTCGAAGCGGTCGTTGGGACAGGAGGTGGAATGCCTTCAGAACGACCGCAAAAAAACATTAAGGTCCCATGTTTCCAAATCGAACGTAAACAAAGGAACAACGCCAAACGCAACCAGCGAAGGAAACATAGGGCAGCAAAATCAAGGCGCAAGAAAGAAAACATACAGGAGATGGAATCGTCGTTAAATTCACAAGTAAGTGACAATATGACGATTGTGAATTTAACTAATACCCGTTTGAGTTCCAAAGAACAGCGAATTTTATCACTGGGGTTAACATATTGCCCACCATGTACGTTTGATTATGCCAGAACCCGAATGGATTTCTTTAAGTATGTGAGAAAATTGAAACTTAGAAAACTATTCTTGGTTAACAAACAAAAGGCACGCAAACCTCAAGAGATCAGGGTGGGGAATGATACCAGTTTATCGGTGAGAGAATATGAGCTACAATGTGATCTGCAAGATCTTCTAGATGAGGGTAACCTAGAGAATATTCAAGAGACAACAGACACTGTGGTAACCAATATTCCTGGGAATACGTCATTCAAACCAAAATCAACGTTTAACCCAGTGATGGCACATGATAACATCGACGTGTTCAGTGATATGGTAACATCGGAGTTAAAGAAACTAAATAAGAAAACTCTGCAAAAAAACAAATGTATGGTAAAACATAATAATTCTTTTGGCAGCCTGATGAAAAAATTACAGGAGGACGATAAAACTGTGATCAGGCAATCAGATAAAGGGGGCAATATTGTCCTTTGGCCCCTATCCTCATATCTGGAGGAGGCGCTGAAACAACTGGGTGACAGACAATGTTATAGCAGGTGTGATCGATCAGTATTTAAACAGGCATGGGATGGACTGAACTCAAAACTATACACGTGGAGAGGACAAGGTCTCTTAAGTGGGGATGAGCTGAAGTTTTTAAAGACTAATCATCCGATAACTCCAGTGTTTTATCTGATCCCCAAGATCCACAAAGACAGTCTCAAGCCTCCCGGAAGGCCTATAATTTCAGCTTGTGGAGGAACCTTTGAAAAGGTGTCGAGATATATTGATCATTTTCTCCAAGACTTTGTGAAATCCCTGCCATCATATATCAGAGACACCATGGATTTCCTGCAAAAACTTAAACACATAAAATGGTCTGCGGGATATCTATTGGTGACATTGGATGTCACTGCCCTTTACACAAGCATCAATCATGCTGATGGTGTGAGGGCAGTGAAATATTTTCTGAGTAAAAGACCGATGTGCATGCTGGAACATAATAACATGCTGGTGGAGATGTTGGAAATGTGTTTAAATAACAACTACTTTCTATTTCAAAACCAAATGTTCCAGCAATTGAGGGGAGTAGCAATGGGGGCCTGCTTCTCCCCCAGTTACTCATGTTTACACATGGGGCTGTGGGAGGAGCAGGTCCTAGGCAATATATTCAGTGAAATCATGTCTAGCAAGATAATATCGTGGTACAGATTCATAGACGATTTGTTTATAATCTGGAAGGGGACAATGAGTGAGGTGGAAGAATTCATTACTAATATCAACAAGAATGAACTAAATTTGCACTTCACTGGTACCATCAGTGAAAATAAAGTAAATTTTCTTGATGTAGAGGTCTATGTAGAGGCAGGGCAGCTGCAGACTAAGTTACATCGTAAAGAAACTGCAGGGAATACAATCCTACATGCCTCAAGTCAGCACCCCAACCATCTAATCCGCAGTATCCCCTATGGGGAGATGCTGAGGATTAGAAGAATCTGCAGCACTGATTCAGCCTGCTATACAGCACAGAAGGAGAGCCATGATAGGTTCCTGCAAAGGGGCTACATACCCAGTGTGGTGTCTAAAGCGATAGAAAGGGCGAATGCGACCTCAAAACCAACAATGACATCAATGGGAGTAGATGATAAAGTGTCAAAAAACAGAGAGGGACAACCAAGACTTATTCTGGGCTACAGTGGCCAACATAGACAGATAAAAAACATTGTCAAAAAAAACTGGCACATAATCACAGGGGATCCGGTGGTTGGTAGAACAATGACAACGTTCCCAGCTATTACATATAGCCGTGCCAGGTCCATGAATGATATGTTGGTTAGCAGCAGCCCAGAGATACCAACTAAAGGGAACTGGCTGGGTAAGAGCAGAGGGTTCCTCAAATGTGCCGTGTGCAAGGCTTGCACCATAGGAAGGAACAAAACATCATACAGTTCCCCGTTCAGTGAAACGGAAATTCCTATTTCTAAGAAAATAACCTGCAAGTCAGATTATGTTATTTATGTCTTAGAATGCATTTGTGGACTGTGCTATGTTGGGAGCACGAAGTTACAAGTCCACAGGCGCATATTGCAGCATATGAGGGCAGTGAATAACAAGGATGAAGCCTATCCTGTGGCTAGGCATATCAATCTATGCCACAAAGGAGATGTAAACTGCCTGAGATATTATGCAATTGATATGGTGCTACCATCACGTCGTGGTGGAAATAGAGAGGCAAAACTGAGAGTCTTGGAAACCCGGTACATTCTTGAACTTGACACTAAGACACCGTCTGGGCTTAATGCGACTGAGGATTTACATACTTGCTTACATCTGGAATAAGAATAGAAGCAAGTTATGTGAATCAAATTGTTAAAATTGCACAAGAACATCAAGAAACAGGAACAACCAAATAAGCTGTATATAGTCTTTTAAATACTGCCAGTACATAGATATATGTTTTTAAAATAATCATTGAAATAGAGCATAACACTAATTTAGGGAACAATCACTTTAATCACTTTAATCTTATTACTTCCTGTAGTGGTGCTTGGATTGAACAAGATAAAATTCCAGGCAGTGTAGAAGCAGTGGTCCGGAAATTTGTTGACAAAGCCCACTTGGGCAGAAATGTTTTTTGACATCCCTTGTAAATAACATATCCCGTTTTTTTGGAAATTTGCACAATGCACTTTATATAAAAAAAATTCTTGCTATTTTTGCACAGAGAACTTTATTGTACAATAATCTATTAAGACTATTTGTATATAGGTGTATTGCAATTTTGCACATGTATTAATATTTTATTTTAAATATTTAATGTATTTATTGCGAAATTTTGCACATTCCTTAAATGGGATTATTGTAATGCATAATTGGGGTGTAATACGTACATGATTTTAATGTAAATGTATTGGTGTCAAAAAAAATCCGGTCCAGGCTGAAGTATTTTCTTTATTTCTATAGGCCTGGAGTCATGTGACCGATCCAGCACTACAAATCACTGGGTGTGTTTAGACCATGTCATGTGATCAAGGGCTTTTTGGGCCCGAAACGCGTCATGGCGACCAAGAGGGTGCACAGAAAATAAAAAGCGTTGAAAATATCTTAATGGGTCCGTTCCGTTATTTGGCTTGCGGCTGCATTTGCTGAAATCTCGGAGTTCCAGACATATATACATATATATATATATATCCAATATTTGACTTAGCCCCAATGAGAGACGCCACACGGTGCGTGACATCAGGCATTCTTTTATTGCTGGCAGCAACTTGCAGGTAAGGATGCTGGAGATAACATTCAAAAATCGTGCCAGACGCGTTTCGGGAACAGCATTCCCTTTATCAATGGCAAAGTCTTCTTAGTTGCAAGCACTTTTTCCTGCACGCTTTAAGTTCCCAAAAACCCTGCCCCAGTGGGCGGAGCCAATCTCACGGCATTCTGGTTCTGGTAGTGCAGGAGCTAAACCTCCAGTGAGGGGAGTTTGCACCAAGTCAATGATTCAAAAAATAAAAACCACTGTGGGTCGATGTCACAACAGCACCTCACAAGCCGTCTCTTTCAGCCCTCAGCTGCACCGCACCTCCCATTTACTGACGAAAAACAACAGATTCCATCATTCGACCGCAGGGAACATAAGATTAACAAATTGTTAACATGTAAGACGGAATATGCCGTCTACGTCCTGGTTTGCCCTTGTGATTTGCTCTACGTAGGAAGCACCAAGCTTCCTGTGCACAAGAGAATTTTGCAGCACCTAAGAGCAATTAACAACCAGGATAACACCTACCCTGTTGCGAGACATTTTAAAGCCAAACACAATTCCAAGAGCAGTGAAGTAAAGTACTTTGTAATAGACTGTGTGCAGGCAAGCAGACGGGGTGGCAATAGAGAGGACAAATTGCACCCCCTTGAAACACAGTATATAATTGAACTTAACACCAAGCACCCCTCAGGCCTTAATATCACGGAGGACCTTTACACTTGTCTGTAATACAAACATTTGAGGCCTTACTGTTATTTTGCACAGGCTTTTATAGGATGGGCAAATAATTTAGCATGTTTTATGAGTTTTAGGTTGTTATTCATACAAATCATGTACTAATTGTTTTATGCTCTACCATCTTTTAACAATCATATTATATGTGATGGTTTTTAGATATATCGTTTATGAATTCATTTTTTTGCCATCAATTAACCATTTTAAAGGTTTTTATCTATTGGCGTATTTATGAATCCTATGACTGTGTATATCTATTGATTACCATTGATTGTTAGTTATATATGGATAGAACATAACATCATGCCTAAAACACATGCGTTACTTGCACATTTACCTACAAAACAACAAGATCAGTGGCCCAGCTATCTGGTTCATGTTAGGGGGTGATAAGGTATTTGACCGGTATTATTTCCCCTTAAATAACAATTGGCAATAACCCCTCATCTGGGAAGTGGGTTCAACCTGTACACCGCACTTTTTCTCTTGCCACAGTGCTCATGAACAATATACGGACATTTGCCAACATGTGGGGCTCCATATCGTTTCCACTACATGCACTTCATGGCAAGCCTTGGCAATGCAGGCCTATTTACCACGCATCGTATTACATTACGAATCAAGAAGAACATTATGACTCATGCTGCACTTTCAAAAGAAACTAATTTTAAGTCTTTGAATTTTAAAACACGGTTTTGTTTATTGCACTATCACTATTTTTATAGGACACGGTTTTTATACTCACACGCTGAACAGTATATCTGTTTTCTTTTTTGGGCGCCAAACATTTAATACAAGCCACATTGGGCAAAATGCAAATGATGAAATGTTTTCTGTAGTTTTGGACGCCGAAAGTTCTTCTATGTCTATGCCAATTGTAGGCCTTTTGAAACATGCGATGAGTGTATTTAAACCAATGCCCGGTGATAATCTGTGTCATGTGATCAAGCGCTCTGGGAAGCGCGAAACGCGTCGTGATGACTGGGAGCACCGTAACTAAATAAATCTTTTTTGCACTTATCTTGGGTCCGCGTACGTATTTGCAGCCTGGAGAAAGCCTGCGCCTTGCCGGATTATCCTAGGAACATACACATATATATATACATACACATATATATACATACATATACATACATACATATACACATACATATACATACACATATATACACATATATATATACACATACATATACATACACATACATACACATATACATACACATATATACATACATACACATATATACATACATACACATAAATACATACATACATACATACATATATAAATACATATATATATCCACTCCACAAAACGTGATCAATGCACTCCAGTCCGAGAAAAATACCACGATAAATCAATGTGGTCCAAGGTTTCTTTATTCCATTTCTTATGGCATGAAATCAGGCTTAAGGAACAAGTCCCAACGAGTTTCGGCGATACACTCGCCTTGGTCACGGGTGTTTCATACACTTAAACAGAAACATTAAATAAAGTATTTTGAACACAAAATCTCTCGTGATTACGATTGTGCTGAAAGTGAAAATAAACATAAGACTGAGTAAGACTTATAATGGCAGCCATCTTATAATGATAAACGGAATCATGTATTCCTATATATGCACACTTACTGCTTTATACCCGTGTGTTCTAAATAAATCAGAACATAAACGCCACAGTGTATCATCAAAGTTAGCATGACATCGTATCTATTACATATAATGGCGCAACTCCATGCGCAAATTACAACATAGTAACATGTCAGCTAACATTTTCCACAAATATGCACCCCTGTGGGTTTATAGAGCAGCATTTCAGAGTTTTACTTTTAATGTCTAATGACAAATTAATTGATAATCTATATAGACATTTGAAGGTAAAACTGCAAGCATCGTTTGATGTCCAAAGAATGGAGAGCTCTCTATGCCGGTGTAGACGGAGCACGAAAAAAAAAATGAAGGCAGTACTAAGGTTAATTCAGGTAGAACGTGGTAGGTACCTTAGGGATGAACGAAGGATTAGTGCGTAGCACCACTCTGTCCTGCTGAAATTGTAGGTAAGGTTCCATTGCCGTGAAAACCTGAATTTCGCTAATAAGTCTACAAGACCTGATGGCTAAGAGAAAAGCCACCTTCCAAGAGAGGTATTTCAAATCACACTTGTGAACTGGTTTAAAAGGTGATTTCATGAGATGAGACTAAACAAAGTTCAATTGCCAGAGCACTGGAGGAGGTCAAACTGGTGGGTACGCTCTAAAAAGACCATTCATAAACTCTTTCACTAGACTGCAGGACCATAGGGACAACTGATTTGAACGTCTCCTAAAACTTGAAATTGCAGCTAAAGGAACTTTCATCGAAGAGTGGGGAAGGCCAGCCTTGACCAGAGATGAGAGATATGGCAAAACGTCCTCCTCCGGAGAAGAGAGTGGATGGCAAGAGTGTTTTGCACACCAGGAGCAGTATATTTTCCATTTGGCCGACTAGCACTTGACAGTGGAGGGAGCACAGGCCTTGTTAAGTATGGAATGGCACTTCTCAGAGATAGCTAAGTCACCAAACTCTGCGTGGTGAGGAGCCAGGCCGACAACTGAAGAGAGTGAATCTGTGGATGAACCACTTGGATAGCATGGAAAGCAGACGTTCCGAAGCAGACGTTCCGAAGGATGAAGATTTATTGGAGAAGCCTCTGATATGCGAACAGCTCTGTGAACCAGAATTGCCTTGCCCACGCCGAATAATGCGGCAAGGCTCCAGTTTCATCTTCTGTTAGTGGAAATGGAGGAACACGTATGCAAATGCCCCTTCCCAGGAAAAGTGGAAGGCGTTCCATAGAGAACCTGGATGAAGAAATCTTCGGGCCTTTTTTTGTTCAGTGATGTAGCGAACAGATCCGGGGCTGGAAATCCCCAACACTGAAATATTTTTCCCAGCTGAACGGCATCCAACTACCATTTCGTGACACTGCTTGATGTGTCTCTGCTGAGCGCATCGGCCCATTCGTTTAACACCCCTGGACGTGCTGGACTTGTAACGAAATATTGTGGTGAATCAGCCAGTTCCAAATTTGCTCCACCAGACTTGAGAGCCGGAGATTTCGTCCCCCCTGGTTTCTGCAGATAGAACAAGGTGGTTGTGCTGTCCGTGCTGACGAGAATCGACAAATCCTTTTTTATTTATTTATTTAATTTATTTTAAAGGTTTTATATAGCACTGGCTAGACCCGGAGGTATCAGAGCGCTTTACATGAGCATCAGATCATAGTTACAGGTTACATCGTTACAAAGGTTACACAGTTATTAGAACATTGCAACATAGTTACTTGTAAGGTCAATATAAACAAATATGCAAGGGGAAAAGCAGGCAAGGGGAAAGATTCAGGGGAGGGGGGAAGGAGCTGTGGAAGTAGACAGGTAATGAAGGCGGGAAAGAGGAGGGGAATGGAGCCCTAGGAAGACTGCTTTCAGCGCCAACAGGTTTACGTGGCATAAAGACCCCAAGTACGACCACCTCCCTTGGACCTGAAGTTCCTGGAGGTGAGCTCCCCATCCTTCTATAGAAGCATCCATTGTCATTATCAAAGGTTTCGCTGAGAGGAAGGATAGGCCTTGTGAGAGATTGCTTCTTAATGTCCACCAGAACTTCGTCCTGATCATCTCTGGTGTGATTGACACAGTGTCGTCGAAGGAGCCTCGAGCTTGGATCCACTGGGAGTTGAGCTGCTCCTAAAGAGGTCTCATCCACAATCAACAGTGAGGAATCAACGGGATGCAGGATGACATCATCCCCAATATTGATTTGTAAATCCTCACAGAAACGCACTTTCTTGAGGAAAGGGACTGAACCATCCTTTGAAGACGAGATATTCTTACCTCTGTGGGAAAAGCCGTTGAGCAGCTGGTATCTAACATTGCTCCCAGAAACACCAGAGACTTGGAGGGGAGGAGTGAAGTCTTTTCTCTGTTGAGATTGAGACCCAGAGTGGGACTGGGGTGACGGGTGCCTGAACATTCTCAATGCTTACAGCCTGTTTCATGAGATTTTCCTCCAGATGCGGGGCGCCTTCGTGCCGGAGCCCTCGTGTAAGCTGGTGCGGGCGTCTGACAAAAGGACTGTGCAGAATATTGAGGCCGGAAACCCTCTTGGTAGTAGGGCTGAAACCTCTGCTGGAGCTTGGACCAAGATGTAAATTGACCCCTTGCCGATCCTCGAAAAGAAGAGAACTTCTTCTTTCGGAAATTGGCTAAAGATTTCGCCATATCTGTGTCAGATTTGATAGTTTGAAGTGCCTCATCCACATGTTTACCAAAAAGGTACTCCTTGTCGAATGGCATGTGTTAGACTTGCCATCTGTTGGCGTGTTTCCCCTGACTTTTTGCTTTCTGACCTCCCGGTTTTGACTCTGATTTTTCTGGTGCAATGATCTGTGCACTTTCCTCACTGCTGCCCAGTGGTAAAGTGCAAGTGCTCCTGTATAAAATGTGTCATGGATTGGTGTTTCCATGATTGGCCTATTTGATTTATGTGTCAGTCCCTAGTAAAGTGCACTGCGAGTGCCAGGGCTTATAAATCAAATGCTGTTCGTGGGCTGCAGCACTGGATTGTGCCATCCACGCCACCAGCCTGTAAAGTGTAACTCTGGCTTGCCATTGCAGAGCCTGTGCGCAGCCTAGGGCTCCCATGTCAACTTGGCAAGTGCACACACTTGCAAGTCCCTAAACCTTCCCTTTTCTACATGTGAGTCACCCCTAAGGTAGGCCCAAGGTACCCCCATGGGCAGGGTGCATTGTATGTGAAAGGTAGGACATGCCCTGGTGTGTGTGTGACATGTCCTGATAGTGAATTACAGCCTAATTCATTTTTCACTATTGCAAGGCTACCTGTTCCACATAGGCCAGAGTGGGCAGTTTGATTATAACATCCTATAATCCTAACTGACCCTGGGAACATGGTAGAAATTCGAGTTTAGTATGCCTGAACTCAGAATAATAAAATACATCTTTTAGTGTAGTTGATTTTAACATTCTGTGTTTGAAAATTCTACTTTTCGAAAGTAGGTATTTTCTGAATTAACCATCCAGCCTGCCTCTGCTAGCTTATGTATTAGCTGTCTGGTTTGTGAGTGACAGGGGCTGGGGGAGACTCCATGAGACAGGGCGAGTCAGCACAGGGCTGAATAGACCTATCTGCACATAGATGGGGGGGGGAGTAGCACCTGGCTCTGAATGGGACTGTGCCTGCCTTCCACAATGCTGGCTCCACCTCCTGTGGTGCGTCTGAGGACCCTGGTCCACACTGACAAAGGAAGAAGTTGCACACTGGCAGAATGCACCCCAAACTGGTTTGAACTAGGTACAGGCCCCTCTGCCCTCAGTGGACAAAGGAATTGCTGGAATAAATATTGGGGCCCAGACCCCAAGACTTCAGAAGTCGCTGGAATCAAGGAACCTGCCATCTGCCTAAAGGCTGTAGAAGAGATGTCCAGCGCCACATCGATGACTTCCAATGAGGCTCTCTCTCCCTTCAAGAGTATTTCTTTCGCCTCCTTCCTCTTGTCCTCAGGCAGAAATTTCAGAAAAGGAGCAATGTCTGACCACATCTACCTATTGTACCTCCCAAGGATGGCCATGGCATTGGAGGCTCTGATGGCCGTTGCCACCAGTGCGGAAGGTCTCTTTCCAATATTGTCTAACCTGCGCCCTTCCTTGTCTGATGGAGTGGTACATGGTGAAGCAGGGCTCTTAGATCGCCTTTGAGCAGCCTACATTATTACAGAATCAGGCTTTGTCCTCAGGAGCCCAGTACTTCTTTTCTCGTTTTGGAATAACTGCATGCACAGGAGCTGGCTTTTTAATCAACTAAATGCCTTCTAGCCACAAGAAGTCAACAATAGGGATTGCCCTATCAGAGCGCTGTGTGGCAGCCTTGAAATCTTACAAGAAGCATTTTGCTTGCTTGACTGGCATGGGGAGGTCAAAGCGTTTCGACGCCCTCTTGAGAAGGTCATGGAAGCCTTTTATATCTGCTGGAGGAGAATCAGCCACTGGCAGCCTGGGAGAAGGTGGTGTGTGTGTGTGTGTGTGTGTGTGCCACATATCCCATCCATTCATAATGGACATCAGAATTCACTTGTAGCTCCCCTTCTTCCAATTATTGGTCACCACTGTCTGATGCTCGAGCAGGAATCTGCAGGGGAGGTAAGGACTTCTGTTTTTGTGGAGCAGATGGAGTTTCCTGATCTGGTATAATGACAGGATCCTCCTGTTGAGGAAGTGGCTTTGAGCTACATTAGCATCAGGGAAACATTTATAGTAGTCACTGTGCAGCATAATTAAGTCCATGACCAGTGACATCGGAACGTTAATGGAGGGTTCCTGTTGACGGTCCTCCTCTTCCTGCTCATAATAGAGGTAATGCTCTTGAAAAGTATCCAAGCGCTTCATGCCTGAACGTCTGGCTGAGAAGGAATAATAATCTTCCAAGTTCGCAGAAGGGTCATCTGGTTGGTCTTCTTCCTCTGATTCCTGGCACTTTACTCTAAGTTGAGAGGGGCTGTAAGTGGGGCCATGAGGACCATCATCCTACGATTTCTGGAAATCCAGGAGAAATCTTGGAAAAGTCCTGCAACAATGAAGGAATTGTTTTAGCAACTGGCATGTTCATTTTCCTCGTCAACAGGATTGTCGTTAGCGAGTGCGTCGATGGTGTGAAAAAGTCCGTCGACGAGGTGGAGGCGCTTGTCGACTATGCAACTCCCAACTGAAACGTCGATGGCGAACTCCTCACAGAAGCCGCCGACATCACCACTTCAGTTTTTGTCCACAACACAGCCGTCGTCGTCTTGAACATCGACATTGTAGATGTCGCTGAAGAAACAGTCGGCAGAGCCTTCGTTTCAAAGGTGATAGGCGGATTTTCTGAGAGGGAGTATGTGGCGCAGAAGGAGGAGCAGAACCAGATCTTTTTTAGGCATGAGGTGAGCCAGGTTGCTCCTTTTTTGCCCTTTTTTCCCCCCACAGAAGAGTCCTTGCTCTAAGATCTTGGCTTTTTTGGATCTCTCTGGACGGAAGGAGGATCTTCTTTCTTCCTTTTCTTAGAGGAGGTATGAGGACTCTCCTCACTATACGAGTCAGAATCTTTTACAGATTTTCTCTTTAGAAGCATTCCCTCACGATCCTTGAGGGTTTTTGATGGAAAAGTCTGGCAGTCAGACCTACCTCCTGAGGCAGAAGCCGGGAGTTGTACTCGCACATTTATTGTACTTTTTAAAATTTGAGTGTCACAAAATAACTTGTTCCTTTAAACTCACCAGCTAGTGTGAGCACTTTCTGAGCACCGCTCGAATCAGATCAGGCGCGCACAGCGGATCCTAACGCTGCCGCGCTGCCTACCACAAACGTCATTCCCGGCCACGAGAGAGGCCACGCCCCTTTTTAGGCCACGCCCATATTCACCGAATATAAATACTCGCTGAATACAAGCGACTGGTTAGACAGACCTACCTCCTGAGGCGGAAGCCGGGAGTTGTACTCGCACATTTATTGTACTTTTTAAAATTTGAGTGTCACAAAATAACTTGTTCCTTTAAACTCACCAGCTAGTGTGAGCACTTTCTGAGCACCGCTCGAATCAGGCGCGCACAGCGGATCTTAACGCTGCCGCGCTGCCTACCACAAACGCCATTCCCAGCCACGAGTGAGGTCACGCCCCTTTTTAGGCCACGCCCATCTTCGCCGAATATAAATACTCGCTGAATACAAGCGACTGGTTAGACAGACCTACCTCCTGAGGCGGAAGCCGGGAGTTGTACTCGCACATTTATTGTACTTTTTAAAATTTGAGTGTCACAAAATAACTTGTTCCTTTAAACTCACCAGCTAGTGTGAGCACTTTCTGAGCACCGCTCGAATCAGATCAGGCGCGCACAGCGGATCTTAACGCTGCCGCGCTGCCTACCACAAACGCCATTCCCGGCCACGAGAGAGGCCACGCCCCTTTTTAGGCCACGCCCTTCCACTCCCCTCCTTCCGGCATAAAACACGTGTATCCACCGGAAGCGCAGCGGGAGCGCCGTTTGGCCTTAGGGCACGCCACGCTGACCATTTGATCATGTACTCCGCTCAATCCCTTAAAGAGCTGCAATACACCGCCATCACGCCACCTCCAACGGCTATTCGACGCATATCTGCTGTCGGCCTTACGCGCCCTGACCAACTCCATCTAAGCGGACGCTCACCTGCAGCTGTGTCGATCAGGAACTCCACGCCCATAAGGGTATTATATTTAAACACCCGTTCGCTAGTGAAGCCCTCCAATGATATTTTCATCTTGCTATCTAACTCCAATCCTGACATGCTCCTGCTTTCAGAAACTTGGCTAACATCAGAGTCCCTTCCAGATATTCTGGCAGCCCTCCCCCTGACTACTATATTCTCTACGCCGACCGCCCCGACGACCGGCCCGGGGGTGGGGTGGCAGCCATCATATCTAAACGTTTGCCCTCTATCTCCTCTTATTCTCTTCCCCTCCCAGAGGTGGAGAACTTACTTATCAGTGTGCAAACTGACACCGGCCCACTCACTCTCCTCCTCCTGTACCGGCCTCCCCATCCTATGCCTTCTTTCTCTTCCATCATGAGTGAACAACTGTCCACACTGTTAACCATGTACTCCTGTTTCGCTATTTTTGGCGATCTAAACTATTGGTTTAACGACATCAACAACTCTCATGCCACTGAACTCTTCGAGACTCTAAAGAATCTGAATCTCACTCAACATGTCTCCCAACCCACCCATATTAAGGGACACATCCTGGACCAGATCTGGTCCTGCAACCTGACAATGTCCCTACCAGACATACTCCCCTGTGTCTGGTCAGACCACCACCTGGTGGACACCACCATCACAGTCGCCGGCCAGACTGCCACCCCCTTGATGGCCGGTGGTCTGTCACGGAAATGGAGCACATACAATGCTCAGGGCTTTCTTACCGCCCTTGCCGACTCCTGCCCAGGCACTCACCCCTCCAAGGACATCGATGAACTAGAACAAGACATAGGCTCCTGGCTAGAGTCGGCCAGTGACCTGTTTGCTCCCCTAGTTAAATTTCCTCCCACCAGGCACAGGAATTCTCATAGGTGGTTCTCGAATGACCTCAAGGCTCACAAATTAAAAACGCGCCAGTTAGAATGCACTTGGAGACGTGACTACTCTGACTCAGCCAGACAGTCCTATCTGTCCGCACGTAAAGAATATAAAGCAGCCATCAGGTCAGCAAAAATGGAACACTTCTCTAAAAGGATCTCATCGGCAGCAGATAAATCCAAGGAGGTGTTCAGAGTTCTGAATGAGCTAACCACTGATGACAGAACCCTCCCAGCTCAGACCCCCACCCAGGAGGCCTGCGACACTCTGAACTCTTTTTTTCTGGAAAAGATCATAAAAATTAAAAAGTCTATCCCCTCCCTCCCCCAGTCATCTCCACTGGTCACTTCCTCCAATAACCCCCTATCCTTCACCACCTTTCCCACTCTGGATCCGACCTCCCTAGCGGAACTTGCCACACGTGTGAAATCTGGCTCCCCTAACGACTGTTGTCCACCTTCTGTCCTGCAGAGCATATTTCTCAACCTACCAGACTGTATTCTAAATGTACTCAACAAATCCCTTAGCAGTGGCATCTTTCCTACCTCTTTTAAGGATGCCATCTTAGTACCCCTCCTTAAAAAACCTGGCGCCGACCCTGCGGAGCCGTCGAATTATCGCCCCATCTCCCTCCTTCCCTACTTTTCCAAACTCTTAGAGGCCCATGTCATCCGCTGCCAGTCTCACTTTATCGAATCCTCCTGCCATCTTGAGCCTAATCAGGCTGGCTTCCGACCTGCCCACTCTACAGAGGCTGTCATCCTGGCAGCCCTTGACACACTCAGGAGCAATGTGGACGCGGGCCGTCCCCAAGCCCTCGTCCTCAGCCGCGTTCGACACGGTGGACCACAACATTCTTCTCCACCGTGTCGAGCAGGCAGGCATCCAGGGCACAGCTCTTGAGTGGGTCAGGTCCTTTCTCACTGGAAGAACACAGGCGGTCCGCCTGGGCCCTTACATCGCTAAAAAATCCCCTAAGTCTTGTGGAGTCCCTCAGGGCTCCTCCCTATCGCCGCTTCTATTCAATTTATATCTCCGGCCACTGATCCAATCCATTCTGAAATGGGATATCATAGTCTACAATTACGCCGACGACTTGCAACTCATCCTCTCACTTAACTCTCCACAGGCCACCAATACGTTTCACGCAGTCATGACCCATATCCAACTCTGGATGAACCAGAATCAATTAAAGCTGAATCCCGGAAAAAACCGAGCTCCTTCTCCCCGGACTCAGTCATGCCCATTGGGGCCCACAGTTCTGGCCTCCTGAGCTCGGCCCTCCCCTATCCCAGCAAAAACTGTAAAGAGTCTGGGCGTAATCATCGACGCCGAACTCTCTCTCAAAGCCCAAGTTGGAGCGGTAGTTTCTTCTTGCATGTACCAACTTAGGAGGATCCGCAAAGTCCGTCACCTTCTCCCCCCCGCGGCACTCTCCCAAACCGTCATCTCACTTGTGCTCTCCCGCTTGGACTTTTCTAATTCCATCTACCACGGTCTCCCACAATTTCTGTTACACCGCCTCCAAGTCGTACAGAATCAAGCTGCCCGCTTGGTCCATGGAACCCCTAGATGGCAATCAGCTAAGCCTTTGCTCTACAGCCTTCACTGGCTCCCAAAAGACCAAAGGGCTGCCTTCAAGGTGGCTTGTCTCACCTTTAAAGCCCTTCATTGCTCTGGCCCCGGGTTCCTCAAATCCCTCATCCTTCCTCCCTGCCCAACACGAAACCTCCGATCAGCTCACCGGAACCTGCTAGTCACTCCCAAAAACAAAACTAAGAAATTCGGCGGCCGCCGCTTTTCCTACCTAGCCCCTGTACTCTGGAACCTTCTTCCTCTTTCTATCAAATCTTCTTCTTCCCTTCTCAAGTTCAGAAAATTGTTAAAAACCCACCTCTTTCCCCCTCTTAGCTAGGTTCCCCGCTCACTGCGCTTCCTCCTCATCTACTCTGTCTATCAGCGCCAGGAAGCTTCGGCGTTAGTGCGCGCTCTACAAATAGCACCTAAGATAAGATGAGATAAGTTCTTACATTCTCTAGGCTTGTGATCTGGATAAAGGCAGTACAGGCACTCTTTATGAGGATTTTCAGAGAAGAGCCTGGACTTTCCACAAGTCTTGAAGGCCTAAACAGCTCTTTTTTAGACTCTGACATTCTGCAGCAAATACAGAAAGAGAAGGATAAACTCACTTTCTAGCAGCACCTCAGTTGAAGAGAAGTTTGAGGAAAAGGAACTGCTAGCTCAAAGTTGAAAAGCTCAAGGTAGAAACACTGTGACTGAGCAGCGCTCAGGGAGATTCCCTAACACACAATGTGCGGTAAGAAATCTGAGGTACGGTGGCCCTGAAGAGGATGGATACTCTGGATCTGTGACTTGCTGGGGTTTGGATGTTCTTTAATGAGGTTAACTGGTTACTAAATGCTATTGATTTTCAAAGGAGATTATCCTTTAAGCTGTTATACAACTATTTTACTGTTAGCGTGGAACTCACACCATGACGACGGGGAAGATTCAAGCATGTGAATCTAAAAAAGATACACTACTGGAGAATTACTGTAGTGCACTGATTGTGTGTTTATGACAGTGGCCCGATTGGCCTGATGATTTATGTAAATCCCTTTGAAGTCATGACAAGTACCTGGTAGCACAGTGTAATGTATGTGATTGTGATTCAATGTGTTTTTATGGATAATACAAAGGCCATTTTTCTATAACCGTGGGTGGAGTTTCTTTTGTGGTGTGCCTAGTGTGTCACTGCTGTGTGAGTGTGTTGCACAAACAATTTACACATTGCCTCTGGGATAAGCCTGACTGCTCTGCCAAGCTACCAAAGGGGTAAACAGAAGCTACTTGGGTGTGTAACTCCCTTACCCTGACTAGGGTGGTGGGTTCTGCCAGGTTTGGGTGTATACCCTAGCCAACCAGAAACCCCATTTCTAACAGTAAGGCTAACCTGCAACTGAGTATTTGACAAGGAAAGCATCAGCAGTCACATTTCTACTCTGCAAAATCAGTAACTACCTCAAAAGCCCCATGGCTGAAGCTATCATAAAAGTAGTGAGAGCATATTTACAGCCTACCATCTCCTATGAGCATCAAGCTTATCTAAGAAAGCTTTTAATCGTTTTAGAAAAACATCAGTGCAATGACTACAGAAGACTTTTTTACTTGTCAAACTATACACAGCGCTGGTTTACTCGAGTTTAGACACAACAGGCAAAACCTAGAATATAAGGCATAGTCTATTAAGTACTATCCTTTACTTGCCATAGCTAACCCTGGCACTCTAAAGAAAGCTCTGTAGAACCTTTTCAGGGCCCCAAATAACTCTTGGACAATATATTTAACTACTGCAGCCAATGTTTCAAATGTCAACCTGAAGACAATTTGCCGCAAACAAACACAAGGCTATCAAATCAATTCTTAAAAAACAGGTGCTGTCCCTGTCTAGAAAATCTGACTTGAAGTAATTGCAATGCCTCTTAAGCCCACTATCTTGTAAACACCTAATGAGATAAAGATGCCGTCCTATTTAAAACAGGCATTAAACAGAAACTGTATACACTTAATACTTCGTGCTAGGCTAATGGTTCTGCCGATATAAGAGAACAGATCCAACTGGCTAAATCATCATGGCCCTACTGGCTGTAGGTTAGGTGACTGTGGGAGAGAAATGTTGCTCCATCTTCCATGTTGCTGACCATCATTTTTAACTGTATGGCGAACTTTACTGAGGCAGATGTTTTTAACTTGAGGAATCTCAATTTACCGAGAAGGATGAAGCTACTTTATAAGAACCAACTGGCTGACAGACTTAGCGCAGTTTGGCAGGTTTGAAAACATTGTATATTGCCATTAAGAAACAGGAAAACATGGAGCAAAAGTGAATTGATTGCATAATATACTCAAATTAAGGACCACAACGATAACCATTTTAACCTTTGTTTTATAAAGCACTATGGGCAAGATGTAGGACCCTTTCATTTAGCGCCTTGCAATTTGAGACACATTGCGGGTCGCAAATTGTGAGGCGCTAAATGAAATGTACAACAGTGCGTTTACACTGTTTTGCGATTCCCAATTGGGATTAATGAGACTAGCAATTTGCGAGCCCATTGTGAATGACAGCCCTCCCAGGGATGGTGGCCTGCTAGGCTCAGCTGACCACCATGTCAGGGACTGTTTTTAATAAAGCAGCTTTTTTTTTTTTTAAATGCAGCCCGTTTACCTTAAAGGAAAACGGGATGAGATTTAAAAAAAAATTAAATGAAACTTTTTTGTTTCATTTTTTAAGGGCAGGCAGTGGTCCCTGGGACCATTGCCTGCCCTTAAAAAATTATTGTGTATGCATTTGCAAAGGAGAAGGGGTCTCCTGGACTTGAAGTAGGTGGGAATTGCGAGTGTTTTGCGACCGCAATTGTGGTTGCAAAACATTAGTACATTGATTTGAGACTTGCTATTTGGAAGGGATCGCCCCTTCCAAATAGCGAGTCACAAAAAAATTGTGACTCGCTAAATAGGCTATGTACATGGCCCAATATGTTTTTGCATGTACAAACTGGTTCGCAAACCCGTTTGCACATGCAAAAACGGGTCGTACATCTGGCCCTCTGTACTTAAACTCAATTTCATTTTATGCTGGCGCTTTTAAATTATTTGCAAATTATAAACAAAATTGTGTTTATCTTGTATATTGTATCAATTATTTTTAATTGATATAATAAAGATACCTACCATTTGTATGTATCAGAATGCTGGTAGATGATGAAAAGTGACATCACCAAACGGTCAGCCTTCCACACCCGTAATCTGAGAAATATCTTGTGCATTTTCTGACAGCAAACCATCTCCAACAAACAACCGCTCACCAGATGAAAGCAAGAGAGCATGGACACAATCATTAGGAGAAAAAGATGGAGATGACTAGGGCACACCATCATAAGAACAGCTCTCCACTGGACTCCAGAAGGCAAATAAAAGAGAGGCTGGAAAAACACCACCTGAAAGAAGTGAACGGTAAAATAAAACAAAAAACAGGAAGACGAGGAACCACAGCCAGGATACCGTACAGAAACTTGCCTAAGACAGACAGGAGTGGAGGTCCTAAATCGCTGCCTTACAACCCAGTCATCATAACAGGTAGGAAGTAAGGTCTATAAGATTTGCTTTAGGATGGTAGTGGGAGGGCATCAGCAGTATACAAAGCAGGTTTTGAGGTTCCTTGACCGTTCGATTTCAAAGCACGGTCTATCCTCTGCTTCCAAAATATGTCAATTGTGCTTGATATTATAATATCAATGGCTTCTGAAATTTTGGGGATATGAGAAATCTTTCTCGTATTCAACAGGGTGACTTCTTTAAATATCTGAAAACGTCTGCACGTTTGTCTAGATGCGGTAAACATTTATACAAATACTTGCCCCATTTACACATGCTATTAGAATTTGGTTGACAACTCGAATGCAGACGTAACTGATTCTTGTAGTAAATAGTCAGGTGAGTTTCCATCTGATGTTAAATATAAAGCACATGCGTTGTCCATTTCGTTTATTATCAATTATTTAAAACCAGAAAACATTGATTTGCAGCATTTCATTAACAATGTAAAACTGTATCTTAATTCTGAAACCTCTTCTTGATGTTGTGTAAGTAACAGCGCATGGGATACTAGAGACCAATTTGGTTCAACAAGCTTTGCAGTCATACCAATAATAGTACCACCTGTCTGATCCGGCGTCGCCCCTGTAGAAGCTATTTAATATTCTATTTTAGGATTTTTGCCCTGGTAGTTGTTACTTTAACAATCAGGATTAGGATGCAAAATATTCCACCTACTTCAGACTAAACACGCTAGAGTTCATGGCAGCAAAATAACCCAATATCAAACAAAATGAGAAGAACTGGGTAATTCCTATTCGACCAAGCGAGCTGAGGGATGAGTAGGGGTTGTGTTCTACTCACCACAGACATGTGTGTTTCCCACGCCGAGGAGAAGCATTTCTAAATCACTGTGTTCCTTTTTTAAAGGCATCACTAGAAAAGTTTACACCCCAGAACATAATAGTTGCATCGAACCAGGAGGACTCGTGTACTGGGCACATTACAACTAGACGAAAGTCTGATGGTGACGTACATTTTGTAAAGGGTTTGGGTGTGCGCTGCAATTGCCTTGATGTAAACTTTTATATCGCACAACGAAAGACTGAAACTTCCAGAGATCATTGGAAGGGAACCTGCTCTACATCTTAATCCACAGCGAGCATTCCCAGAAATGCATTTCCAGAAAGAGAACGACACATCTTCTGTAACAAGGGCACATTTAAGTCAGTATTCATGTAAGTATTTCAAACCTACGGCAGTGCAAAGCAGTCTCTCGTATCAAGCTTTTATACAAGAACAATTTAACTCCTAAATCCCATCTTTAAATCTTGCTGATAACAGGCATTGTACAATAAAGAGATGCCACTGGGGAAATAATCTGTCAACGAGAATGCCATATACCTTCTTTATAAAGAAAAAGGTTCCGAGGTTTGTTGAGCAGTGATTACCATACAAAGAAGGGCAGGAGAAGGCAAGCACTGGCATCCCTAGTGCCTACTTACCATCGGAAAGTAAATAATTAGGCATGAGCCTAACCCTTCACTAACCTGTCTAACATGTGGATGAGTCCTAAGATGCAATATCAACAGCCATACTCAAGGGAACATCTGGAACAACGGTCTTTGCTTCGACTAGATAGAAAAGTAGATAATCCTTGTGCTACAAAACACACAGAATATAAATGCATTAACCGTAATACACTGTTGATGATGGGTGGCTATTCTGATACAAATGGCTGTCACCATTGCAATGGCCGATTACCTGCACTCCTTCCCCCATCACTGTGTCAACTGTAAGCAGACTCTTCCCAAAATACTTTGGCAATCCTTACCTTCCCTTACGGCCCCGTACACCACCTTCAAAGTAAAAAAAACGATCATCACTAAATGCATGCTACTTAACGCCAGATCCCTGGTAAAACACAGCACTGAACTGGCGGAGCTCATTCAGGACTCTAAAGTAAAGATTGCTTTTATAACCGAGTCCTGGACAGATGCAGCATCAGGTCCAGATATCGTTATGGCTACTCCTTCAGACTATATCTGTCTCACACAGAACAGAGAAAGGAAAAAAGGAGGAGGGCTGGCCATCATCTATCATAAGTCACTCAGAGGGATAGTGAAGCCTGGTGTAATCGATCTAGACTAAGCACTGGCCTTCAACTTCACCCTATCTGACCATCAAACCCTTAGAGGCTGCCTACTCTATAGGCCGCCCGGGGCTAAAGCACCTTTTTCTCTCAGCTTTGAGTAGCCTATTAGAGGAAGCAATCTGTGCCAACTCCTTCACGCTACTAGGGGACTCTAATTTTCACCTAGAGAAGGACTCAGACCCAGACACTCAGGATCTTCTAGATCTGTTACAGGGGGTGGAACTAATACAAATGGTCCGTGGCCCGACTCACAAGGCAGGGCACACCCTGGATGGTATTTTCTCTAACCATCCCAACCTAGAGGTTACGACAGTTCAGCCGGTCTCCTGGTCGGACCATGCGCAGTCTATTTTAATATTATCTCAACCCCCTTCCAGACCTACTCAGGCCAAAATCCCCCTTAAAAGGATCAGACGGGCCTTCTGACATCCTCTTCAACGCCCCCCTCAAGTAATGTGGAGGAAGCAGCCACAGATTACACAAGCTGGCTTGATGCCGCCTGTTTGCAGCTAGCACCCCCAATTACCCATCGTTCCACCCGCACAAGCCCCTCTGCCCCTTGGTTCTCAGAACAAATTAGGGACCACAAAACTCTCTGTAAAAAACTAGAAAGATTGTGGCGGAAAAACTACAGGAAGGACAAAAAACTGCTCAATGCAGAACTGAGAGCTTACAAGGAAAGGATCCGCCAGGCCAAATGTGAGTTCTTCTCTAAACGTATTAAAGAAGCAATTAACTCTCCCAATGAATTATTTAGCACAATGTCCTCCTTGGCAGCCCCTAAACCAGTAGACATACCATCAAGTCGCCAACTGTGCGAAGACTTAGCCAAATTCTTTCTGAGTAAGGTAGAAAAAATCTTTCATCCCCTAGACAACCAAATCATGACCAACGCCTCATACCTTACTCCTGATACGTATCTTGAGACCAACAGGAAACTTGAATCACTAGACAATTCCCCCCATCAGTGAAGAGGAGGTATCAAGTCGGCTAATGAGAATAAAATCAGGTTCCCCTCACGACCCTTGCCCAGCCATGATTGCTAAACTGGCTCCTGCAACCATTGCTGCTGGACTCACCCCCCTATTCAATGTCATGCTGGACAAGGGGGAATTTCCCCTGCGCTGGAAACAAGCCTCCATCCTGCCCCTTCTAAAAAAAAAAAAAACCTAGACGTAACCGATTTGAACAACTTTCGTCCCATCGCCAGACTCCCCCTCCCCGCCAAAATCATGGAGGGTATTTTGAACACACAGCTTAGCACTTTCCTAGGGTCAGGAGAGAGGCTGGACCTGTCCCAACATGGATTTAGGGCTGGACACAGCACAGAATCGGCCCTGATAAAATCAGCCGAAGTCGTGGCTCTTTACACACTAACTTCCCTGCCCACGCCCACTAGCGATCAGTCAGCGCCAGGACACCTTCGGGTAACAGTGCGCTTTAAAAATGTCAAAAATAAATAAATAAATAAATTAATGTTATGTTATGTTATGTTATGTTATGTTATGTTATGTTATAACAAATTTCTTGAGCGCACTGTCACCATGGGTTTCCTGGCGCTAATCGGATAAAGAAAAGAGGAGGAAAGAGAAGTAAAAAATTTAGTGGGGGAAGAGTAGTGTTTTTAGGGATTTCCTGAAAGAAAGAAGGGAGCAAGATGACTTGAGTGAGAGAGGGAGGGAGTTCCACAGCTTGGGGGCTAGACAAGAGAAGCTGCGGCCACCCGATCTAGAGAGTTTGAAGCGGGGGACGACGAGGAGCTGGAGGTGGGTGGACCTCAGAGTGCGAGAAGGGCAGTAAGAGGTGATTAGAGATTTAAGAAAAGCAGGGGCGGGACCTGTGAGGGCTTTGAAGACCAGGCAGTGGACCTTGAAAGTGATTCTTTCGTTCACTGGTAGCCAGTGAAGGTGGCGTAGTAGGGGTTGGGCCGACTGCCATTTAGGGATTTTGAAGACAAGTCGAGCAGCCTGATTTTGAACGATCTGTAGCCTAGACAGCTGAGATTTAGGGAGACCGTAGTAGATAGAATTAGAAAAGTCCAACCGGGACATCACCAGGGCTATTAGGACTTGCAGCAAGGCTTCAGGCGATAGAAGGTGAGCGACTTTCCGTATCCTGTAGAGCTGGAACATGCAGGAAGATGTTACTGCGCTCACTTGTGCCTTGAGAGTGAGCCCGGAATCAATCAAGACTCCGAGGCTCTTTACACATCCAGCAGGAGAGGGAGGTGTTCCGAGCTCAATAGGCCAGTACTGAGGGCCCCAGAAAGGGGCACTTCTCCCTGGGAGAAGGAGCTCAGTCTTGCCCGGATTGAGCTTGAGTTGGTTTTGATTCATCCAGTGCTGGATGTGTGTCAAGGCTGTCTGGAAGTTAGTGACAGCGTCAGGAGAAGTGAGGGGAAAAATAATTTGTAAGTCATCCGCGTAATTAAACACGGTGATGTCCCACTTACCTAAGGAGTGAAGGAGGGGTTGAAGGTACAAATTAAAAAGAAGGGGAGACAGAGAAGATCCTTGAGGAACTCCACAGGATGCTGAGACGCTGGTGGCGCGAAAAGGACCCATGCTGACTGCCTGAGATCTCTCCTCTAGAAAGGATTTAATCCAAGCCAGGGCAACCCCGCAAACTCCGGCGGATTCAACACGGTGGATTAAGATGTTATGGTCCACCGTGTCGAAGGCCGCCGATAGATCGAGTAGAACTAATGCCTGGGGTTGTCCTCTGTCATCATTGCGTCTGAGGTTGTCCAGCACAGCGAGGATCACGGCCTCGGTGGAATGGGCTGGTCTAAACCCGGCTTGGTTGGGCGCCAGGAAGTTGGACTCCTCGATGAAATGCGAGAGGCAGGTCGTAACATGAGCCTCAAGGATTTTAGATAGGAAGGGCAGGAGGGAGATGGGGCGGTAGTTGGCCAGGGCTGCTGGATCGGCACCTTGCTTTTTTAAGAGGGGCACCAGTACGGCCTCTTTGAATGAGCTGGGGACTATGCCCGAATTAAGGGAAGAGTTAAGTAAAGGGAGAATACAGTGAGGAAGGGTGTGACAAATGTCGCGAAGCACGAAGGGAGGGCAACAGTCCTTAGGGGATCCAGATTTCACACGAATGGACAGTTTAGTAAGGGATTCCGGGTCGAGTGCGGGGAACTGAGAAAGAGTAGATGTATTAGCAAGAGATGGAACTGCTGTAGCGGGGGGGGTGAGTGGGGAATGGAATTCTTGATAGTAGTGATTTTATCAATGAAAAAGGAGTTTAGAGCAGTGCAAGATTCTAAGGAAGGAGGCGGATTCATAAGTGTCCTGGCGTCCGATGTCAGTTCGCCGAGGACTTTGAAGATCTCCTTAGATCTGTTAGGAGCTGTCAAAATTCTGTTAGAAATGAAGGTGGTTTTAGTAGAGGTGATTGCGATTTTATAGGCTTTGCGCGCGGACACGTATGCTTCCCTGTTAAACAGTTAAAATGTAACCACTTATCACGCACAGGTCACTAGCTGTGCATGACACACTGCACCTCCAAAACTCCACAACCACTTCAAAGTGAGTGGAGTAAATCATCACTTAAGAGCTGATGAATAGGGACAGAAAGAGAGCTCTAGGACTTCTGTGAAAGCTCCAAGAAGGTAGGACCACCAGCGCATGAGGAGCTGGGTTTAGGAACCGTCTTAATCACTCTTTAGGTTAAGTGGATAATCCGGCAGCAAGCAGCTGCTTTATGCTGGCCTGCCCAGAGTAACAGAACCAGAAATGGGTAATACACAGTGCCTTAAACAAAATAAGCTGAGGAATGTGTGCCAAAGTGAAGGTTCCGAAGTGACTCTGTAAAGTGATCACATTTCCTGAAACCGCTTACGAGTCTTGCTGCCAGATTTTGGAAGCTCTTAAGATTACTCATCGGATTAGACAGGTTACCTAAACACAGCGAGTTGCTGTCAGAAAATGGGTTATTAATTTGGGAGGATTGAACCCTATCAACTCAATAAACCCCCTCTGGTTAGGTCAAACACAGTTCTGAGAGAATTGCAGGTCAACCCCTGGTAGCTATGGCCGAAGCAGCAGGCAGTCCTCGGAAAAGTGCTTGCTAGAGTCAAGCAGTACCAATAGTCTTAAAGTAAAGAACACAACAACATAAAATGTCCAAGACTATTTAGAACAAGTATTTGCAATGCAATAGGACACGCATTTATAAAAGACCTATTGCATTGCTTCACGGCCAACAAGAGCAGAAGGGAGGGAGCACGGACAACGGGAGTGCGGGCTTGGGAGGGTGGCGAGGGGGCGAAAAGGCATCTAATAACTTCAATCCTGGTCCTGCTATTTCTAGAATATTTTAAGGATATCAAACTCCTGTCATTGTTTAAATCAAATCTGTTGGCATTGCCACACCAGGTCTCTCTCTGTCACCGTCATAGGAATGAAGACCATGCCCACCCAAGAACCCAAGATATTAGCCGAACGAGGATGGCAGATGCTATCACATGAACCAGTATCTCTCACTTCACTTTATCTGCCTTCAACCCCTGCTGAGGGCACATCTTTTCTGAGGCAGCTTAGGTCATGAGTGCTTAGTGATCCCATCAAGGAATTTGTGAGCTTTATTAGAGCCAGTGCCCTAAGTCAGTGAAACCGAAACATAGCATGCACAACAGTATGCATACTTGTAACCCACACAACATGTTCACTTGTAAAGCACAAATACACCCAGAAGGGTACCTTGTCATTAAAATAACAGATGTGCATTTTTACCCAACGACACTCATGTTATCACCTTCAGAAGATGAAAGTCTGAGTTTAATCACAATGATTCAATCCTGTGACCATGAGGTCAAGCATAGGCCCCGTAGTGGATGCATTATTCTAATGTGCCACCAGACCCTGCCAATGCACTGTTCCAATATACAAATATTTTATATATAATGTTATATCTATATAATATAAAGCTGAAACGTCCTCAATCTAATATTCACTTAAGCGCAGCGGCAGATGACAGGATAAGTGCACAACTCTAGACATCATGCATGACCACAAAGCATTTCTCACATAGGCTACCAAAAAAAAATCTAACAACCTTCCAGACAAGTACAACCCACCCTGTCAGTTTTATGAAGCACTGAATAAGTACAAATACAAAACAATGCTTGCCCTTTTTTAATATATTGCTGCAAAGGTAATGTTTTTAAATAGGCACATAGAGCAAGTCTGGGAAGAGAAGAATTTGCTCTGCAATGATTAAGGGAAAAATATGAAATATGACAACTGAGAGGCATTCAAAATATGCGCTGGGGCTGCTGTGCTGGGTGAACAGACCCCTCCCTCTTGGATAAGCGGTTACATCAGCCAGGATTAGCCGCTCTTTACATTGAAGAGGGACCTGGAAAGTCATGCCAGTGAAAATGGGAGGTGTTTGCTTATAATACGTGGAGGAGGCCCCCAGACAACCCGGGCACCCTTCATTCAATAGCTGAACATAGCCACGCTTGGTAGAAGGAGGGTGAGGGGGGAGGAAGGGGTTGTCGCTTGACAGAATGTCAGGCAGAAAGAAAACACACCTTTAAACTTTAAGTTGTTTTTTTTAAGTCACAGATTCCAAATCATGAGCCTCGAGCTGAAAAGAGGGGTATAAAGGAGGCAAATCAAAACAAATACAAGCGTGTTCAGAAGAAAAGGCTCACAAGTTAAAGAGCGAGCGTGACTGTCAGCCAGTGTCTGTTGTAGTGCCTCTGCTGCTAACACGCCCGCGAGCGGTGCGAGTGGTGCGCGCGCCACAGTGACCACATGGCCTATTGGTGTCTAATACGAGCACCAAGCACGTAATATTTTTTATTTTATTTATTTTAAAGGTTTTATATAGCGCTGGCTAGACCCGGATGTATCAGAGCGCTTTACATGAGCATCAGATCACAGTTACAGGTTACATCGTTACAAAGGTTACACAGTTATTAGAACATTGCAACATAGTTACTTGTAAGGTCAAGATAAACAATAAGCACAAATATGCAAGGGGAAAAGCAGGCAAGGGGAAAGATTCAGGGGAGGGGGGAAGGAGCTGTGGAAGTAGACAGGTAATGAAGGCGGGAAAGAGGAGGGGAGGGTGGAGGACATCGCATGGAAAGAGGAGGGGAAGGGCGACGGGGACACAAACCGGTAGACGAGTCAAAGCAACGTCCAAAGTCCAGTAAGCTGTGATCCCAGGGGCAGTAGTATCACTTCCCTATCTCTGTTGAGGGAGGCTCCCTTTACGCAGTGGACTCTCTCAGCGGGCTCTCAGACTCCAAGGCCTACATACTGGATCCTTCCCCAAAAAGGGGAGAGGGAGTGTGGGTGCCATACCATAACTCCGCTGTGAGTGGCTCCCTTGGCGCAGTGGACTCTCTCAGCGGGTACGCTGAGACTCCAGAGTATAAATATTGGATCTTTCCCCAACAAGGGGAGAAGGAGTGCTTAGTCAAAGGGCACAAAGGACAGGGGGCTAGGCAGACTAGCAGGCAAGGTGAGAGATTCAGGGAAGAGTGGATAGGAGCTAGGGAGGTAGACAAAGGGAGAAAGAGAACTAAATGGGAACACATTTAATTAATGAGTTATTATATAGCGCTGGCTAGACCTGATGGAACCAGAGCGCTATACATGAGGGACAATATTATTGTAAATTACATCAGTTAAAAGTTACATAAGTATCAAGAAAAGCATTTATAGAACATAGGGGACAAGGTGAATGGTGCAATAAGGTGATAGGGTAAAGGGGTGGGAGGAAGACAGGATGAAGAGACGAGGGGAAAATCTGCCCAAGATCCGGCTTGGTAGGTGACGGCAGGGACACAGCCCATCTTCTCTTTAGCTATATGGTAGCTCCACCGGGCATCAGCCAAATCGCTAGGTCACCACAGTCCAGGGTAAGTTCCGCAGGTTCCAAGTCCTGATGTTAGGGCAGGTTAGGAGATAGGTTCAAGGTCTGGTCAATGACCAAATGTTGTCCCAGGGAAGTAAAACAACGTGTAGGGGACCACTATGGAAGCCATCTTGGGGTCAGGCATGGGACTGTACTGTACACTGGTGGCCATCCTAAGGTTAGGCATCAGGCAGTTAAAGTCAATATCCAGGACAGCGGCCGCCAGAAAATAACAAATCCAGCATGCACACACCATCACAGGCACAGATATGCACAAGCGCACACCAATGTGAGCACACACTCTCATACGCACACTGACGCACACAGACAAGCACATAGCCAGAAACATCCAAGAGCACAAGCACACATAAAATCCCATGGTCCAATACAAAAACACCCAAATACATGCACACGCAAACACCATCACATGCACAGATATGCACAAGCACACACAAATGCTCTCACTCTCATATACACGCAGACACGCACAAACGCACAAACAGAAACTATCAAAAAAACACAAGCACACATACAATCACATGCTTCAGAACAAAAATACCCAAGGACGTACACACAAATACATGCACACGCACACACCATCACACGCACAGACATGCACAAGCACAGACCATCACACGCACAGACCTGCACAAGCACAGACCATCACACGCACAGACACTCTAATACGCAAACAGAGGGCGCACATACAGAAACATCCACACGCACAAGCACACATACAATTCCATGCTCTAAAACAAAAACATTCAAATACATGCACACACCATCACACGCACAGACATAAGCTCACATACAGCAACAGCTGCGCGCACAAACACAAGCACACATAGAATCACATGCTCTAATACAAAAACACCCAAGTACATGTCAACATCATCACACGCACAGACATGCACAAGCTCACACAAATGTGAACCTAGTCTTTCATACACGCACAGGAGCACACACACATGTGCGTTGGTGGGGAGGGCTAGATCAGCTCGTGCTGGCAGTTGAATGAGGGGCCTGGTGTAATCGTAGACTAAGGAGCATTGCAGGTCACGCGGTCTTTTGCAAGGCACACTAAAGACTCGTGGCCCCCATCTCCAGCATGTTATGTTATGTTAAATTAAATTTATTAAGCGCACGTACACCCATAGGCTTGATGGCGCTGTTGGAGGATTTGCAAAGACATAACATATAACAGAGAGAGCCCAAATTAACTATGGGTAGGCTTGCCTAAAAAGCCAAGTTTTGAAAGCCTGTCTGAAAGCCAACAAGTCTTCATGAAGTCTCAGTGACAGAGGCAGAGAGTTCCAAAGGGAGGAGGCCAAGAAGTGAAAAGAACCGCCTCCCTGGCGTGGTTTCCTAATGCGAGGCACCACCAACAAGTTCTTTTGACCTGAGCGTAGAGTACGAGAGGGGGCGTAACTCACAAGCAGGCTGCTAATAAATCCAGCGCCCTTACCTTGTAGAGCCCTAAAGATAATGCATTCAGCTTTAAAAGTTGCTCTCTGCGCTACTGGCAACCAATGGAGACTGGCCAGACCCGGCCTGATGGACTGCCATTTGGGACTCTTACAGATCAGCCTGGCCGCTTGGTTCTGAACCAGTTGAAGTCTCTTGAGCTGCCCAACTGGAAGACCCAGATATAAACTGTTGGAATAGTCCAGACGGGACAGCACGAGAGCGATGATAACTTGGATCAGAGCAGGGTGAGTTAGTAGGTGGGCAATCTTCTTGATCTTACGGAGTTGGAAGAAACTTGAAGATACCACAGTCCCTACCTGACTTTTAAGCGAAAGATCTTCGTTAAAAGTAACCCCTAGGCTTTTTACTGTTTGGGACTTAGTTGGAGGATTTCCCATTTCTGGAGGCCAAAAATGTGGCCCCCAGTACAGTTCACTCTTCCCAGGCAAAATCAATTCAGTTTTGCCTGGGTTGAGTTTCAGGTGATTTAGGCTCATCCATCTCTGGATGTGGACCATGGCCTCCCGAAATTCGGTGGCAGCACCAGGGGAGTCCAGACGGAAGATCAATTGCAGATCATCTGCATAGTTGAAAATTAAAGCTCTAAACTTTCTTAATGAAAACAACAAAGGGCGTAAATACAAATTAAATAAAAGTGGGGACAGGGACGATCCCTGAGGGACTCCACATTCATTTTTAATTTTAGGGGCTGTAAAGGTTCCTAATCGATCCGAGATAAATGACTTCAACCATCTCAAGGCCGAGCCTCTAAGGCCCGCCTGTTCGACACGGTCGACCAAGATGGTGTGGTCGACCGTGTCGAACGCGGCCGATAGGTCAAGAAGTACTAGTGCTTGATGGATGTCCTTGTCCGCGTTGCATCTAAGTACATTCTGAACCGCCAAGGTCACATCTCGGTCGAATGCCCCGGTCGAAACCCAGCTTGGTTGGGTTCTAGGTATCCAGTGGTTTCAACGAAGCTAGAAAGACAGCTAGCAACATGTGCCTCCAGGATCTTTGAAAGGAATGGCAACAAGGAAATTGGGCGATAATTTGATGGGTCATGAGGATCCAAGCCAGGTTTTTTGATCAAGGGAATGAGTAGGGCGTGTTTAAACCCTACAGGTACCTTTCCCTGATCAAGTGAGTCATTAAGCAGAGGAAGGATCCCCTGAGGGATGGCATGCCCTATTTCTGTGAAGATGTAGGGTGGGCAGATGTCGTCAGGTGAGCCAGACTTGACACGTGCCAGGAGAGCAGAGAATGTTTTAAAGTCTATGGCAGGGAAGGCATCTAATGTAGCGGGATTGTTAAAAATATCATCCAAAGAAGATGGTATAGGAGAACTTGCAATGTTGCGTTTTATAGTTACAATTTTTTCTCTGAAATATTCATTCAGAGAGTCGCACAACTTCTGGGTAGGAGCTATTGAGGGAGCTGTCCTATCATCATCACAGAGCTCATTAACTATATTAAATACATCTTTAGTTTTGTTGGAAGAGGTTACAATTTTTGGGGAGAAGTAATTGGTTTTGTGTTGGTGCAGAATTTTTTGGAACTCCTTCCTGGCAGCGCAATACACCTTCCTGTCTTGTGGGGAGTAATTTTGTCTCCATTTCCGTTCCTTTTGTCGTACCCCTAATTTAAGGTTTTTCAGTTCTTGGGTAAACCATTTGTGGGCGTCATTCCCTCTAATGCTAGAGACCAGTACCAGGGGGGCTGAGACATCAGCTGCGTGGCGTAGCCAGTTTGACAATGCTCTCTCACCAGTGTCCAGGTCATCATACGGCAAAGGAACGGATTTACTTAGAGCATCAATGAATCCCAGAAGGTCCATAGATTTCCATTTACGGAATTCTTTGCCCATGCATGGTCTGGACTTAACATTCCCTGGTAATTCTAAAGTGAAATGAATAACGAAATGGTCCGACCAAATGCATGGACTAATAACGGGGTTGGGTAATGGTAGGTTATGTGTCCAGATTTGGTCAAGGCTATGACCTTTATGGTGGGTAGGTGAGTGAATGTGCTGGGTTAGATTAAGATCTGTGAGCAGGTCTTTTAGTTCAGCAGCTTGGGTATCTGTATCTATGCTGTCGAAACAGTAATTTAGATCCCCAATTAGGATGGTTTTAGAGTAATTGACTACATATGAGGCTAACTGCTCAACCAGAAGAGATGGATACTTGGCCATGTATTGGGGAGGGCGATATATCAGCATCAGGGTGAGGGCCCCACTTTCAGAGTCAAGCTTGATCACCAGGTTCTCGGTGTCCGGAAGGGTCAGAGAGGGTAATTCCCTAAAATGAAGGGATTTCAGGATAATAGCTGCTACGCCACCTCCCGCCTTCCCGGATGTATGATTAGCTGTCAAAATATAATAATCTGAGGGAAGTGCTGCAAGAATATCGGGAAGGGAGTGGGGGGTTAACCAGGTTTCAGCAAGTAAAAGGATATCAGGTTTTGCCTCCTTCAGGAATAGAAAAATTTCAATTTGGTTTTTAACCAAGGACCGGGTGTTGAGGTAGTAACAGCGCAAGCTGTGCGTTACCGTGGGTGCAAGTCGAGGCCCAGAAATAAATGGTAGGACAGGCTGAGCGTCGTTCGCTGGGGAGGGGGCTGGGGAAGGGAGGGAAGAGAGTCCTAGTCGTTGAATGCGTGCCGATATATGTGGAGGTAATGAGTACTGGCCAGAGCCATGGGGTATATGAGAATGCAGATTTAGAAGTTCCAAAGACGAGTACTTCACAAATTGGCCAGGGGGAGTGGGCCCGGGTCCCGGTCGACCGCGGACGGGCGCAGACGGGCTTAACTCAGGCGCAACTCCAGCGCGCCTTCGTCGCGCCCGCTGCGCTCGTCCGCTGCGCTGACACATACTGGACCGTTAAGTAGGGGCGGAACTCGGGGGTGTGGCGATGGTGACACTGGCCTCACCTCACCCGAGCAGCCCAGCCCAAGATGGCGCCCGCGGCGCTGAGAGCCCGCCGATGCGGTCAGCGTTCTGCCGGTGCACTCAGGAGGAGTGAGCAGGTAAGCGTCCAGGGATTCGGGGAAAATAAGAGCCTAAAATGTCCAAAGATTAAAAGCGCACCTCTGCGCTTTAAGCAGCGGAGCGCTAGTTAAGATCAGCGTCTCTCCTGTAAAGACCGTAATTGCAGCTTCCTCAGCTACAAGCGTGGACCCCCTGCCACAGGGTCAACCAGCCTGCTATAGCCGAGAGTTGGAAAATGCAGCACTCCTAAGTAGGGGCGGAACTCGGGGGGTGTGGCGATGGTGACACTGGCCTCACCTCACCCGAGCAGCCCAGCCCAAGATGGCGCCCGCGGCGCTGAGAGCCTGCCGATGCGTCAGCGTTCTGCCGGCTGCCGGTGCACTCAGGAGGAGTGAGCAGGTAAGCGTCCAGGGATCCGGGGAAAATAAGAGCCTAAAATGTCCAAAGATTAAAAGCGCACCTCTGCGCTTTAAGCAGCGGAGCGCTAGTTGCATCAGCTCAGCTCTCCCTCCTGCACAGATAGCGGGCCCTCAGACTTTGTCCCCTATCAGCAGCGGGGGGCGCTTGGGGAGGAAATCTTGTTGGTCAGCTGGGTATTCCCCCAAAGAAAATGCCAGGCCAGCGTAGCAGACGTTGCTAAGCCGGGTACCGCCCCAGACACCACTAGGCCATGGGCAGAGCAATGCGCCTGCCTGTGGCCTATTGCGTGCAGTCTTTCATTAAAATTTACACGCAAAGGCCAATAGCTGCCCACAAAAGGAAAAGCACACGCACGAGTGTGCGATTCGTAGGCCAGTTTACAAACCCTGTTTTTCACCTACTAAAGAGCTCGAGCTGCGAGCACTGCTGCGCAGTGCAACGCAGGGCGCGAGCCCTAAAAAGTGAGCACCCACTGTCAAGTCAACCACTGATGTCACGGAGCAGCCCCTTTCCTATCTGTTCCTCCTGTCAACAAATCTCGCACCGAGTGAAACGGCGAAGATGCGCCACTCTGTGCCAACAGGAATAAGAGGAGTTTGCAAACAGCAAGAAAACTGGAGCACATTAAAATTTGCCTGTGCAGCCATGTCAGAGGGAGGGCATGTCTGCGCAAAGTAGTATAACCAGCCATGTAAGAGGGCCGATCTGCGCTTGCGCAAATAGTACCCGTCTCCAGACCTCACACGCGTCGCCCAGCATCACAGGCACTGGTCACACTCGAACCCACACCATCTTAAACCTTTGCACGTAGGGTCTCAGCGCAAAGCGGAGCGCTCCACAGCCCTGGGATGAAGTGCTGTGTAAATGTCCCAGTGCAGTACATGGTATCGGCAAATTCTACTACAGTACCTACTTCAGTGCACACTTGCACTCAGAGCAACTGCTACCCCCTCTTGTTATGTTCTTTTGATTTTGAAAAGCTGTGTCGGCTGTGTTGAGGGGTGAGTCGAAAGGATGCAGGGAGGAAAAACTCCCAAGAAAAGAACTGGTCTGGTGGCTTCTTAGCGAGTGAAAGTTAAGGTTTTTACATTCCCATGGATCATTCTCGAAGCACACGTCACCGGCATGCGCTCGGTTGTGAATGTGTCTACGAAGTTCCGCGGGCCGCATTCAGAGTGGAGCGCATTGGCTGGCTCTTGGTGTCTTGTTACAGATCTGCATATACGTAGATCCGGACGCCGATGGCCAGTCACAAAGGAAGGACAAGTGCCCATCCCTGCTCGTGCGCTTTAGTATTCGCTGGTTGCCATGGGACACGGGGAGGGTGTAGGGGGTAAGTTGGCAAGCCCACTAATACAGGCCAAAGCAAGACCCGTGCACGCATCCCATTTACTTTATTGTCTTATGTAGAGTGAACTCAAAACCGGGTTTCAGGGCTTGGTACAATGCATATTTAACAAAGGAAAATCAACCATACGTTGACTGGTAGCATATGAAGGAAAACATCTGTGGCATATATACCACCATTGCTACGATTTTTACAGAGTTGCTGATTTGCAACTGAACTGGTAATGATGAAAGTGTGACGCATATCCCTGAAGACCCACAAAAGGCACAACCTCCTCGCTGACTTCAACCCCAGCACATTGGTCCTGTACATACCAGCAAAGAGTGCACCATGTCCCAGATGCGGGAGAAAGAGGGTAGGCAGAGGGGAGATAGGAGCGAGAAGTGAACATACCACAGGTAACCAGAAATTGTACAATAGGATGAAGTAGTTATACAGTAAGATATATAGATGTCAGTTGGAAAGTAGCAAAGAAATCACTTAGGTGGTTGCTTGTGGAAGAGAGTAATAGAGTACAAGGGCATTAAACAGAACGGGTAAGGAGAGCTTGATTGACCATGCAGGTGATACACAGCGGAGACATAGCTCACGTAGACAGCAGCACCTTTGAGTATGGTGGATGTGCTTGGCTGTGCCCTGGCCTCCAGACAAAAACAAAGGATTAGGCTGTCTCCTTATCCACAGTTTATTTTGCGCACATGCAGAATTTTTTTGGGGAACGCGACTGTTAAAAACAAAAAAAAAGTAAAAAAAAAAAGCAATTTTCACATGTCGATATTAGGAAAAAATATTTGGTGAATTGGGTTCTTCAACCGTATTCCCGTATTTAGAATTGTGTGGTGACAGATAATCCTACTATAGTTTGAGAAAATGCAGTAACCAGAGGATCTACCCTTGGTTTCTTCTGCGGCATCAAAGTATTATGGTGAATGAAAAAAAAGCTCACAAGTTAAAGAGCGAGCGTGTCATCCAGCGTCTGTTGCAGCGCCTCTTCTGCTAACACGCCTGCGAGCGGTGCAAGTGGTGCGTGCGCGCAACAGCGACACATGTGACCACATGGCCTATTGGTGTCTATTACGCTCGGAGCAATGCGCCGCCTGTGGCCTATTGCGTGCAGTCTTTCATTAAAAGACGCACGCAAAGGCCAATAGCTGTCCACAAAAGGAAAACCATGTTTTTTCACCTACTAAAGGGCTCGTGCTGCGAGCACTGCTGCGCAGTGCAACGCAGGGCGCAAGCCCTAAAAAGGGAAGAAACATTTAATTAACAACAAGACACCAAAATCATCAAAATACATAAAGACATGAACTTTTAAAGTTTTAGGACCAAAAACAACCTTGGAACACCAGGAGCAGACTCACTTGCCAGGGACGCCAACAGGCGGTGCCGTGAAGGGTCCATCATCCCCTTTTGTATCGCTTTGTTCGCCCTAAGTGTGGCAGGGTATACTCAGACGTGAGTCCCTTGTTCACTTGGCCACTGGATTCAAGATAGCCTGGCTGATGAGGATTATGAATCCGAAACCGGTCCCAGGATGCTTGTTTCCGGTCCAGGGAAGACATGGCTTGGCAGTTCGGGCTGGACTGTTCCCATAAGGCACAGGGTCAGACTGATTTGCATATAGCCATGTCTGAACTGGGGTGGCTGAGTGAACTAAAGAATGGTGATGGATTAAACCCAGATCAGTTGACTGGGGGGTGAGTGTTTGATTTGTTCAAACGCTCCGTCCATCATCCCCTTTTGTATCGCTTTGTTCGCCCTAAGTGTGGCAGGGTATACTCAGACGTGAGTCCCTTGTTCACTTGGCCACTGGATTCAAGATAGCCTGGCTGATGAGGATTATGAATCCGAAACCGGTCCCAGGATGCTTGTTTCCGGTCCAGGGAAGACATGGCTTGGCAGTTCGGGCTGGACTGTTCCCATAAGGCACAGGGTCAGACTGATTTGCATATAGCCATGTCTGAACTGGGGTGGCTGAGTGAACTAAAGAATGGTGATGGATTAAACCCAGATCAGTTGACTGGGGGTGAGTGTTTGATTTGTTCAAACGCTCCGTCCATCATCCCCTTTTGTATCGTGAAGGGAACGGCGGCACTCTGAGAGGCGGGCGGGGACGCCGGAGACTCCACTAACTACAGCCCCCAGCAGCCTCAGGGGCGGCGCGCTCGTGACGCGCCTGTAGCGCCCGGAGGCGCTAGATAAACGCTGACCTCCCGTGAGCCCAGGGGGGAACACCAGGAGCAGACTCACTTGCCAGGGACGCCAACGGGCGGTGCCGTGAAGTGAACGGCGGCACTCTGAGAGGCGGGCGGGGACGCCGGAGACTCCACTAACTACAGCCCCCAGCAGCCTCAGGGGCGGTGCGCTCGTGACGCGCCTGGAGCGCCCGGAGGCGCTAGATAAACGCTGACCTCCCTCTCGCCCTGCGACTCGCGCGCGGGAGCGACCGGGAGAAGCCCGGGACAAGGCCCTCTGTGGCCCTCAGAGGCCTGAGGAGACTAGACTGGGCCAGAGACTCTACATCGCCTCTTTGGACCTCTAATCGTGCTTCGAGCACGTAAGACTTTTTTATTCATTACTGTTTGGTTTCTTTGTGAGTGTTTAGACTTAAGGGTACTTGTGTGGAAGTTATATCTCACCACTGTGTATAATGTCTAAGTCCAAAAATGAGAAGGTGTTGGTGGGCCCTGCTTCTCTGGACAATTTCCTGGTTAGGAAAGTAAATCAGATTAACACTGATAGACGTGCATCTCTGGGGAAGGGCACCATGACAGGGGAACTACCTGAAAAATCCCCTATTAGTCTGACCCAAGACAGTGAAATTAACACGAGCGAGGTCATTTCTATTGACCCCCCCAGCTCCCATCTCAGTGAGTGTTGAGGTTCATTCTAACCCACGGGAGCTGTCAAGCATAGATATCGGTGTGTTGAATGAGACCCAATCTGGAATCAGGCCCCTGAGAACTTGTAGAACAGTATCTCAAAAGGAGACCGGGAAACATAATAATTCTAAGTACAAAAAAAAGGATGGTAAGGCAATCAATAGTTCTGCTATAATAGCTCCCTTTGTTTTCACGGGCACTAATGGTAATGGTAGTGGTAACGGTGTAAATTTACACCCTGATTTGCTTGCATCACTTATAAAAAAAACTAGTTTCTTTAGCAGCAAAAATTGAGGAGCTTATTAAACCACTAACCAACAAGATAGATAACCTAGTCAAGGAAGTGACAAGGCTGGGTGGTCTGTTATCGTCACAGAAGATTGTAACATCTAGTGGAAATGCACATTCTGGGGGGAAAGGGAGAGAAACTGTTGAAATTAATGACACACGGAATAAGGGGAGTGGGAATATTGTTGCGGCAGCGGCCACAGGGCCTGAAACACCTAATAGATTGGATGTCCCTGTGGCAACTGCTTTGCAGCCACAAGTGTCTACAAACCCCCAAAGTAGTAGAGCTCCCAGACCCCCGAGGTATAACCGCTATTTAAATTTACCACCAGATTGTGCTCCGTTTGTGGCAGTATTGACTAATGTGCCCCCTTGCGGCACCCATCCCGCATCTCCTTTTGATTAATCTCATACCTCTCTGAAAAATAAGACAGTGTCATGGCTTAACAAAAATTGTGGTTTTCCCATCTCATACTCTGACCAGAAAATGGCAGTAAGGCGTGTAAATTGGGTGGGACCTTCTAAAAAGATTGGTTCCGGGGACTGTATTGTCATAAATTTCAAACATCCCCAGCATGTGGCAACTGTCCTTCTGAGAGCTTCCTCTCTGGTATATAATGAGAACAGTATCTGTGTACGCCCCCTGGGTTACTTTTATGCGCATCTGTGTAAATCTTTACCCCAACAGAGTTCAACTAGGAGGGTGTTTGAACCTTATACTCCTGTCCAAGAGACTCAATTTCTCTATAACATCACTAATTCCTGTAGGTCAGGTGGACCAAATGGAATTTATAACGGGAGCTCTAGTGCTGGACATTACCAATATGGGTCGAACTTAAACACACAGAATAGGTACGAAGTGTTATCCGGTCTTGAGCTGTGTGATTGACGGGTGGCACCTGCGGCTCAGGACACTGTGGCTACAGGTGAATGTATAATCTCAGATAACCCGGTGGGTATAATGCCAGGATGTCTTGCTGTCTCTTGGAATATTGCTGGTCTTGCGGCCAAAATGTCTGATGTAAATTGGGTGACCTACATTAAGCAATTCTCGATCATGTCTGCAAGAAACCTGGGAGGTGGGTTGTAACCTTTTCTTGGAAGGGTACAAGGCCTTCTTTGTGCCAGCTTTGCCATCATTGCGGGGTAGGCCAAAGGTGGGTCTTGTAATTTTTATTTCCATACTGATACCCTGTGAAGTACGAAGAATTGTAGCACAACATACAGGTGTAATGGGCTTAACTTTATCTGGAGGTAATGTCCTTGTGGGCCTGGTGAATTTTTACAATGCTACCTATGATAGTGCAGGCAGGAATCAAATTCTCATACTAAACTCTTGTCTCTAATTTTATGAAAAATCTGGGCCACAACCTCATGATCATGGGGGATTTTAATCTGCATCCATGTATAGATCCACTGCACAAGTGCTTATCAGAAATGACCTGTGAACGTGCGGACTGTCTCCATATGGAGCACACTAAGGAGGGGGAAATGTGCAATGACCTACTGAATGACTTTGACCTTTCTCTGGCTATGTCACTAAAAGACCCGCTATATTGCTTTGATACCCCTACCTTTAAAGGGCACGGAAGGGGTACTTTTATAGACCATATACTGGTCTCTCGGACGATGCAAACTTTTTTAGATTCTTTTTGCATTGTTCCTAGCGAATTTAGCGACCATAACCCCCTATCAATCTGTTTAAAAAGTCCCTGGGTAAAAAAAGGTAGTAAGACCATTAGCCAAGGCAGATTGGGCACTACAGATGGGAGGAGACGGCTAAAATGGTCAATGGTCTCTGCGGATATCCTTTATAAGAACATTTCTGAAAGGTGTGCAGAGGACATTAAAGTTTGTACCAAGGTGGGGGGTGAACCTAGGCTAGTTCTAGAGGCTTATCAAAATATTTCGGAGAAGGTGTCAGCGTTTCTATCTGTCCCTAATAAAACGCAGGTTAATACAGGCCCGAGATGGTTTAGTCATGACTGCACTAAAGCTACTCGCAAACTGAGGCTTGCATTGTCAGCTTCCCCGAGGAATCGGGAGGTTGTAAAACTATGTAGAAAGGAATATAAGGCTATTACTGTCGCACGTAAGGAGTTTCTGAGGAAAGAAGCCTGGGAGGAATTACTCGACCCTACTACCCTGAATAGCAGCACCAAATTCTGGGCACTGGTTAAAAAACCTTTTTTGACCGAGGACCCTGGAGATGGACTTGTCTGCTGTATAACCAAAGAGGAATGGGAAACCCATTTTAAAAGTCTGTACTACTCGGAGGTTTCTGGAATTATGGCTGCCGCCCCCCATGATAGGGGCAGCACTATTATATTTGAAAAAAGAGAGGTCTTGACTGCCATAATGGGTCTCACTGCAAATAAAGCCCCAGGACCTGACGGAATACCACCGGATCTCTATAAATCTGATCCAGCTCTTTGGGCACCCATTCTGGTTGCTGTATTTAATGCTGCGGCCTTAGTGGGTTGTCCGGGAACGTGGGGACTGTCAACTATAGTCCCTGTCTTCAAGAAGGGAGATAGGGGAAGTGCTCTTTGTTACCGACCAATATCCCTAATCGACTCAATGGTTAAGATTATGGGGGGAGTTTTACTTCAACGCCTAACTAGCTGGTCGATTGAAAATAACATCATGTCGATTTCTCAATACGGCTTTTGTGAAGGCCGCTCCACTATAACCCAGTGTCTTAATCTCTTTCTTATTTTGAATAAATATACTGTGGTACAGAAAGGAGTAATTCATCTTGCCTTCATGGATCTGTCCTCAGTCTTCGACTGTGTTAACAGAGGGAGGCTGTGGCAGACCATGAAGGATAAAGGAGTCAATAGGGGGATTGTGGATTTCCTAGCGGATTTGCATAATGACAAGAGCCAACGTGAGGTTCTCACCGACTGGGGAAACCACAGGAAACTTCAGTATTAATAAAGGAGTACGTCAGGGGTGTATCCTGGCCCCTTTTCTTTTTAATTTTTATATAAATGATTTAGAGGCTGAACTACAAAAGGTAAAACCTGATTGTCCGAGAGCGGGTGCGAGGGGTATTCCTTTACTTTTATATGCCGACGATGCGGTTTTAATCTCACGAACAGAAGTGGGTCTTCAGGCACTTTTAAATGCTTTTAATAATTTTATGTCTGATAGGGACCTCATGGTCAACAATTCTAAATCTTACATTATTATGCATGTTGGCCGTCAGCCTAAAAAGAAGTTCACTTTTAAATTAAATGATGTGTTGATCCCCATCACCCACACATTCTCATACTTGGGTGTCTTATTCGATACAAAGCTTAGTTGGGCTCCACATGTGGCCAGGAAGAAGGGGGAAATGACTAGAGTAAATGCCTCCATCTTCAACTTTGCCTCCAAATTGGGGAAAAAGCCAAATGTGGCTATGATGAAATTATACAATGCCAAATCAATAGCCACTGCAGTATACGGTAGCGAGATATGGGGCTATACAAATGGTGAACAACTACAAACAGTTGAAAACAATTTCTTAAAGCGTCTGTTATGTGTCCCAGGTAGCACACCGAATTTAGCTGTACATGAAGAGCTTGGTTGCAAGCATTTATCCGACATTGTGGGATTGAAACCACTGTTATGCTGGGTAAAATTATGGTTAAGTGATGATATTCCCTTAACCCAACAGATAGTGGAAGATCTTGTATCACTTGATCATGCAATGTGTGTACCCTGGCTTAAATATCTGAAGTCCCAATTTTTTAAGCTTGGTAGCCTGAACTTGTTTGATAACCCGAGGGAGGGATATAGTTAAGGGTGATGTTGCAGCAATTAAGAGGGCTTTTTACATGGATCGTAATGCCCTAAGAGACGAAGTTGAGCTTTTGAAACCCAATGTTAGAAAGTATATCATGCTGAGAACTTGTGACACCATGGAAATGTACCTAACATGCTCCTTTACCGCCCATGAGAAATTTTTGCTGACCCGGTTTAGGTTCAACATCTTTCATCATCTTTTAATTAGACCTAAGTCGGACATTTTTAAGAAACCTGCAGCTCCCTGTGGCTGCGACGGGAAGTCTCCACAGGACATGCTGCATTTTATATTTTTATGTACATTTTATGAATATCCCCGTAGGCGGTATCTTGTCACTCTTTTAAAAAAATTTAATTTTAAACAAATCAGACCCGCCCTTATGTATTTACAGCTGCTGCACTCTGATAGTGTTCTCCAGGTGGCAGAATTTTTAAAATTAACTATGAGACTAAGAAAATGTTTAGATGAGTAACTGTGAATCATCTGTAGCCCAATGCACCAATGCACTTTTTTTTGTACGTGGGCACTATTTGCACTTTTCTTGTACTCATTTTGTCTACTCACTCTTTTAAGAACCATATGTGTTGTATGTAACCAAGATTGACTTTGTAATTATTGAGATGTTTTTAATATGAAATGTGTAATGTTGTGTACTTTTATGGATTGCAATATATCCGAAATAAAGTCAATTTATTATTATTATTATTAACCTTGGAAAAATCAAGCACTATGGAAAAACAATAGTTCCCAGTGGATAGGGACCTAGGCACAATTTCAGGATCGACTGCAAGGGAGCAGAAATCTAATACACCAAGGGTGTTGTCCGGTCAAAGGTTTGACTTTCAGTCTTAGTCTCCAACTGCTGGAAAGTGTCTTCTGATCAGTCTTACAGCACTCTAACTCCTAAAGTCAGGCATCTGACCACAAGGGCTTTCTCCAGGTCTCACATGGGGTATAGTTCTCTTTAGTCAGCTATGCCTTTTTGGAGTCAGGAGTCCTTCTGTTTTCAGGAGGACAAGCACATGTCCCTTAGGGAGCTGTTCTGTACCACAGAAGACAACAAGATTCAAAGAGTCCTTGAGTACTTATGTGAGCCCTCTTTATTCACCAGGATTCACAAGTCAGGAATCGTCTTCCAGCAGGGCCTTCTTCAGATGGAGTCTTCCAAGAGCCAGGAATATTCTGTGAGCCAGTGATTGGGGAAACACTACCACCCAATACTAACTATTGTCTTAAAGGTTCCCACCTCCTTTTGCAGCACGTCCCCTTTGCCTTACTGTCAAATTACCCAAGACCCCCTGTTTCCAAATGGCAGGAGCCTTCTGCCACCAGGCAGGCCTGTCTGTCTTCTTGGCTACTCTCCTACCTGACAGGGTCAAAACTTGTTTTCCCTCTGTGACTGGAGCGTGGCTGTCTGGGAGTGTCCTATGCATGAACAAGAGAAGCCCGCCTGGGCATCTCGTCAAAATAGCTAGTGCTACTACTGCCTTGTGTTCTGCCAAGTAATCTTGTGCTTCAGCTGTGTGTAAGGCAAAACATTTTCTTTTTCAAAACCACATTTTCAAGTAACTAATGACACCCACATCCTTGGAGTTATTTCCTTGGGTGTGGGGGTTAATATTGTAATATTGTTGTTCTTGTATTTGTCACTACCAGATTTTCCCTGGTGGCAACAGATAGGGAAAAAAAGTACATCAGATCCTTAGCACTAAATAGGGCAGGTGGTATCATGCACTTACTCCAAAAGTTAGCTCTGTCAGGCTCCTTCAGTAAGCTTTCCATCGCTAGGAGGGCATGGCCAGAACATGGACAAAAACAAACTCTGAGCTCCACTCCGGTAGCCTCTTCTCCATAATCCTCTAAAACCCTGTTACCCGCTCGCAACACCAAGTGGAAGAAGGTTAACACAGGCTAGTCGAGTGATTCTGAATGAAATGTTGAGTTGGGAGGAGCTGAGGCTGCAGACTCCACCAGCATGCAAAGCGTCAAGATGGCGGCTCACATGGGCATCATTGGAGGTGTAATTGGCCCGTTCAGGCCAGCCTAGACCGGTTCCCTTCTGTGGCACTGCACAGGTTCCTGTGACGATACAAGGGGGGCTTTGACCGTTGCTACCCTTGGCAAACACTCGGACTTCGAGGAGAGTGTGCTGCCTCTTAGTAGGTCCCACGGAGACCAGGTAAATAGAGGACAACCAGAGAGACTGAGCATACTGGAGCGCTGCACCAGAGCAGACGACTAGAGAGGAGCGTGCCCTCTCATGCCCGCAGCACACTCCCTGGCACCCAGGGTTCCTAGGTGAGAAGTGCAGCTGCACTCAACTCTCATTGCCCATGCTGGGGGTCTGAGTCCTGCGACATCGGCTAATCAAGCCAACTGGCTGTGCTCTCCTAGAGGGGTTGTGCATGTTAGAGCTCCGACAACTGCCTGATGGGAGATCTGCCTCCCAGGATTGTAATACACTACACAGAAGTTAAATACCCTGCACACTCAGTAAAACTGTGGCACTGATGGGTGCGAATCCTCTTCTCCAGGCAGATGTGAGGCCTATATGTAGGCCACACAAGAGATTTTTGTAAGTGATGGGGAATTACAGCCTAGATTGTTGCCTACAATAGAGACATTGTGCGACCCCATTGAGCCTCGTCCTCCCTTCTGCTGAAGAGTATGGACTACTGCAACAGAGGAATCCCTCCTCCTATCCTTACACTGGTCTATTGATCATCCTGTTGTGGGGGTTAGTATTGATGGGAGTTGGCTCATGACATTTTGGCACTGATTGCAGGGACCCGAATTTGCAATATAGACACTTGAGCGAGGTCTCCAATTTCTTACCCTGCACACAGAATTCCCACTGCGAGGCATAGGGAGGGCTAGGGCGATTAAAGCTGCATAGCAAACCTATGAGTGTGGACCAGTACACTGGGGGTTCCAGAAGAGGGAAAATGAGAGAAAATGTGTAGAGTGGTCAGGAGATACCTGCCTTCTTGGAGCCCACAAGAGCACAGATTTTAGCAGCAATTGAATGGTCCAAGCTTACACTCAAGAACAAGATTGAAAACATAGCGCTAGAGATTAATTTGATGTGTGTGCTGATCTGAGTAAAGTAAATGAGAGATGGCTGGCAGGAGAGAAAGATGTACACTGTCTGACAACTTAAGTAGCTGATCTGACGAAGATGACTCGCAATAGTACAGATTGCACTACTACCTTGAGGACAAACTTGAAGACGGGGAGGGCAGGTCACGACTGAGAACCTTCGCTTTGTGAGATTTCTGTAGAAATCGGAGGGGACTGCCCCGGAATTATTCCTGGAATGTTGGATCAGAGATACCGTTCAACCAGAAGGACTCTCCATATCTGTGATAGAGTGAGCACATAGGGCCCTAACCTTAATGCCAGCCCCCAGGTCCCCCCACCCCCTTCCCCTTGGACCATTATTGCAAAAATCCAGAATTGCAGGTACATGGACAGAGACATGATCCTGTACATTGCCACACTAAACGTGACCAGCAATACAAACAAACATCACACACATTTGCTCTGATTGTACGCAAAAGTTCAACAGATGTGGGAAACATCTGAAGTGGTTAAGCAAAATTTGAAAGAAATGAACCTGAAGTACATGCTGCTGTTTCCGGTCAAACTTAGGGTCATACACCATCACAAATCAGAAGGAGGTATGGGAATGGCTAGAGCTCAGCACAACAGGAACAGTATGGATGTCAGACAGAACAGGGAGGGATCTGGGAAAAGGCCAGCATGGGTGTCCATCTGCTGGGACCTGGGCAGAGTGGTCCTTCATAACTAGTGAACTCCTGGTGGTGTGCATTGATGAAACAATGGACATTGTTTAACATGCAGGATAGTGAGACTCCCCCTCACCCAACTCCCCAAGTCTGCCTCTTGACATAGGAGATAGTGGAAAGGTGGAAGAGTGAGGAAGCTGGAGGTGAGCTGCATGCCTTGTACTCCCGATAATGTGACCCTGAACAAGAAGCAGCGAGACTACTGCCACAAAGTATTCTACTGGCTGATAAATCTGGATTACGAAGGGTGCAAGCAAGGGAGAGGGAAGAGATATACTATCAGGAAGCTAGTTCACAATTGGTAATGCGGTACTACCATACCTATCAAAATATCCAAAACACAATTTCACATCTATCTTCATGGCACAGATCGAAGCAGAAGAGGGGGTCCTGAGGTGTGGAGAACTGTGAATTGCCCCATGTAGGCCGTCCTGCCTGCACAGAAGACTCAGCAAATCTTTGCTGATTGTACACTCCTTCAAGCTGTCCGCCGAAAGTAGAAGACATTTCTTTAAATTTGGGCTCAAACCGTGGAGAGCTGAGAGAAAAGACTCTCGAACACACAAACAAAACAACTAGAAATGCTAGACGTAAGTACACCTAAATCATTTATCTTCATAGAACCTACCCAACTCCCAAAAGAATAAATAGGATAACTGAATCCAACACAATGAATTGCCCCAGGTGCAGATTTTTTCCACTTAGTATGCAGTTGGCCATTAATAAACCACTTCTTGAAGGGGGTTTAAGAACATGTAGGCAAGACACTTAACAGATCTGGATAAAACTCACTCAAACTGCTTATTGGGGCTGCTCTCGTTCCCAAAATGGAAGCAAACAGTTTACAGGTTTCAATTTAGCTTTGGTATAAGCAAAAGGACTAGTGGCCTCAGCCCCCTGTAGCAAATGAAGGAAAGATGTACAAAGGTGAGATTGCAGTGAATGCCTTGCCTTACATAGGGGGGGGGAAGAGGTGTGGACTGTGCGGTTGTCCCCTGGCACATCTCTGGGACAATGTTTTGTCACACCACACTACACCTGAAGGAGCTTCACTGGCTCTCCATTCACAAATCAGCACAATTCAAACTTGTCTCACACACTTTCAGGGCACTAAATAACACTGACCCAGCAAACCCCAACAATCGCATCTGCTTTTTACAAACCTTCATGAGACCTCCACTCATCTGGACTCCTCCTTGCACAAATCCTTTGCATATGGAAAACAAGACCCAGCGGTCAAGCCTTCTCCTACATCACTCCTAACGCATGGAACGACCTGCCACTACACATAACGGCCTCCTCCTCACTTCTCACTTCTCCTCGAGTAGGTGTGCCTAGGCTTACACCTGCTCCGCGACGGGATAACCTCCTGGGTGATAGTGCACTCTACAACGTTGCATAACATAACATCAGACCCAAGAATAAATGGAAAGAAGAAAGAGACCACCAGCATAGAATAAAAACAGAAATAAAACATTCCCAGCAGAGACAAATTGGTACTGCATAGCCAAGAGTGGTGCCACCAGATGATAATGATAAAATGCAGTTTTTGCGTGGTCATCCCCTTTTTTTTTACTGGATTTCTTTGTTAGCTTTCAGATTATGCACTCATGCAAATTGCAGCTCTGTGTATGCGCACCAACCCCTAACCCTGATTAGCATAAGTAACTCTCTTTTAAGGCCATAGCGTGTTGTGTAGAAACTACACCCATGTCATAGGAAGCTAAATAGCACCTATGGACTTCCTCACTTGTGCAATCCAGTAGTGTGCCAGGAGAAAACGTTGCTTCAGGCCTACCACTGAAGTCTTACTGCTGCAGGTTAAACCAACAATCCAACGTCTTCCAAAAGCCCTTTTTACAGGAGAAAACCACTTCTTTAACATAATTCAACTCCCCTTTGCAGGCATTTTAGCCCACAAGTATGGTGCATGATATTTAAAAGTAAATATGATTCTACTACTATTTTTAATATTTACCAAAAATCCAATCTAATGGACGAATTAGAGTTTGAATAAATATTTATCAAACATAACCTGTTTGCCTTTTTTCTGCCTGAAGTTTGTGGGATTGTTTGCGCGCAGGAAAAGAGGAACTCATGAAAAAGTGGGAATGAGTGCCATTGCCGATTTTTACCCCTCTGGTTGGAGGGGGAGCCATGAGTCATCCATACCCAATGGCGTGTGGCACCTCAAAACACCCTCCCCAGAACATTTTCTGGACCTGTGGAATAACAGAAGAGGGACTACACATACTGTTTGAGACCTATGAGGAGACCTGAAGGGATGAACTTGCTCCCACCTGTACTCGGGACAAAGAAGTGGAATCCAAGGGTCTGCTGGCTGACCTCTTGTGTGGCTACAGAGACATAGTGGAAGAGTCCTGGGTCCATTGACTGTGTCTAACTGGATGTCTACAATCTTGGAAAAACTTTGGGACTTTAAAAAAAGAATCTGACTTCCAACTGCTGATGGTTCAGAACCCCCCTTAGCCCCCAAACTGCCCCGCCCAAGTTTCAACTTTTGTGGGCTGAAGAAACAGGTTTCCACTACATGGAGCTTCTCCACAGCAGCAAAACTCTTTCAGTGGACCCTCAAGCAAGAAGGTATCGAGCCTTCAGGAACTCCTCGTTGGATACAGACTGTATGTAGCCTTGCCAAGTCTGAAATAGAGAATAAGTCCAAACGAGTACAGAAATCTTATTCGGGTGAAGGCACAAAAAGTATCCGGCTAATGAGAGAAATTCCCTGGGAGCAAAATTTTAACTTTGCCGGCCCTGAGCTTTCCTGCCAAAAACAACAGCTTCAGTAGGGCCTCATCCAACAGTAATCTGGCTTCGAGAGAAACAGCCAGCAGTCTTGCCCACCTGGAGGATTTTTACTTCCATTTCAGAGACTAGGCACTATTGCAAAGTCTTTGCCATCTACAAACCTGCTTGGCATATCCGACCTACATTCCATCATGTTCGGCTTAAAATCACACACAGGTCCCGGCCGCTCAAGTGCAGACAGTAAGGATTGGTGCTTCTTTTTTGTGGGCACTTTCTACTAAATCTTTTGTAACTCATCTCCCTGGTTCCCCTTATGGATTTTTTTACTGTTTTGATGTCATTTTGATAATTAACTTTCACCCTATTGTTATAAATTGGAGTGGGATTTTTATTGTGCTTTGTTTTCAATGTTTTAACTGTTTTGTTACTTCTAATGCTTTACACATGTGCACATTCTTTTTTAAGTTACGCCGGTCTGCTCTACCCGATAGCTATCAGGGGAAGAGCCAAGGTTTAAATTAATGAAACATTAGCCTGGGTCCAACAGGTTGATTACTTGTGGGGTACTACTATCCACTTCACAATTGGTGGAGTTCCCTGTTTTAGTTGTAGCAGACTGGGATCGCTGGAGTGAACTGGGGGGGGGGGGAATTATTTGAGGTTTTAGACTATGCTCAAATATGGCCTAGATAGGATCTTACATAAACAACAAGAAAAAGGATATAGAGAAGTAACTGACTAACACAAGAATTTAAAAAAGGGGGAATGTGCGAAATTCATTTCAAACCTCCCGATCTGGGTTACAATCTAAAACATAATATAAAATAATTAAAAAACACTAAAGGCGGTAGTACAATTTATAAAAAATAGTCAATAACTGCAAGTATTGATGTTGGCAACAAGAGGAATTATATTTTCGTATATCAACATAAAGAATCAACTTCTACTGACCTCGGTGGCCCCTCCGTGCAAATATAAAATTATGATGATCTATCTTTAAGATTTATATATATCCGGTGATCCGCCCTTTTGAATTCGATATCAAACTGAACTGCAATTGATAAGCAGTCTCTACATAAAATACAGACACAGATATCAAGTCAAATGTCCTCAATGTCCTGAAGAAGGTGTCAAGACTGACATACACCGAAACGCCGCGTCGACTTTGTACATTTTGACTAATTTTTATAAATTGTACTACCGCCTTTAGTGGTTTTTAATTATTTTATATTATGTTTTAGATTGTAACCCAGATCGGGAGGTTTGAAATAAATTTCGCACATTCCCCCTTTTTTAAATTCTTGTGTTCGTCAGTTACTTCTCTATATCCTTTTTCTTGTTGTTTATGTAAGATCCTATCTAGGCCATATTTGAGCATAGTCTAAAACCTCAAATAATTTCCCCCCCCCCCAGTTCACTCCAGCGATCCCAGTCTGCTACAACTAAAACAGGGAACTCCACCAATTGTGAAATCGAAATCCCCCTCCCTGATATTAATAACAGGGGACCCTCCACCTTTTTGAAGTACTACTATCCACACCAACTGATAATTCACTTTCTTACATATGGTTTAAGGGACCATCCCTTTCCCTCTTGCACAAGGCAAAAATAGCTCAAGTACACCAAAATATCAGACATGTCACCTTAGAGATAAAGACAGTCAATCTGTGAGCAGGACAGAGTGCAGACCCCACAGGGATACACTAGTTAATTTACTGAGTATTTATATAAATCTGGACATAAAAGTATTAATCCTCTCTTATAGTTTGCCGACCTTGTAAATCATAGTAAATCAAATGCTTTGTTATGCAGATTTGTGAATAATTTGATATCTGTTGTAATTTACACTGATCTTGAACTATGAAATCAGATAGATTTAAAAAATATGTATAGTTTCAACTGAACCATAAGTAAACGCCTTGAGATCCCTGGAGATGCAATGCATATTCAGTAAGTAGAGTAGTAGTAAGTGATTTAACATCGGTATTGGGATAAAAAAGGATTCATGACGAACTCCACAAGAGTTTGACCAATAAGGATAAAGAGAAAAATGTCTTGTGTTTCATTTTTCAAAAAGTAGTAGAACCATTCAAGGGTGGTTACAGATACACATGTGGAAGCCTAAATGGCCACTCAAGATAGTAAGATCAACTAACACAAATGTAGCTCCAAGATTCCGAATCCTGGATGACCTCACGCTATTTAAGTCTATTTAAGTCCCTTAATATAACTTGCAGATAGCTCATTCCATCAGGCAAGCCAAGTGCTAAGCCAACGCCATGACTCTACTATGCAACACTACAGACAAATGCAAACTTTCTCTTTTTCAATAAAATAAAAAACTAAAGCTGCAAATGTACATTAACAGCAACATTACGGCAACCACCCTATCGCCCATCTATCCGTGCAGCCTCCCAGAATGGTCATCTGTCAAACTCCTGTCTCTTGCAGACCTCTCATACATCTTCAAATCTCTCAAAGCCACCTCCAAGAGTGTTTCTATCCTTCCATGAAGACCTCCCCAGAGAAGCGTGCTCACCTCTATTCACCACTGTCAAAACCTCCAACACTCACACAAGGCATCTTCTCGGAAACTCGCAATAAAGGCTAGATCCTTCAACTGATGAAGAAACCTATACTAATCACTGAACTAACTGCTGACCCTTCATTCACCCACCCGTAACCGGTAAAAGCATCTAAAAAGAAGTCACCGCTGATGTCCAAAATCACATTAAGGGCAAACATGTCCTTTATGACTATCAATCTGGCTTCAGATAATGTTGTAGCATGGAGACAGCTACTTTATAAATTGTAGATGAAGCCACTTGACCGCAAATAAAGATGATCCTCTGCCTCCTGTTATTCCTGAACATCTCAGCTACCTTCAACACCGTCTACCATACAACTCTCAACCACACCCTAAAGTCTACACTAGGATTCACTGGCAACATCCTTCCCTGATTCTTCTCATATGGGCAACTCCATGTCCCAGAAGCTCTCTTAGGGTTCTACCTTTTCCCCAGTCATCTTCAACCTCTACATGGCGCCCCTTGAAACTCCAAGCCACTGCAGCATCAAAAAAATAAAAAATGAATCACCAATGCTCCAATGATATTAAATTCTACTTGAATATCTCCTCTGCTGCATTCAATGCCTCAAAAACTGTATTCATCTCAACTACACCTGGATGTAGAGCAACTACATGAACCATAACCTCACCACACATAACGCCTGCGATTTGCCAAGAACAACACAAAACAACTGGTCCCAACCTGCTTAACAACACGAGCTAGGACGGCTTTGAAGCCTAACTCTGACCTAATGTAAAGTCACTTGGATTCCCCCTGGACATTGACCTCACCTGTAAGGGACACATTGTCAAGAAAATAAAGATGGCCTGGTAGAAGCTCTCTCCAATAAAGAAAGTGAAATGATTCTATCCAAAAGCAACTTCAGATCTGCTGTGCAAGTCCTCCTACTGTTGCATTTGGATGGTGACACAACGTACTCAATGTTTTCTCAGATTCCACAATGGCCCTACTTCACACGGCACAGCATCTTACATCATGGCCTGAAGAAATACAACCAAATTATCCTCACCATGATAAATGCCAACAACACCTCTAGCTGGCCGTGCCAACTTCAAAATCAGCTGACTCCAATGCCAGCACCTGCATTTATTTGGGTGACAAGTTCACCATCTTTAGTGACTCTTGGCACACCCGCAGCCAGGACTCAATCAATCAATCAATCAATCATAGTACTTGTAAAGCGTGCTACTTACCCATGAGGGTCTCAAGGGGATGGGTTGGGGGGGTGGTGAGGGTGCCACTACTGCTCGAAGAGCCAGGTCTTGAGGAGTCTTCTGAAGGCGAGTAAATCTTGGGTCTGCCGTAGGTGGGTAGGGAGGGTGTTCCAGGTCTTGGCGGCGAGGTAGGAGAAGGATCTCCCGCTGGAGGTCGTTAGGGGCGGAGCTGGCGGGTGGGGGTTGAGTCTGCTGTTCAGGTAGGCTGGTCCGGCGTTGTGGAGTGCTTTGTGTGCCTGGGTGAGGAGCTTGAAGGTGATCCTCTTGTCTACGGGGAGCCAGTGTAGGTCTCTCAGGAGGGGGGTGATGTGGCTGCGGCGGGGGGGCGTTGACGATCAGTCGGGCGGAGACGTTTTTGGACTCAAACACACTGGAAACAAAAAAAAGTGCAAAACAGAAAAAACAGGAAAACGATCCTCCAATCAAACCCTGGGGTTCGGGAACAGCATTTCTAAACCATTTCTTCATATCTACCAGCTTGTACAGATAACAAAAAAAAAACAAGCTGGTAGAATAACCAGTTTGTCACAGTTTTCACTGCAAACATAGATGCTGCATGAAATAATCAGCTAGGCCTAAAATAATCGGATCACCAGTATCCACAAAAGGGTCATTTTTTCATGGATGCACTGCAATCACATTTCATTGCCTGTGGGTGTGTGTGGTTTTTTTTTTTTTTTTTTTTTTTTTTTAAACTGAAAATACCATTGTTGGACTGTTAGCCAACTTTCAGGTTAGTTTCTCAAGGTTTTCTCAGGAAGTTCGAATTCATCACATCCGTAAGAAAGGCTAGGTTTGCTAGCAAAGGAAAATGGCAGGAATGCCCCTTCAGAACGTATGGATTTGGGGCCAAATTAGGTCTATCTTGGGTCGAGAACTCCTTAATGTGGCCTTGTTTTTTCACAAGTTTTTCAGAGGTTGGGGTGGGGAGAGTAATAACCCCTCAGGTTTATGCCCCACCACTTTCAAAGTTCATCAGCCACCAATGAGTATCTGTGTGAGCACTACACGAGGATCATATCTCGAAAGGTTTTAGGATGATCCATTTTATTCTCGAGATTACCTAAATTGCCCGTACTTTTGCTCCAAGTAAATAGATTTTTTTATTAAGATGTAGGCCAGAAGAATGGCTATTTAGTTTGCTTTGGGATTGCTGTGTCATATATATCACAGGTCCAAACGTTTAACCATTTCTAAAAATAAACACTGATGGCTTAAGGTAGTTAACTTTGGAGGGTCAGGCACACATAGTGCAGCTCTACCTTGGATCAAAGAACGCCAGTGTTAAATGATAGCCCCCTCAATAGATACCTAGCCAGAAACCAATAGATGTTACAGAACCCATAGTAAACAAGCATTTGCAATGCAATAGGTCTCGCATTAGGAAAGTGTGAGCTATTGGTATTGTAAATGACAATTTTTTTTATATGTGGCGTGCAGCAGTGTGAGGCGTGCAGCAGTGTGAGGCGTGCAGCAGCGTGCGGCGTGCAGCAGCGTGAGGCGTGCAGCAGCGTGTGGCGTGCAGCAGCGTGTGGCGTGCAGCAGCGTGTGGCGTGCAGCAGCGTGTGGCGTGCAGCAGCGTGTGGCGTGCAGCAGTGGGAGGCGTGCAGCAGTGTGAGGCGTGCAGCATGCAGCAGTGTGAGGCATGCAGCAGTGTGAGGCGTGCAGCAGTGCGTGGCGTGCAGCAGTGTGAGGCGTGCAGCAGTGTGAGGCGTGCAGCAGTGTGTGGCGTGCAGCAGTGTGTGGCGTGCAGCAGTGTGTGGCATCGAGCACCCTAGGAATTCCACAATAAGTAGTTTTAATTTTCCCTTCATTGGTATGGGCCTACAATTCCCAATGTGCAAAATGCAGTTAGTAAAAAGACAGGACTGGCTGAAGATTCCAGACATGACGCAGATTGAAGGTAATGCACCCTTTATGCCTGCCCACCTCAGGCCTTAGGCCTCCTGAACGTGCCTCAACCTTTGCCCCCCCCTTTTACCTCTCCCCCACCCCCCACCCTTTGCCATCTTATTCTTCCTATAGTCTCGGCAATTTCAAGAGACCCCGTTAGGTGTGATAACCATTTCCAGAATATATTTTCTCTTTGCAATCTTTGCAATCTGCTGCTTGTAGTTCGACTTCTATTATGGAGAAAGACAAACAGGTCCCGACTATCAGCATACGATTAGGGACATGTCACTGTACATCAGGAAATGCGATGTCTGCGATGTTCCCCGTACACATGGTGTCTGAAAGATCCCCGGCACATCATACATCAAGCACAACGTAATATGTACCCGGTGTATCAGACAGTTGGGTCTGTAATATGCCCTTATCTCTTCGCACGTGACGAGTCTGTAATATATAGACTATCTCGTATCCACTGTTTCGTCCGTGACACAGTACGATGTCTGCAATATAGCCTCCGCCGATCCTTCGGTGTGATGTCTAATGTAATAGGACCCTTTCACCCAGAATTAGGCCTGTAATACGCCCACCTCTGACTTAAATTTAATACATTTAATATGACCCACGTGTATCTGACACTAGGGTATGCAGTATGACCACATCTATCAAATTGTATATTTTCTGTCTGCCAGATTGTGAGAAAAATGCCCCCAATTTCGGATTAGAAAGTGTGGTGTCTTTAGAGTGAGACTGTGTGTGCGTGCTTGCCTGCGTGTGTGGGTCGTTTGAAAGCATGGCTAAAGAGCACGAGAGGGGAAGGGGGCTTGCAGGCTGGAGAAGGGGGTTACCCGCAGGGCTCCATCACCAGAGGGTAGGGTGTGTGTAAGGTGTGGCTTGAAGAGGGCAGTAGTTTCACTGCTTCTGAGTTGCAGCAGTGAGGGAGGGAGCTTGCAGGGTGTGGATGACGATAGATTTGTTGATCACAGTGTAAGACGAGCACACGTGGTGTCATGTCTTTTCCCTGCATTCATGGTCTTCAGCTTCTTGATGTTACTCCTGTGAGTGGCATGTAGCTCCCTGAAATCTCCCCCAACGTGCGTGAGGAGGGCTCGAGTTTACGCTTCATGCGTAATGCCTGTCATTGAGGAGGGGCCGTAGTAGGTGTGGTGGTACTCTGATGGGGGGGGGAGCAAGGGCGTTCTGGAGGGCTTCGGTGTGAGGTGGTGGCTGTCAACGTTCTCCCACTCGCAGCACCCCCTCTTCAAGGGGTGGCTGTAAGACCATCTTTTGGGCACCTGGGGCTGGAGAGAGTGGCCATAGGCAATTGTGAAGGTACAACAAGGCGTTGGATGACCGTCCCAAATTCCCCTCTGCTCTCGCCCCTGTACACAGCTCGCCAGATGCCCCTGGCTGGAGACGCAGGCACGGCCACCTCCCCCGCGCAGGTCACTCAGCCCCCAGGCCCATCCGAGTCCCAACCACACTGACGCTGCTCCCCTGCACAGCTCGGCTCACCCCGCTCAGAGAGCACACCTACACCCCCAACTTCCCCACACCCGTACTCTTGGACATACAGGCACTGGTCACAAGCACAGCACGTGGCCCGCCCTCCTCACCGTGCACAGCAGTCCGTCATTTTCCAAGCAGGTGTGCTGCGCCATTGTGCACGAGATGCACATAGTTAACACCTGGGCATTAAAGCGTTAAGTAGAAATCTCATAATTAAATGTGCCTGTGCCACGGACCCGACCCAAACCGCTGACCGGGTAACATAATTACCTGAGGCTCCAACACGCCCAAACCCACCTCACTGGTGGCACCAGCGAGCCCTAGGTGCGTGCAGGCTTGCACCTCTGACACCTGCCTGCTGCATGGCTGCGCACTGCCTGCGCCACAGACCCCTAACTGCTGGCCCAATTCCCTCTCCACCCGAGGGTCGCCTGCTGTTCTCGCCGCCGGCTCATCTCCCCTCGGCGCCATTCATAAGGTCATTTGTTTATAATTGCCTTTAAACTCGAGCTCGGGGACGGCAGCTCGGAAGGCGAGGCCTCCACAGAGAGTGTGTGCTTTACAACTTCAATCGCATTCAATAACAAGACATCAGCGCTTAGCCGTGAAATGGATCCAAAAAGAAGCTTGAGAGTGGTGCGCGCACGCGCGACACTGCAAGCATATGTCTTCAAGTATGGCGGCCGTGTCTGGCCGCCATAATTGAAGACATATGGGCTTTGGTGAGTGTAACAGACACAAATAGGCCATAGGCGGAGCTACGCGACCGCCTATGGCCTATTGCGTGTTCTGTTAAAAAACAGCACGCATGCAAAGCCCAATCAAAATGGACCTTTTAAAATGCTCATGCAGGAGCTGTGTGGAATTTCAAGGTCTATTTTTGAAACCCTAGTAAAAGGGATTTGTAAAAGGGCTTTCGCTCGCTTCGCTTGCGAGCCCTAAAAACCTCACAGCAAGTGCACTCTACTCGCAATTCAGCAAGATGCACGCCTTCAGATTCATTATGTTCAACCATTTAAAAAGTATGCCATGATTCTAGCTTCTAAATACTAAATTACAGTTAGATCCTATCTGTAGTAAACTGAATGGATCTGTAAGGCATTAGATGTGCTTAATTTGTGATTCTCTTATGGAGAGCATAATTGCCTCTGATATGCAAAATAGTAGTAAGCTACTCTCTATCAACTTTCACAGCAAAATCAAGTACCAATCTATGCCTCCAGCATTTTATGCCGGAGGGGAGAGTGGGATACGGTTTGTGCCGCAAATATACAATAGACTATGATATGAAAAAGTCTTATGGTACATGAGGTGTGTCGTAGGTGAGGATGTTTTTATTTTTACAAATAGCCTCAGATTCCAGGTATAATTAAATTGTGTTTAATCTTTAAACTGCTGTAGAAACCGACATTGGAAAGAAAGTATATCCTCACGAGGAAATTTCTACTACTCGCTTAGAAAGAGATAAATGAAAATATAGTTCCTCTCTTTGCAAATTATAGGTTATGCAACAGAATCTTGTCGGCCTGAAAGGGCGTGCATCACTGGCACAGGCGGGGTTTTAAAGCATGAGAATGCCAGTGTGGACTTCAGGGAAATGTTCATGAAAAAGGACCAATATTTGAACCCCAGAAATTGCACAATATTCGTTTTGAATTCATTTTAAAAGTTGACACCATGTTGACTAATTTACTATCATTGCATTTGCCCGTTCTATGTATGGTCTACACGCTCTCTATTCCCTAACGGATTCGGTCTCACTCTCGTGCTTTACACTACTAAGCGAGGATTCACATATGACTAGACCAGTGGACCCCCACCTCTGGGAGCAGCCTGGAATTGTGACCAAAGGATGCAACTTGAGGACACAATGGGAGAGGATGAGTGCATTGGGGGAATCGGTTTGCCAGGTTTAAACTTACTCATTTCCATTTCTTGCACCCCTCGTACATAATACCTGTGTTGTTGCATAAAATAGATTAGAACAATTGTTCCCACTGCCAGCACCAGGTGGCCTCTTTTTTGCATTCGGTGTGGGACTTTCCACCCGTGCAGATGTTCTGGGCGAGTGCGATGGCTAGGGCTCAGGAGGTGGTACCCATCCTATGTTAGCTAGAGCCCATCATCTGTCTGTTGGACAACATTTGTAAGCCAAAAGGCAGAAAATGGCAGTCATGTGTTTACATTTGGCGCTGCTGCAAGATAAGCAACGTGGAGCAATCACATGGATGGGGCAGGGAGGCTCTAGTTAGGAGCGCTGGGTGGAGGATGTGGCTGAACGGGCGGTGGCGGCAGAGGTGCTGCTGGGAAAGTGTAGTTACTGCAAACACAACAGTGATGGACAGAATGTGGATCAATGTCACACATTCACCCCAGTCAAAAGATCTGGGCCCAAATCCATCGTTTTTCCACTCCACACCACCCTGGGTTAGACAATGGCGATATGCAAATCAGCGCTGACCCTGTGCCCCATGGGAACAGTCCAGTCCAAACTACAAAAGCCATGTCCTTCCCAGAACGGAAACAAGCATCCGAGGACCGGCCCGGTTTCGAGGTAACACCTCTCATCAGCCCGGCTAGCTTGCTTCCAGTGGTATGGAGTGCCTGGGACTCACGTCTGAGCATCCCCAGTACACTTAGAGCGGTTACTGCAAACACAACAGTGATGGACAGAATGTGGATCAATGTCACACATTCACCCCAGTCAAAAGATCTGGGCCCAAATCCATCGTTTTTCCACTCCACACCACCCTGGGTTAGACAATGGCGATATGCAAATCAGCGCTGACCCTGTGCCCCATGGGAACAGTCCAGTCCGAACTACAAAAGCCATGTCCTTCCCAGAACGGAAACAAGCATCCGAGGACCGGCCCGGTTTCGAGGTAACACCTCTCATCAGCCCGGCTAGCTTGCTTCCAGTGGTATGGAGTGCCTGGGACTCACGTCTGAGCATCCCCAGTACACTTAGAGCGGTTACTGCAAACACAACAGTGATGGACAGAATGTGGATCAATGTCACACATTCACCCCAGTCAAAAGATCTGGGCCCAAATCCATCGTTTTTCCCTCCACACCACCCTGGGTTAGACAATGGCGATATGCAAATCAGCGCTGACCCTGTGCCCCATGGGAACAGTCCAGTCCGAACTACAAAAGCCATGTCCTTCCCAGAACGGAAACAAGCATCCGAGGACCGGCCTGGTTTCGAGGTAACACCTCTCATCAGCCCGGCTAGCTTGCTTCCAGTGGTATGGAGTGCCTGGGACTCACGTCTGAGCATCCCCAGTACACTTAGAGCGGTTACTGCAAACACAACAGTGATGGACAGAATGTGGATCAATGTCACACATTCACCCCAGTCAAAAGATCTGGGCCCAAATCCATCGTTTTTCCACTCCACACCACCCTGGGTTAGACAATGGCGATATGCAAATCAGCGCTGACCCTGAGTCCCAGGCTCTCCACACCACTGGAGTCAAGCTATCCAGGCTGATGAAGGCTGATAGCCAGAAACCGGTCCTTGGATGCTTGATTCCGGTCTGGGAAAGACATGGCTTGGTAGTTCGGACTGGACTGTTCCCATGAGGCACAGGGTCAGAGCTGATTTGCATATAGCCAGTGTCTAACCCAGGGTGGTGTGGAGTGCAAAAAAACGATGGATTTAGGCCCAGATCCTTGTACTGGGGTGAATGTATGACATTGTTCTATATTCTGTCCATCAACTGTGTTTTTTGCAATTTCACCCCGAGTGTGCTGGGGATGCTCAGACGTGAGTCCCAGGCTCTCCACACCACTGGAGTCAAGCTATCCAGGCTGATGAAGGCTGATAGCCAGAAACCGGTCCTTGGATGCTTGATTCCGGTCTGGGAAAGACATGGCTTGGTAGTTCGGACTGGACTGTTCCCATGAGGCACAGGGTCAGAGCTGATTTGCATATAGCCAGTGTCTAACCCAGGGTGGTGTGGAGTGCAAAAAAACGATGGATTTAGGCCCAGATCCTTGTACTGGGGTGAATGTATGACATTGTTCTACATTCTGTCCATCAACTGTGTTTTTTGCAATTTCACCCCGAGTGTGCTGGGGATGCTCAGACGTGAGTCCCAGGCTCTCCACACCACTGGAGTCAAGCTATCCAGGCTGATGAAGGCTGATAGCCAGAAACCGGTCCTTGGATGCTTGATTCCGGTCTGGGAAAGACATGGCTTGGTAGTTCGGACTGGACTGTTCCCATGAGGCACAGGGTCAGAGCTGATTTGCATATAGCCAGTGTCTAACCCAGGGTGGTGTGGAGTGCAAAAAAACAATGGATTTAGGCCCAGATCCTTGTACTGGGGTGAATGTATGACATTGTTCTACATTCTGTCCATCAACTGTGTTTTTTGCTGAGAAAGTGTAGGCAGGATGATAAGTTGCGAAGCTTTTAAACCCTGTGGGTTCCCGGCAGTCCTCTTCAGCTAGGGAGGGGGACTCTTCCGATCCCAATGACGATTAAATGTCTTACAGGGCCGTAACCCTTCAGAGCATGGGTTAGTTGAGTCGACTGGGCTCATGTACCTGGGTATTGTTGATTAATGTCTTACCTGCATTATTCCTATGCAACTATGCTTGTGACTTAGATGCTTGGTCTCTCTGTGGTGTGGTTACCGATGGCTGTTGTTGACGTATGTCTTGTTCTTAAGTCTCTTCATTACATATACTCGCTAAAAAATGTCTTTAAAAAACACACTCTGCGGGCGTTAAAACATCCCACATCTGCAACTACAATCTACAATTTCACCAGGGCTGAAATGGTTCCGCTTGTATTTGGAGTAACTGAAGCTGGTTTAATATTTCTATATTGCCCGAATTTAACTTCATCTAGTTTTCTCCTGTTCACAGACAAATACCCGCCATACCTGCCAGTGTAGACCGAATATGTGCCCCAGAAATGTTAGAAAGATCACCATAAACATAAGTGTGATGCACATACTGTTCACACTGCGGCAAACCGTTGAACTTCTCGGGAATGAAGTACACTACAACCAAGAGGGACACAGCAGGGAGTAAAGTTTCTTCCATCCAAGAGGCATTGGAAATTGTGCCGCTTAGAGCATTGCCAAACCGCACGCATTTATTTAAAAGACATTTTAAACGTACAATTTAAATGAAAGCTCCAGAATTGTTTTATGTTTAGAGTGCAAAGGCGCTTGTGCAACCCACGGCAAACATACTGTAACCAATCCATCTGCACAGGAGAGGCATCAGTCATTGGATATGTGGTGGGTCATCGTCATTTAGGATCAGCCCCTTGGGCAGCATGTAGAGCGAGGGCAGGGGATCGGACCTGATTAGCGTCAGTCCTGATTCTGAAGCAGTAAAAGGGAAGACATTGTGTTTCTCATACCAGGCACCGTGAGTGATGGCATTTTGTCTTTTTACATGCGACTCAAAGCAGAAAGGAGTTCCACTTGGTGAAGCTCTACTTCTCGTGCATTTTACTACTACTTTGGCTTAGCTGCCTTACAGTGCGCGCTGTAGTGTAGGACCAGCAAATTAGGAAAGTGCACCAGGGGGATTTGCAACATTCATTGTTCCTACAGACAGCCCGCTCCATTCTGCTATATGCTGTAGTAGCCGGTTTCTCCTTGTTCGCACTGTAGTAACGTCTCCAGGCGCATGCTCAACTGAGCAGTATCTACTCCAGGCGCCAGAGCTCTTCAACACATCAGGTGCAGGGGCTTCGGAAATGTCCTTGTTCTGCATAAAGATGCTGTCGCAGGCTCCAACCAAGCACGTCATTGCTATTTAAAGCTTTCCTAATGAAAGTAACAGGGCTCTTTCAATTACCTCAGAGCGGATGAACCTCACCGATTGTGTTCTTTCTTCTACGTGCGTCATCATGCCTCATGAGTTGTACCGCAGCTGTCAGGACCTTTCCTACTCCCTCGTGCTAGTTCCCTGCTTCCCGCCTTGGCCCATGAAGCCGTGGTCCAGTTCACCTTGAGAGCTGTTCCTTTATCTCCTCGCCAATCTGTATGTAGTGCCGCCCCTCCGCCCCCCCCTCGTACTGTTACCTTTCATCTCGCGCAGCTCTGATGCTGTGTGCTATTGGACCCAGCAACGATCCATGCAAAGGTTTAGGCTACACAGAAGAAGCTTTAATACATCGGCTTAAAAAGTAGGACTGATTTTTTGTCTGAAAAGAAGATAATTTGTCACTTGTCCTCTTTTCTTGCTTTATTGTTATGTCAACAACTCCAGGACAATTCGGATTATAATAAAACATGTGCCACCTTAACATGTACGCCACTCATATTCATTTCATATTTCCCTATACGAATATCCCCACTAATCCTGTTTGGGTTCTGGAGTAGCATGCTACCCGCCAAAAAGGTGTAGCAAGCCGTATATAAATGGGAAACCTTCCCTCTTCTATCCCTCCACTATCCTTTTCAATCCAAATATCAGACTAACATGTCCACTACTAAAAATTAATTTAATATTTTTCAATACTAATTCTTTTTTTTTTATTCAAATCTTTTTTATTGAAAAAAGAACAGAAGAAAATAAGAAAGAAAGAAAACGTAATAAAAGACATCAAATCTCCAATACATTAAGTAAATTGCATACAAAATCATGACAAAATCATAGTAAAATAAGGCAGGGTAATACACAGTTACATGACGTTACATATAAGCTCATACCATGAAGTCCGAATGTAGAGTCCATCTTTAGACAAATGCCACAGAGACAATGCTGCATATACAATGTGCCACACCAATTTACATACAAGCATATAATACGCAAATTCCCCTTTACTATTAAATAATACACATTACTGCTAAATATTACACGTAGCCATCACACATCACGGAGGATCAAATGAAAACGACGATTTATCAAGAGATTTCCAAAGCTTCTTATTGGATGCGCGCCATGGGGAAGAGTGCAGTGCTGGGTTATCGGCTCTTCAGAGAGGATAGCCATTCCTGCCATATCTTGAAGGACACCTCCGAGACGCTCTTCCATTTACATAAGGCTACTTTACAGGCCAGAGTGAGCAGTAAGTCAAGCAGTTGGCGGTCATGTGCATTTACTAGGTTCGGGTCTAGAACACCCAGTAGGACATAAACGAAATCCCTTGCAGGTTTGAACCTGAAAATATGTTCTATGCAGTCAAAGATTTTCTCCCAGTATGTTTCCAGGGATGGACAGTTAAAAAGCATATGGGCCAGATCTCCCACAGCCGAATCACAATTCCAGCACTTGGGGCTATCTCTCAAGTTGAGTTTAACGAGTCTCTCCGGTGTCCAGTACTTTCTGTTTAATAACATGTATTTGGTTTGGGATAGTATTGGAGAGACTTTGTTCGAGAGAGCAGTGGTATGAATAGTGTCCCAGTCAAACTTCAAGCCCGTAGAGTTGGGCTCCGACTCCCAACAAATCTCACTCCGCCTGTGGGCCTTTCTAGGTAGAGGAAGAAGAAGTTTATATGTTTTCGAGACAAAATGACCAGCCGCCATGATGCTTGTTATATGGGTCTTAAGCCAGGGATCATAGGGTTTAAGAGAGTGTGTGGATAAGAGGGCTTTTAGTTTTAAAAAGTCATAAAAATCTATCTGTGCAAGGTTATGTATAGACTGAGTGAGGAAAACGGTAAAGGTTGTATTCCATCATATAGGTCACTCACCAAATTGACACCCCTCCTGGACCAATATTCCCATTGGAGGGGTTTTCCTTCAATCTTGAGTGAAGGGTTCCGCCACAAGGCTATCAGAGTAGTTTTTTTTTTAATTTTTAAGCTGTTTTTGTGAGTTTGATCAAGCCTCAAAAGAGCCTGTCTTGTGTTAAATAAAATGTATTTAGAGTGTGGAAGGTGGGAGAGATCCATAGTGACTAGGGCAGGAAGGGGAACATTATCAATGAGGGATTTCTCAACATCTACCCACAGCGGGGTATAGGCCGAGTCTTCAGTCAGCCATTGTGCGCCCTGTTTGCATAGGAATGCAGTTTGATAATTTCGGAAGCTGGGGAGACCCAGGCCGCCTTTTTCCTTAGATAGCTGCAGCTTTTTCATTGATATCCTGGGTTTCTTCCCCTGCCACAGGAAGGTACCAAAGAGCTCGTCAATCCTGGTTAAAAAGTCATCCGAGAAAGTCATCGGCAACATACTTGCCAGATAATTTACCAGTGGAGTCACCATCATTTTCAGGGTTTCAGTCTTACCCCACCATGATAGGTACTTAGGAGACCACCCATCTAGGAGTTTGGATATTTTCTTGAGGGTCAGGGTTTCGTTAATGCGTAAAGTAGAGATTAAGTCCGTATCAAAATCCAACCCCAAATACTTGAAGCAGCCCGGCTCCCAGGTTAGACCAGAGTCCCCCAGTATTTCTTTATTTCCCAGATTATTTAACAATTTAACCTCCGTTTTGTCTTTGTTTTATTTATATCCCGATACCTTCGAGAACTCGTTAATAGTAGACATGAGGGCAGTATAGCCTCCTCCGCTGAGACAACCAGAACATCATCTGCATAGGCAGTTAGTTTTATTATACACTCTTTTTGAAGGGGATACCCGAGATTCCCTCACTATTCCGTATGTGGTGAAGGAAAGGTTCGATTGCCAATAAAAATAATGAAGGGGAGAGGGGGCATCCCTGTCTGGTTCCTTGCTGTAATTGAAATGATGTGGACAACAAGCCCCCCGCTCTAACTCTGGCCGAGGGGCAGGAGTAAAGGGACATCACCATCCTTGTGAAGGACGTTCCTAGATTAAATTTATTTAGCACTGCCTCCAAATATGCCCAGTCCACTTTGTCGAAAGCCTTTTTGGCATCGAGCACGATTGCTACAGTGGGGGTGGTAAGGAGCTTTGCCTTTTCGAGTACATGTGCTAATGTCCTGGTATTATCACTAGATAACCTATATTTCAAGAAACCTGCCTGAGCGGGGTGGATAAGTTTAAGCAGAACTTTCTGGAGGCGGTTGGCCAAGATCATGGCTAAGAGTTTACAGTAGAGGTTGATAAGAGAGATAGGTCTATAGTTTTTAGGAAGTGTTGGGTCCTTCCCATCCTTTGGTAAGACGGCAATGATAGCTTCAGACAGTGTACCTTTCACTTCCCCTGTAGTGTTGAGTTCCTGAAACAGGTGTAGGAGAGGATGTGATAAGAGAGGAGAAAAACACTTATAGAATCTAGCACTGAACCCATCTGGTCCGGGGGCCTTCCCGCATTTTAACGATTTGATGGCTTTTTCAATCTCCAGGATCGAGATTGGATTATTAAGGTCGATTTGGTCAGTAAGGGAGAGAGATGGTAGGTCGCGCGCTTGACTGGGGGCACCAGTTCTTACCGGCCGTGAGGGAAACGGCATGAGCTTTCCTCAGCCCCGGACACCGCCGTGAAGGAAATGGCCTGCGACTCACCAGCATCGCCGCCGTTAGGGGAACGGCCATCATCCAGGCAAGGACTACACTTCCCAGCATCCTCGGGCAGCGCCGAGAGGGGACGCCAGCGTCTGCCCGGGATCCCCTCATTGGCGCTCCCGCCCCACGCAACGCGGGACGCGCTTGACTGGGGGCACCAGTTCTTACCGCCGTGAGGAAAACGGCGTGAGCTATCCTCAGCCCCGGACACCGCCGTGAGGGAAACGGCCCGCGACTCACCAGCATCGCCGCCGTGAGGGGAACTGCCATCACCCAGGCAAGGACTACACTTCCCAATATCCCCGGGCAGCGCCGAGAGGTGACGCCAGCGTCTGCCCGGGATTCCCCTCATTAGCGCTCCCGCCCCAAGCAACGCGGGACGTGCTTGACTGGGGGCACCAGTTCTAACCGGCCGTGAGGGAAACGGCGTGAGCTATCCTCAGCCCCGGACACCGCAGTGAGGGAAATGGCCCGCGACTCACCAGCATCGCCGCCGTGAGGGGAACGGCCATCATTCAGGCAAGGACTACACTTCCCAGCATCCCCGGGCAGCGCTGAGAGGTGACGCCAGCGTCTGCCCGGGATTCCCATCATTAGCGCTCCCGCCCCACGCAAAGCGGGACACGCTTGAATGGGGGCACCAGTTCATACTGGCTGTGAGGGAAACGGCGTGAGCTATCCTCAGCCCCGGACACCGCAGTGAGGGAAACGGCCCACGACTCACCAGCATCGCCGCCGTGAGGGGAACGGCCATCATCCACGCAAGGACTACACTTCCCAGCATCCCCGGGCAGCGCCGAGGTGTGACGCCAGCGTCTGCCTGGGATTCCCCTCATTAGCGCTCCCGCCCCACGCAATGCGGCACGCGCGCGGGCGACACCGGGAGAAGCCCGGGACAAGGGCGGGACTGTCTACGGGCGTCAGCGGCAGGAAGAGGCTGGGCTGGGCTGGCCCCCCCCCTAACAACTGATCATCATCATACCCTGGACTAAAAGGTACTGTTTAAACTGGGGACATTGACCAATGAAAGACTAGATTACCAAGTGTGGACACTCCATTTCACGTGTAATCCAAGGTCAAATGTGTGGCTACATCACGAGTAGCTAAAATAGTGGGCTGCTATTACTCCACAACATATAAACAGGATAAAAATTAAAATGGGGAAAAGGGTTTGTGTAGGGAAAAAACAAATGTTGATTGTGCCAAATCCATCACATAAACCCACCTCAATAGATCAGATGCTGGCGAAAGCTCTGGGTGTTGTCACCACAGAAATAGAGAGGACAGAGAGACGCTTACCTATTACCCCAAATCTAGACACAGAACCAATGACCCATTATTTCTCGGGTGATACAGAGGTAATACCACTAGATCCCCCTACCACTCCAACCGTAGATTTAGAGTCTAGTATAGAGTCACCGAGGGTACCCACCAGGAAGCAACCAGGTAGAAGTAATAAAACAAGATCAACGCCCAAAGCAAAACGCCAGGCCAGAAGGAAAACACAACCTCAAGCCCCTACCTTTTTGGAAGGACCTAGGCCTGGTGACACTGATGGGGTCCTCGTTGACCATACTAGTGAACAGTCACGGTGGGTATCAACACTGGTGAATAACTTACACACGCATGTGAGGGTCATTATCAAGGAGGAACTTAGTACATTAATGGATATGATAGAGGGGTTAGCTGCAAGGGTGGACCATTTCTTAAAAACCAAAGAGCAAAATACAGCTGTCTCCAATACAGGAACCAGCCCACTTTGTCTGGCCAACAGGGCTACTAATTGGGCTGACCCCGTCACAAGCGCTGTAGATCAACCCCCTACAACAACCCAGGCCATTGTTCACCAAGATAGGAGGGTAAACAACCCCGTATCCCCTGTGGTACAGACAAGAGCAATGAATGTTAGCCAATCATTGCCTGGAAATAACAGGGAAGCCCAGAAAACCCGAAGACCGAGTGCCCAAGGAAATGGTTTAGCCCTGCCCTCCAAAACCAAAACGTATGTTTCGCCAACTATTAACCTCCCACCGGCCTCATCCCAATATGTCGTGGTGCTTGCTGGGGTTCCGGCTATAAGAGATGGCCTGCTGGAAAGCCACCAAGAGCTGAAAAACAAATGTATCAATTGGTTAGTGAATAACACCACCCAGGGGTATGAATTCTCAGAAGAGATCCTAACTACTAGAAGAGTGGGCTGGATAAGCGATAGAAGTAAGGACGTATCAGGAGATTGCATAATAATCAATTTTAGGAATCCCCACACAGCACATAGTATTTTAGAAAATGAGTACAGAAGGAATACGAGTAACATCCTACCCCTTCATCTAAGCTACTTTTATCCCCCTAACAGATTTCGTAATCAGAACTATGACCAGAGGAGGGGTAGGAGCCTTCCACCGATACACAATAGATTAACATCGCGAGGCCAGTACTGGACAACTGGTCTCGGTTTTAATGTCCCGACAGGCAATAGATATAGCCCACTAGATGGGGTGGACTGACTAAATAGAGCATCCCCCCATAATAAGGAGAACACCCCCTCTCTACCCCAGGCTAAAGGGACAAAGCATAGTAGGGCACACTTTAGTAAAAGGGAGGTATCTGCTAGTAGAAGCATGAACGGCTTCCCTAGCAATAGTGATACTATCCCTACAGGAGTTCTGCCCAGTGGGATTCACCAGATCCTCTGCCTCCCACTAGGTCACAAGAAGAGACAAATACCAGCTTGACAACTCACTTGTCGGTGCCTCCTCTTATCACGCCACCCAGATCCCCCCCACAAGATAGACAAATATCTAAGGTCTTGTCATGGAATGTGGCAGGCATTAAAAATAAATTGGGTGATCCAGATTGGGGGGCTTTTATAGACCTACACGAGGTATGTATGTTTCAAGAGACTTGGGCTTCTGAAGAGACAATTAACCCAGCTTATGCCATTTTTAGTATCCCGGCAACAAAAGGTAGTGTAGGGAGACCATCTGGTGGGCTTATGACCTGGAAAGGGATTCACCTGGGTTGTAAGTTGGTACAAATTGAATCAGGGTCCATTTACATTCTTTGTGTTCAATTACAGTTTCCATATAACCCTCCTGTTATTGTAATTAATATATATTCTAGACCAACCCTCAGGGGTAAAGAATCTACCACGGTTGAGAGGCTATCAAATTTTTTATGCTCTATTGACCCAAATCAGGTGATTATAGTTGGTGGGGACTCAAATTGCCAATTTGAGCCTGTTGAGGGCTTGTCCCTGGAGAACATTGGGGACGAGGACCTCACTTTGGCAATTCCGGAAACCAGATGCCCACTAGTTAAACATTGGTCTCCCCTAGCCATTCAGCTGAACTGCTTGGTTTTAAGACATTCTTTAAGAGCATGCAATTAGAGATCAAGTTCAGACTCATCCACTGACTACACTCTTTATAGCAAGAAGCGTGGGTCTCTTTAGCAGATTGCATGATGACAATTATGCACAAATTAGATTTGGGAAGGACGGCCAACTCACTGCCCCAATCCCTGTTAACCGTGGGGTACGCCAGGGGTGCGTTTTAGCGCCAACATTATTTAGCCACTACATCAATGGGCTGATTAATGAACTCGCAACGGCAAAAGATCTAGATGCAACCAAGATAGCGTCCAGTCATGTCTCAGCAATGATGTTTGCGGACGACACCCTCCTGGTTTCAAAATCACCCATGGGGATTCAGAGGGTCTTGGACAAATTTGAACTTTTCTGTACAGGAAGAGGGTTAGATATTAACTTACAGAAAACTAAATATATGGCGTTCAATAGCCCAAAAAGCTCTCGTTCCAATCCCCAATTAAATGGGAAACCCCTGGAAAGAGTGTCATCTTTTATTTATCTGGGCTTTACCATCGCTGAAAACATGAAATGGGAGGCTCACATAAATAAGAGTACACTAAAATTAGCACAATCAACAGGTGGCATATTAAAGGCCTATAGTAAATCAAGCAAGGGAGAGGTTAGCCCAGCCCTAGAAATCTTCAATGACCAAGCTAGAGGGGGAGTACTCTATGGTGCAGAGTTGTGGGGTCACGCTAAATTAGACGCCCTTCTAAAGGTAGAAAATCAATTTCTGAGGCAGTTGTATAGACTCCCAATGAGTACCCCGCTGATTCCAATACGACTAGACTCACGACTAATGGCGATAACAGACACTTCAAGCCGTAGACCAATTCTATACTGGCGGCGCATCTGGACTACCTCCGAACTAGAGCCATACAGGGAGGAGCTAGCGGAGGTTATGTCAGCTAGGGGTGCAGTAAACCTTCCCTGGTTCGCACATATAAAGTCTGTATTAACCAACCTGGGCTTGGGCAACTGCTGGTCGGACCCAGAACACGCTTGCCCCCAAACCACAAGAAATGTTATTAAATCCCGGTTTGTAGAATATAGAAGTGCACAACTCCACTCTTGCCCCAGGACGGGCAAATTAACCATGGCTTTCTTGGAAGTCAAGGACGCTGCCCGTTTTGAGCCAATACTGGACATTATCTCACCGGCAGAGGCAAGAAAGATTTTTTTACAATTCAGGTTTGGGGTCCTTCCACTCCGCTCCTACACGGTAAAATGGAATAAGGATAATGAGGCACAGTGCCCTGCATGTGGTTTCCCAGCTGAAACAGTTCTACATGTGTTCTGTGCTTGCCCAGGCTACCACAAGGCTCGAAAGCGATGGTTGGTACAGACCTGTAGAAATATTGGCTCCAGGAATCATCTGGAAGCTTTTCGGATTCTGAAATCAGACCTTAGTACCCAGATTGTGTTTTCAGTCTCTAGATTTCTGTTTTCTATGTGGTGTACCAGAAGGGCCCTACTAAAAATTATTCAATGAGGTTCAGGGCATGTGGCAATTATTTTACTAGAACTTTTTTATAATTGTCTTTTTAAATCATGATTAAGCTGCTATAATGTGCTTTTAATTTTTTTTTAGATCAGTAGTTTTAATTATTTATTCACCTTTATTATGCAACTCCAGATTTATATAGTATAATTCGTCTGTCTTAATATACTCTATCTATTGTAATGGATAACTGAGCTTTTAAACTATTGCTGTACCCCCATTTTTGATACTGCGAATCAACTATATTACTGTACATGTTTGTTTTAGCGCTGCACTTTTTAAGGTCGTAATGACGTAAATAAAGTTTTTCTGAATGGAATGGTAGGTCGCATTCCTTCAAATATTCCTGTATGTTGGTTCCCTCCACCTCATTCTTTGTATAAAGACGTTCAAAAAAGTCTTTAAATATATCTGCGATCTTGACAGGGTCTGAGTGGACCACTCCAGCTTGATCTTGGATGGAGTTGATCGTGTTTTTCTGTACCTTAAATTTAAGATAAGCAGCCAGGCTCTTCCCCGCCTTGTTTGATTCACACAGTTTAAATAGTTTTCTCCTATTCAACCAGACTCCTGCTCTTTCGCTTACTATTTTATTGTATTCATATTTCTTATTGGCCAGCTTATTCAGTGTGTTCTCACTCCTATCAAGTAGATGTCTATTCTCCAAGGCAGATATGTCTCTTTCTAATTTTTCTAGGGCTTTGTTATGATCTTTATTCATGGCTGATCTAATTTTAATTATAACCCCTCTGACAGTGCTTTTTAGGGCTTCCCAACGGGTCAGGTCAGTGGTTTCCCCCCACTAACAGCCGATTCAATGGCAGACCGATGCTGTTCCTTTTCGAGTATCTCCTCATTAAGTCGCCACATAGATTGGCGGGTAGACGGTTTCACATTAGAGATGGAGAGTGATATACATGAATGATCAGACAGCACCCTTGGTTCTATTGTTGTCTTTTCTATTCTGGGAACACCATTTTTTGTGATAAATAGGTAATCAATTCGGGAAAACGAATAGTGGAGACGAGTAAAACGTGTAATCTCTCTCATCAGGGTTTTGCAGTCGCCATTAGTCGACTAAGTTAAAACGAGTACAGAGGTTAGTGAAGGCCTTGTGAGACTTACTGCAGCGGAAGGTGCATCGGAAGTCCCTATCAAGAATTGGGTCAAAGGGTAGATTGAAATCCCCTGTGAGAATATGTACAGCTGAGTCAGAAATAGTGTCAATTTGCTTAGTGAGATCTGACCAGAAGCTTAAATCACACGTGTTAGGAGCATACACATTCGTAACATAAAATTCAACACCATCTTTGAATAACTTGGTTGTGACCCACCTCCCATTAGTGTCAGCCGTGGAGGAGAGCAGGTCCACATTTGATTTTTTTGCTATCAGGATTAAGACACCATTCTTCTTTCCCATTGCCTCCGACCCAGCCACCTCAACATAGAATTTGTTCCTAAGGGTATAAAATTGCTCAGCATCGATTTTAGACTCCTGCAGTATGACAATGTCCCCTTTTTGCCTGCGGAGGTAATCTAGGATTTTCTGACGCTTAACAGGCTGATTAAGACCTTTGACATTAAGTGAGAGTATTTTCAGGTTGTCCACCCTCGCTATACCAAGCGATGTATCAATTGTAGGTGGTGACAGAGAAATAATGGAAGATCAAATCCAGTCAAACAAACAGAGTGCCCATTGGACCTGTGACAAATACAGATTAAATTGCAGCGGTGTGTGCACATTGTAAAGGACATATGGATCTGCAAGAGCAGAATATCCAAAGGGATGAAAACCGTTTTGCTTGTGGAGCAATAAAGAACGTCTTCTGAGTTCTGACATTGTGGACAATCGGACCTTGGTATGCAACAAATAATAATGACATATATAAGAAATAAAAGAAATTCCAAACTCTTACCCCACCCTGCCCTCCAACCCGACCCTCCACCACCCCCTCCCCTCCCCTCCCAACCCACCCATCCCACCCCGAATGAAAGTAGTAGGCATGGTGACGGGGGAAAACAGCGCCCCTCCCATGGCACTGAACAGAAACCATAGTGATATTTGGAAACTGGATCAACAATTAAACCTCGTGAACAGTGGTTGCCAGAAGTAGTACATTCATAAACCAATACACTTTGGTGAGATTCACACGTGGTGTAGGCACGGCAAGTCGTAATGCACCTGAGGTAGTGTACTTTCTCACTACAATCTACCTTACTACAGACTTTACCACAATCTAATTCACTACAATTTTCTAGAATACTAACCCTGAACACAGCTCATAGGCTGATAGGCATAACAACATTAAGGTATGTCAGTTACATTTAATCTATACAGAGAGGAAACAAGGGTGTGATCAACCGCTAATGCACTCTGACGAGCGTGGCATGTTTCATGTGAGGCTCGGAGTGAGCACAGTTATCTGGATAGACTGCACCAATAATATTAGAGCAAATCAGGAGGTGAGCCTAGGTCAATACAGTCTGTCAGGAATAGTCCGGTATCAGTGAGGCAGGGCATCCCCCCCCTTTTCCTCAACATTTCTTACGACCTAATTCTGCAACAAAACAACATAATGACAGAATAAGGTACGTGGCGGCTATGGGAAGTACAACCAGACAACAGGCATCAGGAGCAGGGAGAAACCCGTTTGATACCTGAGATTAAAGACCTACAAAGGAAAAGGATACTCATTTAGGAGCCGCTGCAGCATCCAGCGTTGTCGTGTCCATATGGAGATCTTCTGGGCCATCTAAGAACCTTTTGAGTCTCTGCGGGTCCGTGAAGATCTGAGGGGTACCGTGAATGAACACAAAACTTTGCAGGACCTATGAAACCAAATCGGTGGCCCAGCGATTGCAGCCTCGGGCGAAGAGCAAGAAAGGCCTTTCTCAGATCAACAGTCTCCTTACTGTAATCCTGTAATATGAAGATCTTACTGAATTTCCACAGAATGTGGTTATTTTTGCGTACAAAAGATAAAATTTGTTCCACATGTTGATATCTTAGATGTTTACAGACGATGGGCCTGGGTCCTTTTTGGTTAGAAGTGATCCTACCGGGAACTCTGTGTGTCCTGTCTAATTCAAGCGGTGGGTGAAAAGTGAGGTTGGTTGCTTGCGAGAACCATGACTCCAAAAAGGGAACACAGGAGCTGAAGGCTTCCTCTGAGCCTTTCGATATGCCGAACATGCGGAGGTTCCCACTTCGATTCCTGTCTTCCAACTCGGATAGCCTCCTTGATATTTGGTCTGAGGATACAGAAAGGGTGTTAAGGGTTTTGCAGATCTTTGTCTCCGAGTCTTCTAAACGACTTATCCTTGATTCCGTTTCAGTGAGCCTGGAGTTGGTGTCTCGAATATCTTGTCTAATAGCCACTATTTCCTCCTTTGTGGATTTTGCAAGGTCATGTACCTCCTCAAGTTTATTTAAGATGATGTCCATTGTGTCATTGACGTCCTTCCTGCCCTTGACAGGTGAAATTGGGTTAGGAGGCTCGGCCTTGAGCCTCTTAAGATTCTTTGTTTCCTTCTCAGTCATGATGTCACTTGCAATGGGGGATTTGGCATTAGAATTCCTTACTACACCTTTGAGAGGCAGTCCGTAAAGCAAGTGGAGGTTGCAGGGGCCCTACTGAGGGCATATGCTTGGCGAGAGCTCAGATCATAGGATGCGAACGTGCCAGCAGGTACCGACCAGAGCCTTTGTAAATGTGCCAGATATAGCGACAATATTGGTCAGGCTATTTTAACTTGCTTCCATCGTTTCGCTCTGCTGTGATGTGTCTTGTTCTGCTGAGCCTGCTCCGTTTTGTACAGGGTTGCGTAGAACGCCTCATGTATAATGTTGTGCCCGTTAGCTGAGCTCTATTTACTCGGAGTGCTGTGTTCTGTTTCCTCTCTTAATGTGGTTCGCTTTGCTGTTGGCCTCGAGAGCATGGTAAGTTGAGATTATGAACGGTTGAGATTATGAACAGATGATGGCCGTGCGAGCATGAACATTTGCATTCAGTGTCTAATCTCCATACATCTCTACATATCTAGGCATGTTCAGTCTTCCTGCATGCTGCCCTTTGCGCCTGAGCAGAGTCAGTCGTGCTCCTGCGTGTTCACCATGAGTACTCTGCCACTATTAATGTTGCCTTCTGCCTGCCAGCACTCGAGCATTCAAGTATAGCCTTCTTTAATGTTCGTAATGTGCACTTTCTCAATGATCACTATGTTCACGCTTTCATGTTTGGTTGTATTTTAAAGCTTGCCTTTTGCTTGCCTTCACTATTTTACTATAAAGGTGTCTCTTGCATGCCTTTGTCTGCCATCCCACTTCTGTCTGCCTTCATATGCCAGCCATCATATGCTCAGGCCCTCGGGTACCGTCCTCTTTAATATTTCAGGTGTTGGCCTCCACTCTGCTTACACGCTGCATGCGCCCGAAAGCATTGAAAGTAGCCTTGCAGCCCGATCCGTTAATTTGTTCTTTGATTCACCTGCCTCATCCAGTGTCGCGTTTTAGGACCAGAAAAACACCTGTGCTTGCCCCCTTCAAGCGTAATACTCAGTCTCTATGAGGCACCAGTAGGTCTTTGGAGGAGCCGATATTAGACCGGTAGCGCGCCCGCCTTTTTGTGATCATTCAGCCTCATGTCAGCGGAGTAATGCCAGGGACTCAGGAAGACCACCACGTGGGTTCATTGGCAGCGCCGGTATCAGATGTGTGTCGCATACAAAGCTGTCAGCTGTAGACAGTGTTAGGTGGCCTGTGCATATATCGCAACGCTCTGTTGTCTATCCGCCATTTTGTAATCACCATGCAGAGTGCTGGGCCTCAATAAAAATATCAGACATTAGATTTTTGCAGTATGAAGCGGTAGATAGCATGCTCTTCAGCTCCCCACTTACTGGTCTTGGTGATTTCGGGCGCTCCGACGCCTGGTGGGCGCTCGTAGAAGCAGGCAGGCATACACCCATCTCGGGTTCAACTGCCGCGGAAGCTCCACGGCCCTTATGTTGTCGGCAGCGCTCTCCCCGGAGCCGGGGCTTTTCACATATTTCTCCACGCCGGAGCCTCGTAGCGCCTCAAAACTCAGCCACACTTCCGACCCCCGAAATCGTCGTCAACGGCCTCTGTACTGAAATTGGAGCATTCCAAAATGCTTCTTGAACTGGTCGCCACGGGAGGAGGTGAAGCTCTAAGCCGCCATTTCCTCGGCGTCCAAACCACGCCCCTTTCAATACTAATTCTATTACAGGACCGGAGGCTTCGTATTATGCTTTCTCTTTCATTTAATGCTACACACAGCAGCCAATGAAATCTTTGTATAACATATCAAAAACTACATTTCCCATGATGCAAACACCAAATCACTTCTTGTTATAGCCCATAAGAGCCAGCCAATACCGGATATTCTCCTCTTTCTTTGCTGCTCACGCAGCCAGTTAAGTGAATTTTACATATTGCCTAGCTATTATATGCTAATTATGATTGAGGTTTTGTTATTATATTTGCGCCGCTTCAGCGATTTGTTCTACGCGTTATCGCGTTTATTATCTGCCTGGTCGTGCTTTGACTCGTAGCGAGTCTTTAAATTCAACTGCGACACCCCGCTGTCATCGGGGGTGCGCGAGCGCCTCTTCGGTGCGTCCCTACAGGGACCAGGGCATTCAGGGCAGCGCGACCTTCGCGCGCGAGTGTATGCTAACAGCGCCTCTCCCAACAGCTGGGAGGTGCGCACTGTCTTTCGGACCTGGAGGGGCATTCTGCATTTACCAGCGCGGCAGTTCCCGTCAATGCAGCGCTTGCTGCAAAAGTAATGGAAAGTGTCACCGGTACCGGCCCGCCATTGGCGGGCTTAATTTGCATATATTAAAGCGCGAAGGCCCCCCTAAGCGGCCGAAAGCGCTGGGGCATTTAGTTTTGTGTTAGTTTCGGTTTATTCCTAAGTTTCGATGTGCGTAGCCCAATTGGGCTACTTTTTGGTAGGATTAGGCTACGCACATCGCTACTGCCCGGTTTTTGGTCGTTTTTCCACATTCCAGCTAGGATTTTCTCTAGAGCAGGTCTCCTATGCCAGACTGGCTGCAAAAACGCTAAGGGCCTGGAGGGAGCACACCTCCTTTGTATATTTCTACTGCTTTTGCCCCATCTACGCCCCAAGGGCTGCAAGAACTTCTCTACAGCATTGTTGAGGCGCTAGGTACCAATGATTGGTTTGTGCTGTGGGTTGGTTCACCCCTTTACTCCCCTCAATATATTTATCTTACCTCATGAACAGGTCCATTTATAAATTTGGCACCACCTTGGAGGATTGGGTTACCTATGAGGAGGATGAAGCTATTTATGAAGAGGAAGTGCCTAATCCTTCCATTGAGGATAATATTGTTGAGGCCCTGGACGCCTCTGCCCAGGATTCCGTCAACAAGGCCCTGGAGAAGACCGTTCCGGGAACTGTACAGCTAGCGGCTGCGTTAAAGCCTATAACTAAGCAGTTAGAAAAGTTTACCAAGCGCCATGGTTTATCTAAACCTGCAGTCCCTAAGGACGAGGCTTCTTCTGGTTCTAACACTGAGTCTTGGCCTCACTCCTATACCTTGTCCTCTCTGCCTGCTCCTGACCCCCACAAGTCCAAGGATCCGGACACTGATACCGATACTGACACTACGTTCACTTATACCCCTGACGAGTCTCCACCTAGGAAGAAGACTAAGAAGTCCAAGAATGTTGAGCCTGCTGCTCCTGTGTCCACTCCCTTTACCTTCAATCTGGCTGACATTGTTCATCCGAGATCGTCCGATTGGCTCCCAGCGCCGGAGGTTGCCGCTTATTTACATGACAACCTCCATAAAAGTTTCGACAAGGAGGTGAGAAATAGACTCCAGTCAGAGTGCCCTAGACCGGATATCTCCGATAAGGTCGCAGAAACCCCTGACATTGACTCTAGCATGCTGACCTTCTTTAAAAAGTTCTCCAAGGATCCAAAGAAGGGCATTGATCGGGCCTGGAGGGGATGCCAGGATAAACTCCTGGACGTTGTGAGACCCCTAGCAAAGATCTTAGAGATGGCCTTGGAGGCACAAGAAATAGGTGCCACGATGGATCCGCATGTTCTGGCAGGTTGGACTCAGAGGGCAATATGCCTCTTGGGCAATGCTAATTGTGCGATTTCCACGGAGCGACGAAAGTCTCTCCTTATGAGGATGGACTCTAACCTCACCGAGTTAGCATCGGCAGAACCTGGCCTTCTGGCGGACGGCAATCTATTCGGTGAGTGGTTTGTGAAGGACGCGCCTAAGTACGTGGGTACCTTCACAACTCTCGGTAAAACCCAGTCAGGAATAAAGAGTCTTTCAGGCTGGTGTTTTTAACAAGGCCGGACGAGGCCGGGGACGCTCGTTTGGCCGCCAATCTTTCCAAGGCCCCCAGAGAGGTGACTTTGGCAGAGGCGAGTGGGACTCCACCCGTGGGGGAACGTTCTACTCTACCAGGCAGCATTTCAACAAAAGACGCTTCAACAAGGGAACCTACCGTGGTGGTTTCCAGGCCTCAGAATCTTCAGGTGAGTGCTCCGGATTCTTCCCCGCTTCCTGTGGGGGGTCGTATTCGATATTTCTTTCACAATTGGGCTCAATTGCCTCAAGATGCTTGGAGTTTAGAAACTGTTCAGGGTTTTCATCTCGATTTTTTCAGGTCCCCTCTCAGTACAGTCGGCCCAGGCAGCTGTCTTTTTCCCAAACAGAATGCGTTTTCATCGATTCAGAAATCAAAGAATTGCTGCAGAAATATGCGATAGCTTGTTGCGACGAGGGCCCTCACGGTTTCTGCAGCAATATTTTTCTGGTTCAGAAGAAAGGCGGAGGTTACAGGTTGGTAATCAATTTGAAAGATTTCAATCAATATATGGTCTACAAACATTTCAAGATGGAGGGTATCCATCGCTTAGCGGATCTTCTGAAACAGGGGGACTGGACGGTCCGTCTGGATCTGAGGGACGCCTACCTATCCGTCCCAATTTTTCCTCCTCATCAGAGGTTTCTGCAATTCCAGTTGAGAGACCGGTGGTACGAATAATTGGTCCTTCCTTTCGGTCTTTCCTCAGCTCCATGGTGTTTCATCAAGGTGTTGAAACCAGTGGTATTCTACCTCAGAGAGCAAGGGATTCGCATGATAGTGTATTTAGACGATATCCTGATCATGGCGCAGACGCAGGAGATAGCAGCACAACATCTGCGCATGACCATTGCTACGCTGCAAAATCTCGGGTTTGTGGTCAACGAAACCAAATCCGTACTGTGTCCATCGGAAAAAATAGATTTTCTGGGTTTTGTCATAGATTCTCGAGCGGCTCAGTTCCAAATTGCGCGACATACAGAAGGAACTCCACTCTCTGTTGTCCAAATAGTCCGTCTCGCTGAGAGCGATCGCCAGGATAGTGGGTCTCGAGGCGTCATCTACTCAGGCAATCTTCCCGGGGCCCCTTCATTATCGGGCCCTTCAGAGATTGAAGATTCAGCAGCTACAGAAAGGTCTCTCATACACGGACCTCCATCTGTCATCGGAGGTACGCCAGGAGCTTCAGTGGTGGCTCAGCCACGTGGAAGCATAGAACGGTCGGGCCATTTTCGGCTCCCTTCCAGAAGTTGTCATAGAGTCCGACACCACCCGCTGGAGCTGGGGGGCGCGTTGCAGAAATATTTCCACAGGAGGACGGTGGTCCCTCCAAGAGCTAGACCTCCATATCAATTGCTTAGAGCTGCTCGCCGGCTCATTCGCGATCAAGACAGTTTCATGTTGCATCCTTTTAAGGATGCACAACATTTCAGCAGTTCGCTACATCAACAAACTGGGAGGTACAAGATCCTCCATGTTAGTAGAGATAGCGAAGGACTTCTGGCAGTATTGCCTAAGTCACCACATATCAGTCATAGCCAAATATATTCCAGGACAGTCGAATGTGGTGGGAGACTGGCACTCACGCCACCTCAAGGACTACAGCGACTGGCAACTCCAACCGCAGGTAGTTCATTGGTTGCAGGTGATCTGGGGTCCATGCCAGATCGACCTATTTGCGTCCAGGTTGAATCGGCAGATGTCTCAGTTCTTCAGCTGGAGACCGGATCAGTTAGCTCTGGCAATGGATGCTTTCACTCAGGACTGGTCTCAGTCTCTGAATTATGCCTTTCCCCCGTTCATATCGATCCCTCGAGTGTACACACAGATAATGCGCCAGTGGGCGGAGGTGATCTTAGTGACTCCTCTCTGGAAGTCGCAGCCTTGATTACAGAGTCTTCTGGAGGTGAGTTGCGACTTCCCCAGGAAGATTCCGGAGTCCACGACGATGCTCAAGGGCCCTCATGGAGAGACTCATCCGATGGTAACGTCGGGGCATCTGTCCCTGATGGCCTGGAGACTTCCCGGCAACGTTGGCAAATGCCAGGATTTTCGGAGCAAGCTTCAGCCTTTATCAATCAAGCTTGGGCTCCTTCCACCAGAAAGAGATACTCTTCAGCCTGGAAATGCTGGGTTCGTTGGTGCGTGGAACAACACGTGGATCCCGTGGGGGCGGGATTATCCTGCATTGTAAACTTCCTTTCCCAGAAAGCTTCAGAGGGTTTAGCATATCGCTCCGTCAATAATTTCCGTTCCGCGATTTCGGAGGGTCATTCTCAAATTGAAGGTAAACCTGTAGGTATGCATACGCTTGTTTGTAAGCTTCTGAAAGGCATTAGAGTAGCGAATCCGCCTAAACCTAAATATACTTCCTTATGGGACATCTCTCTAGTTCTTTCCCTGTTCAATCTTTGGCCCCCAAATGACATGTTAACAAGGAAACAACTCTCAGCCAAGTTGGCTATGCTGTTATGTCTTGCAGCATGTGGACGGTCATCAGATGTCAAGGCTTTAGACATTACAGGTAGAGTATTTACTCCGGAAGTTAGGAGAGCCTAACTGACGTGGATGGGAGAGCCTAATTGACGTGGACACTGGGTTGCCCTCTATCCCTCAGGGCTGAGGGATACCGCTGATCACGCTACTGCTCGCCGCACCCGCTTTGCGGGTGCCGCTTCGCGTGTGCCGCTTCGCGTGTTGAAGCGAGGGGCTTGGAGCTGCTGCGCACAGGACTCGGGAGAAGCGGAACAATACCCGACAACTTCGAGCAGGGCAGCGAGAGGCAGGGACTCAATAGACCAGGAGTCCCTGCACAGCTTGGGAGATCGTGACCGCGTCCCCTCGATACCACGCCCCCGCCCAGCAGAGAGCCAAAAGCAGGCGAATTCAGGTGTTTGGTGGGAGAGCCTAACTGACGTGGACACTGGGTTGCCCTCTATCCCTCAGGGCTGAGGGATACCGCTGATCACGCTACTGCTCGCCGCACCCGCTTGGCGGGTGCCGCTTCGCGTGTTGAAGCGAGGGGCTTGGAGCTGCTGCGCACAGGACTCGGGAGGAGCGGAACAATACCCGACAACTTCGAGCAGGGCAGCGAGAGGCAGGGACTCAATAGACCAGGAGTCCCTGCACAGCTTGGGAGATCGTGACCGCGCCCTCTCGAGACCGCGCCCCCTCGATACCACCCCCCCCGCCCAGCAGAGAGCCAAAAGCAGGCGAATTCAGGTGTTTGGTGGGAGAGCCTAACTGACGTGGACACTGGGTTGCCCTCTATCCCTCAGGGCTGAGGGATACCGCTGATCACGCTACTGCTCGCCGCACCCGCTTCGCGGGTGCCACTTCGCGTGTTGAAGCGAGGGGCTTGGAGCTGCTGCGCACAGGACTCGGGAGGAGCGGAACAATACCCGACAACTTCGAGCAGGGCAGCGAGAGGCAGGGACTCAATAGACCAGGAGTCCCTGCACAGCTTGGGAGATCGTGACCGCGCCCCCTCGATACCACGCCACCCACCCACACCACTTCCTACTTATATCCACAAACAGCGCTCAGCGGAACGCGAGCGGAACGCCGAGCGAAGCCCGGGCAAAGGGCGGGCAGTCTGAAGCAGTCAGGGGCTGTCCGAGGCTGGGCTGGGCCACCCCCCTGTCATCGGATACCTCAGGTACTGTAGGTGATAGAACACTGGCTGAGGATCTAGCCACTCCGATGTCCACCCGGTCGGGGAAAGTACTAAGGGGAGGTGTTGGGGGGGGGGGGGGTCCTGGGAATATGACGGTAGGCACAATGGACAAATTCATCACCAGAGTAGCTGCTGTCATAGAGAAAGAGATTGAGATGACGGAGAGACGACTCTCACAGGAACTCCTACCGGCCAGACGCTCCTCGCTTGGGGCAATGGCGCAGGCCCAGTCACCCATCTCCACCTATGCTCTACCTCTCCCCTCGGGGTTTGTCGAACTGCCACGGGTTTCTGTTATTAGAGCAAGCATTGATAGGTTGGAGAGCCTGATCACACAATCGCCATCCCATACCGGCAGTCCTGTGGCGCTGGGTACACGCACCCTAGATTCGCCGTGCCTCTCCATCGACCAGGACTTGCCATTGTCACACCCAGGTCCTCCACAGGCTCCGACTTTGCCGCCCTTGGTCCTTGATCCTCCAGTTTGTTTAAAAAGGAAAAGGAAAAGGGCTGAGTGTGTGCGGAAGAGTGCTTTTTCCGCACTGCACTAGCGCTCAAAGAAGCTTGTTGCCAAGGACCTGGCCACCAAAACCAGGCATTGCCTCAGCCTCGGTGAACCCTGAGATAGGAGAAGGGTGGGTTTCCCTAGGCACTACACACACATGAGGTTGCGCAGGCAACACCGCACGACCCAGCTTCCTTTAAACAACTAGAGGTCCTGATCAAATCCTTATTAGCCCCGCTCATTGACCAAGTTAAGGGCCTTGGGGAGAGGCTAGACAGGTTTGAGCAGACTACACTGGATAACTTCTTCTCATTGAAAACCCTAATTAAACTCCAGCCAAGAGCTAGGGAGGATAGCACGGGCGGGAGTTTGGGTAGGTGGGTATCCGGAGATGTATCACACGCTCCACCCTCGATAACGACTGCACCTACCATTGCAGTCTGTAAGGTCCCAACCATTGCTCCTACAACTCCTATTGTGGCTAATCCTGGGTCCATTTCCCATACTGTACAGGTCCATTCGAGCTCTCTTGAAACACCTAAAGCTCCTACTTCGAAATTGGGCCATTCTAAGACGCTAGCTGACGGGGTTTCTGCTAAGTCCAAACGACTGGCCCAGGCAGCGGTTAACGGCAGGGGAGTTGGCCCTGCTCCCCAGGCCAAACCCGCTGCGAGCCATCGGGGAGTTGGTTCTCCGCCGAAAGCGATTCCAAAAAGCCCACCTGTACATCTCCCCCCAGAGTGCCACCCATATGTTGCTGTTCTCATTAATGTCCCCCCCTTGAAGGACGCTCAGCTCGAAACCCACCAGGCCCTAAGAATAAAACTCTGCACTGGCTGAAATCTAATAAAGCATTACCTAGGGGTTTGGAGGGGCTGATTCTTGGAGTACGTAGGGTGGGCTGGATAGGTCATGGCAAGAAACGCCTAGAAGGAGATTGTGTGGTAGTCAACTTCCAAGACAGCAGAGTTGCACACACAATCTGTAACTATGACCATGTAGCAGGCGGTCTAGGCATCGACGTGGTGGATTTAACTTACTTCTACCCGCGGCCTGTTATGAATTATTTCGGCTCACCCTATCCTGAGATACAACACAGCCACAGTGGTCGCCCAGAGTTTCCGGTGGCACCGCAGTTCCACCCACAGGCAGCTTGGCAAGGAAGGAAGTGGGGCCCCACGGGTTACTGACTTGATGTTACATGTGGGGCGGCCCTCGGGGATCACAAAGTGGGCGGGGTTGCCTCTCCTACTATACTGTCGACTTGCTCACCTACCCCAACAATAAATCATATAGTCCCGTCCCCTAACCGGGAACTTGGCGGAGCACAGGGTAATAATGGAGAGGGCAGTAGTCCTCTTGTCCCGGTCAGGGCAGTTGTCCGCTGCGACGGCGTGCCCGGCAGCGATCCAGCTGTAACGGATCCCGTTCTTAGGATTTTCAGCTGGAACGTGGCTGGAATCGACAGGAAGCTGGCACTGCCAGACTGGAACGCCCTTGTGGAAGAGTACTCAATCTGCATCTTTCAGGAGACATGGAGCAGGGAGCCCACCCATAAGGTGGGATACTCTTCCTACTCTATCTCTGCTGTCTACCCGGCATCTGGGAGGGGACGCCCTTCGGGTGGACTCCTCATTTGGGTGGCAACTTCTCTAAATTGTAGAGTTGAGGAGCACCAGACTAATTGCCCCGACCTCCTTAACATTACCCTAAAAGACGCCCGGGGCCGTGCTATCCTGAACATTTATAACATCTATGCCCGGGGCACAAAGGGAGGTAGACAGTCGCCTACTGTCGCTCTCCTAGAGGGCCTGCTAAGGTCATCCCCATTTAAATCATGTACCCTGGTTGCGGGCGACCTAAACTGCACGTTCGAGCCCTTGGGCTCGGACGACACCATGGACTCGGAGGAGGAGGACCAAAGGAGAGGGATCCCGGCCTTGGAGCTAACTCCGATTAAGAGGTGGACTGAAGTGGCACTCCAGATTAACACTCTTGGTATGGAGTTCGATCTAAGGGCCCTTAACGGGAGGACTAGTTCTGATAAGGCAGGTGCCCACACATACAACAGGCCCAACCACACGTCGAGAATTGATTATATCCTACTTGACGTGTGCTTATGGAGCTCGGTGAGGGATATGGAGGTTGTCACGTCCGTTGAGAGCGTTCACAACCTCCTCTCTCTCACCTTGACTCCCTGGTGGTTGGAGGGCAAAACGGGCCCTTTGCCACGTACCATCGTCAAACCCGGAGAATCATCTGTCTCGAACTGTGGTAGGCGGCTGAAGTGGGCAAAGCTCACCCTTTCCGTAGAGAAGGTTGCAGCTATATCACTTCTTCTGGCCACAGCCCAATGTAAAGTGGTCTCCCATGAGGATGGGCCTGAGGAGGTGTTTGGGACTTTTTGTGACCTGACCACGGCTATAGGCAATTTGTTTAATGCCCCAACTAGATATACCGGGGCGAACACTCGGGCCCGCCCTTTGAAAAGAGAGGGATGGTATACCCATAAATGTGGGGCAAATAAAAAAATATTGGTAGAAGCAGTTAAATCAAAGTCGCAAATCAGGATCAGGTCGGCTAGGAAGACTTATAACCAAACCCTAAATATAGCCAAAAAGGAGTGGGAGGAAAAGTTCTGGGCAGACCTTTTGCATGCCAGTCAAGGAAAGGATGCTAGGGGCTTTTGGAATCTGGTGGGATCTAGGAACAGACCTGATGGCACGTTGAGGACTTGCACGATCCCGGCCCAGACCTGGTTTATTCACTTTAAGACCTTATATTTACCGGTAGAAGGGTCCCTCAACGAGCCTTTTCCCCTCGCCCTCTTGGCAGAGGACAGTGTTCTTGACCCCTTTACTACACGGGAGGTTGAGTCTGTAATCAAGTCCCTAGTACCCTTAAAGGCAGCCGGCCCTGACGGCCTACCAGGGGACTTACTTCAAGCCTACCCGACCGAATGGGGCATACTGTTAACCGCCCTCCTAAATTCAATCTTGGAAGGAGGACCTGTCCCTGAATCTTGGAAAGGGGCAGAGGTTGTCCCCATATTTAAAAAGGGATGTCGGGACAACCCTGGGAACTACAGGCCAATAAGCCTGATTGACTCGACACAAAAGGTGGCGGGGAAGGTGATTCTGGGGAGGATTCTTCACTGGGTGGACAAAAACCATATCCTGTCTGATTTCCAGGCGGGATTCCGCTCAGGGACGGGGACCATTGAACAGGTCTTCAGACTGATGCTACTGCATTGGAAGGTGGTGATGCTGGGCAAAGGCAGTCTTTACTTGGTCTTTATTGACCTGAAGACTGCCTTTGACCTAGTTCCTAGGGAAGAACTCTGGAGGGTCCTGTATGGTCTCGGGTTGCCCCCCTACATTCTGTCGCTCCTGATCAAACTCCATACAGATAACTACGCCCAGGTGCGTTGGGGCCAGAATGGGGAAAAGACTGACAGGATCCCGGTCCGCAGGGGCGTCCGACAGGGATGTGTGCTAGCTCCCACACTATTCTCCCTATACGTTAATGGTGTGGTAGAGCACCTGCTTCAAGAACCAGCAGATGCACCCTCCCTGGGGGGCATACGGATCCCTACCCTGTTGTTTGCGGACGACACCCTTCTCATCGCCAAGACTCCACAGGGTCTCCAGAAGCTTCTGAATCGTTTCCAGGGATTTTGTTCGGCAAGGGGGTTGGTGATTAACGTGGACAAGACTAAATACCTGATCATGCACCCACCACGGAAACTAGGACGTGCTCCAGTTCTGAACTCGGTTCCTCTCGAGAAAGTCTCAGGGTTCGATTACCTGGGAATACGTATGAGCGATGCTATGAGTTGGTCACCCCATATCAACAAGATGGTTCTTAGCCACAAAAGGGTGGGGGGTGCGCTGTTAAGGGAGTATCGTGCCTCATCAAGACAGTCCGTGGCACCACTAATTGATATCTACAAAGCAAGAGGAGTCACTGCAGCGTTATACGGGGTGGAGCTATGGGGTCTCTGTAACCTGGAGGCTCTATCTAAGTCGGAGAGCAAATTTCTGAAAGACCTACTGGCTCTCCCCTTGAGCACCCCAACAGTTCCGGTGCTCTTAGACGTGGGCTGTAAACCAATCGGGGACCAGGCCCGCCTCCGGCCGCTGCTCTTATGGGCCCGCTTGTGGAGGGTTCCTGAACTGAAATCCTATGCCGACGGGCTGTCTGAGGTGATGGCAATCGGGGGCTGGCACAAGATCCAGTGGCTAAGGGATATTAAAAGCCTCCTGGAGGATTTGGGTTTGGGGGCTTTTTGGGCTACAAAATCTGCCCCACCCAAAGCCACCTTGAAAAAACTGTACTGGGAATGGGTCTCCCCTCAACTTATCGTAAATCCCCGCCACTGCAATTCCACCGCAGCCTTTTTAAGAATCAAGGACGTGGTAGCTTATGAACCCTATCTGGACTTGATCACCATGCCAGTTGATAGGGTTCTTTACTTTAGGTTCAAAGTGGGTACTCTTCCGATAGGGGTTTTCCTTTCCAGATGGAAAACACCTGTGCAGCTATCGCCTTTTTGTGCCCTTTGTCCTACAAGGCCTGAGACAGTGACACATATCCTTTTTGAATGCCCTGATTACTCCCGTCCAAGGAGGTGTTGGCTCAAACCTCTGTGTAGACTATTGCGGACACGTCAGCATCTGGAGGCGCTACGCATCTTATTAACTGACACTTCCCCCCCCCATAGTCTGTGGTGTCTCAAAATTTTTAAGTTGGGCTTGGTTGATACGCACCAAAAGACTGTCTATTTCAATTTAATTTATTTTTAACTAACTTATTTTTTGTATCATGGCTATTTTGTACTTGTTTTAATCTTTGAATGTATTCACAAATTGTTGATCTGCAGTTTTAAAAATGTATGTATTGCTTTTAAGATATATCTGCATATCGAAATAAAGCTATCAACCAACCATATTACTGCCAGAACCAAGACTATGTCTATAAGTGTAGATTATCATGCTGTTCCAAGTAATGTCAAGCTTTGTGTGGTGCAATGCATTAAGGCCTAGGAGGAATGTACGAGGTCTTTTCGGCCTACAGGTGTAACGCAATTATTGATTGCTCTGCAGAAGCCATCCAAACCTGTTGCGGCTACTATAGCCTGATGGCTGAAATATGTGATGCAGGAGGCGGGTATTGATACCCAGGTTTTTGGGGTGCACTCGGTTTGTGGCGCCATGGCCTCTAAGAGTTTTATGTTAGGATCTACTGTTCAGGACATTATGCATTCGGCTGATTGGTCCTCAGAATATACTTTCAAACAGTTTTATTAGAAACCGGTGGGTGATATTTCCTCTGTAGTGTTTCAAGAGCGTTTAACTCGCATAATACGAAGCCTCCGGTTCTGTAATAGAATAAAAAATTAGCTAGCTATTGCGACAAGAATTTTCAATTCTATTAAGGACACGGAGGCGAGGATTATCCCACCCGGTATATTACATGCATTGTAATACTTTGCCCAACCATGATTTTATAATCTTTTTATGCAGAATTTACAGGCGTTCTCTCTCATTCTTCCAGGTTCTGAGAAGAAAATGGACTAAATATGCTTCCTGTTGAAAAGGAGTTCTTTCCAGTTGGCTGTTCTTCCACGTTGGAGGATGTTTATGTTGGACTTAAGTTATTTTATGGACTTACTGTTCGAAGCAAAGAAAGAGGACGATATACGGTATTGGCTGGCTCTTATGGGCCAGAACAGGAAGTGATGTGGTGTTTGCATCATTGATATGGTATACAAAGATTTCATTGGCTGCTGTGTGTAGCATTAAATGAAAGAGAAAGCATAATCTTCGCCTCAGTGTCCTTAATAGAATTGAAAATTCTTGGCACGATAGCTAGCTAATTTTTTATTCACCACTAATCCTTTTTGGATTCTGGAGTAGCATGCTACTTGCCGAAAAAGCACTTCGACGCATTGTCGGGGGTAGTTAGCACTATATTAATGCACTTAAAATTAACGGTTCTCCCTCAGTGCTATGAAAAAAGGACACAGGGCAGCATAACTTGTCCACAATCAAGTTCACTTACCTCCTGTTTCTCTTGGTTTAACCCCACCCTTCCCCACAGCGCTTTGAATGTGCTTCAGGCTGACATCATGACTCCAGGATCACATAACATGGCATATCTTTGATTTTATTAGTATCAGAACTTAACACGCTCCCACTTAACTAAAAGAGCTTTCGGAGAGGTTCTAATTGGTTTGTCACCGAGCTCTGGAGGCTCTGGCTCCCCCCCCACTTCACCCTGTGATGCGGTACCCCTACCTCTGTACAATGCTCCGTTCCCATTCCTCTTGTGCTGTTCTGGTTGTGCATGCTCATCTGACAGACCAACAATCCCTGTAAACTTTAGCGTAGAGAGAAAGGAGTTATATTAAACTTGTACCAAAATTAGGCCCGATTACATGGAAAGTTAATTTTCAGCAGAAACCATAGTATTTTTTAAGGGACATAACTAATTTGATATGCTTTGCCTACAAGTGGTGTTTAGTGTGTGTGTGTGTGCACAAGGTCATTTTTATGAAACCCCACACTATGCATTTTTATGCAGCTGTATAGACCAGTCCCCTGGAATTCTGTGATGATGCTCTATCGCTCTGATTTAAGACGTGCTACTGCCCCAGAAGGCGGAAAGCAAACCATTCAAACTCTGCGGATTCAGTGTATTCTACTGTGCCCGATTAATGCCTCGGACCATTCTAAACTGAATTTGGGAATCTAAAAATGAGGAAGTGTGAATGACTGTTATTTTTCTAAGTTCGTGCGATATACCCGCATTATTAGGGTGCGATCTTGCAGAGAGACTCGCAACGATAACTGTTAGTTCCTTGTGCCAATTGATAGGTGCATTACTGCATCGAAGTCGTAACATCAAGCGATCTTTAACATGGTACGTCATGAGTTCTACTAACCCTTACAGTGAGTGACTTGAAAATCAAGAGGTTGCCTGCAAAGCTTTCCAGTTGATCCAGTCTGAGCCAGTCACAGCCTGGCTTATATTTCCGGAATTGTTTATTCTCTCTTTTCTGTTGTTCAACAAGTGTTTGAAAATGCTCTTGTACAGTGTTTGTGCTTAGAAGAAAATACTTCTTAGTGAGGATTTGAATGTGTCTTAAATGAATTTGAAAAATAGTGTAAGTATCTTGAACTTCCTATATTATTTATCTTTATTAATTCCGTGCAATTTACTTATGGGAACTAAGGCCAAATGACCTGCTGTACACCAGGGTGCTTTCTGTTCCTAAAAGGTCGCAGTGGCATATTGAAATGTATCTATAATGTTACCTCAATACAGTTATGTCATCTTAATGCCCATTTCAACTCTGCACAAGTTTATTCCGCAAAGTACGTTGATGCTGTGCAAAGCAGCAGCATTTGCCTGCATCCGCTAGGGAGCATCTAATGCCAACCTCTCCCAATCTGCATGATTTTTGGAGGGAGAGAGAGTGAGAGGGGGAGGGAGAGTGAGAGGGAGGGAGAGTGAGAGGGAGGGAGAGTGAGAGGGAGAGAGAGTGAGAGGGAGAGAGAGTGAGAGGGAGAGAGAGTGAGAGGGAGAGGGAGAGAGAGAGAGATTGAGAGGGAGAGCGAGTGAGAGGGAGAGAGAGAGAGATTGAGAGGGAGAGCGAGTGAGAGGGAGAGAGAGTGAGAGAGAGAGAGTGAGAGGGAGTGAGAGTGAGAGAGAGGGAGAGAGGGAGGGAGAGAGAGAGAGAGAGGGAGAGGGAGGGAGGGAGGGAGAGGGAGAGAGAGAGTGAGAGTGAGAGAGAGGGAGAGGGAGAGGGAGAGGGAGAGAGCTGCCCTCACTGCCCATGCCTTGAGCCGGCCCTGTCTGCTAGCACCCTAGAGGTAGAGGCCGGTAGTTCACAGAACGTAAAGTCCCTATCAAAGGGGGCCCTTTCAAAACCACTTCCACTGTACGTTCCCATACAGAAGCAGTGTGTTTAGTGAGGTATGACACATGGCTGACGACTCGCCCCCCACAGCCCCCGAGCATCAGTATCTGAGGGTGGGCCGTTACCAGTTGCGCCCCGCAACAGCCTTTTCTTCCAGATGACTCCCTCCATAAGTCAAAGTGCAGCGTGCTGTATCTGGGAGGCCGGATAGTATTGTTCAAGGTTCAGGACTGCCAGTCCCCCTTCCTCCAGTGGCAGGAATAGAAAGTCCCTCACCACCCTACTCCGATCCCCTGCCCATATTAAGGAAGTAATGTAAATGCTGCAATGTTTCTGGTTCCTAGTTTAAGGAAGAAACAATTGTGACTTCAAATGATTCATTTAAAGAATCCCATCCGAAAAGCACAAGTTACTTACCTTCAGTAATGATATATCTGTCAGAAATATTAGTTGGTTATAGATTCCTTACCTTAGAATTACCCCCAGGCGTCAGAATGGATCCGGAAAGTTTTTTCGTCAGCAGAACCTCTGCGCGTCGGTAGGTGGCGTTTGTCAGCTCCGCGTCCGACATCGGCGGCGTGGCCGCCAGGATGACGTCGCAGCAGCTACTTGGACGCCACCCTCGCGTGCCGGCGTCAGTTCTTTACACGACTTTCTGTGCCAGAAACGCAGAGCAATGCAAGACACTGACCATTGGTGCAGAAAACTAGGGCGCTGAAAGGATATCCTTAACTCTAGAAATCAGTTCGCAGAATGGGGAGGATGGGTGAGGCGGTAAGGAATCTTTAACTAACTAATGTTTCTTACAGATATATAGTTACTGAAGGGAAGTAACTTGTGCATCTGAAAGAAACACCTTAGTTATAGATTTGTTACCTTAGAATAGATACCCCAGCAATACCAACCCCGGTGGTGGGTCTGCGAACTAAGATCACACCAGAAAATCCTGGAGAACAGAATGGCCAAAGAAGCTGTCTCTCCGAACTTGAATGTCCAGGCAGTAGTGGTTGGTGAATGTATGCAGCGATGCCCACGTGGCTGCCTGACAGATGTCATTCAGAGGCACTCCTCTTCCCAAGGCAGTAGTGGCTGCCGTCGCCCTAGTAAGGTGAGCGCGTAGCCTGACTGGAGGCTCCTTTTTAGCCAGAGAGTAACAAGCCTTAATACACAACATAACCCATCAAGAAATGGTGCGTTTGTGTACGCCCTGGCCCTTCTTTGCGCCCACGTAACAAACAAAAAGTTGATCATCCACCCGGAACTGCTTTGTGCAATCCATATAGAAGGAGAGCGCACCTTTTGGGTCCAGACAGTGGAGCCTTTCTTCCTCCTTTGAAGGAGGCGGAAAGAAGGTGGGCAAAGTAATGGTCTGCCCGATGTGGAAGGCAGTGACCACCTTAGGAAGGAAGGATGGATGGGTTCAGAGAACCACCTTGTCCGGATGAACAGACAGGAAAGGAGGCTTTGAAGAAAGAGCCTGGAGCTCACTGACCCTTCTAGCAGAAGTGATGTTATGTTAATAAAATTTGTACAGCGCACGAATACCCTCAGGCGTCTTGGCGCCTGGTCTACCAGGAAAGAAGTATTAAGAGTTAAGAGACGTAAAGGACAGTTATGAAGCAGCTCAAAGGAGGCGCACATTAAATAAGTTAGGACGAGATTCAAGTCTCACTGAGGCATAACGTAGGGGACTGGAGGAAAAAGATGTGTTAAGCCTTTTAGGAAATGGATAACTACTGGGAACTTGAAAAGAGAAGGCTGAAATGGCAGCCGAAGGAAGGCAGGGATGGCTGAAAGATAGCCCTTGATAGTGCCCAGAGCAGAGCCCAGCTGGGCTAAAGATAGAAGGAACAAGAGCACTTCAGAAAGAGGGGCAGAAAGGGGTACCACAGCCTTTGCTGTGCACCATGCCACAAATTTGTTCCACCGGCAGGCGTATTGCGTCTTAGTGGAGGGACCGCTGGCAGCCAAGATTACGTCACAGACTTCAGGAGGCAGTTCGAAAGACATCAAATTCCACAGCTCAATCTCCACGCAAGGAGGTGGCGAGTGGACAGGTTCGGGTGGAGGACCATTCCCTGCTGCTGCGACTTCAGATCCTCCCGAAGATGCAGTCTGATCTGAGGATTGATGGCCATGTTTAGCAGCTCGGGATACCAGACTCTTCATGCCCAATCCGGAGCAACAAGAATGACTTGGGTCTGGTCGTGCCTGATCTTCTTAAGCACTCTGGGCAGAAGTGGTATAGGCAGAAAGGCGTACAACAGACCACAACTCCACTCGCGACGAAAAGCAGCGCAGAGTGAGGGACACCGAGGAAATTCCAATGCGCAGAATTGCTGACATTGCGCGTTCTCTTTGGTGGCGAATAGATCTAACCAAGGCTCTCCCCACCTTGCACCCCCTCCGAGTGAAGACGGCATTCGTGATCCATCATGCACCTGCGGCTGAGTTAGTCGGCCCTGGCGTTCAGGGAACCTGCCAGGTGTTGAACCACAGGCGATATGCCCTGATGTTCCAGCCATGTCCAGAGGCGGCGGGCCTCCTGATATAAGGTCCACAGCCCCATTCGCGCTGTTTTTACAGTACCACATGACGGTGGTGTTGTCCGTAAACACCTGCACTACTCTTCCCCAGACAGAGGGAAGGAATGCCTTCAGTGCAAGATGAATAGCCAGCAGCTTCAGAAGGTTGATGTGAAGCCCAGAATCCGCCGGAGACCAGAAGCCTCTGATCCCCGCCGCCCCATCCCAGAAGAGATGCATCCGTCACCACAGTGTGGTCTGGTAGGGGAAGGGAGAGGGGGGGATCTGCCATTGACCCAATCCCGGTTCGTGAGCCACAACTGCAGTTGTTGTGCAGTGCCCTCCGAGACCTGGACGCAATCAGACAGCTTCCCCTGATGCTGCGCCCCCTGGAACTTCAGGTCCCACTGCAGAGCCCGCATATGCCACCTGGCATGATCGACCCACAGGATGCAGAAGGCCATGAGGCCCAGCACCTCAGTGTCATTTTGACCGAAACCCGGGATAGAGGCTGAAAGATCGGAATCATAGCCCAGATATCCCAGACTTGCGGTTCGGGAGGATAGACCCGAAACGGCATAGTGTCCAGAACCGCTCCGATGAAGAGGAGCTTCAGAGAGGGAATCAGGTGTAACTTTGGCACGTTGATAGAGAACCCCTGCGAATGCAGGAGGTCGGCCGTAGTCTGGAGGTGGGAGACTACTGCATGGGGAGAGCCCGCCTTCAACAGCCAGTCATCGAGATAGGGGAAGACTGAAAACCCTGATCTGTGCAGATGAGCTGCGACCACTGCCGTCACTTTCGTGAACACCCGAGGGGCGCTGGTATGGCCAAAGGGGAGAACGGTAAACTGAAAGTGCTTGTGGCCTACCGTGAACCGTAGGTAACGCCGATGGGCCGGCAGGACGGGGATGTGAAAATAGGCGTCCTGCAAGTCCTACGCTACAATCCAGTCTTGCGGGTTGAGGGAAGACAAGACCTGAGCAAGCGTCAGCATTTTGAACTTCTCCTTCCGGAGGTAGCGATTGACGTCCCTGAGGTCCAAGATAGGACGCAGGCCCTTGTCCTTCCTGGGAACCAGAAAGTCGTGGGAGTAACAACCACGACCTACTTCTGGGACAGGGACGCGCTTGATGGCTCCCTTGGCTAGGAGAGCCGTAACTTCCTGCTGGAGAAGGGCCAGATGATCCTCCGACATGCGGTGGCATCGCGGTCGCATGGCTGGAGGGGTAGTCTCGAAGGGGAGGGAGTAGCCCCTTCGGACTACTTGCAAAACCCACCTGTCCGACGTGATGGTGTGCCAGTGGGGGAGGTGATGGCGAATCCTGCCGCCCAATGGCGTTTGATGGGCCTGAAAGGGTGGACTAGGAGGGTTTGGAGACAGCAGCAGAGGGGGGGTTGGTGGACTGGCTAGCCCGCTGGCCCCCAGAACCATGACGATTGTTTCCACGTCCCGGCTGTGCGAAGGTTGGGTAACTTCCTGTGGCCACATTTCTTCCAATGTTTGGGCCTCTCCACCTGACCTGCGCAGTCTGCTTTTCGCTCCTTTCGTGGCTACGGATGGTTTTCCCCACTACGTCCCTCCCAGAACCATGACGATTGTTTCCACGTCCCGGCTGCGCGAAGGTTGGGTAACTTCCTGTGGCCCTGGGAGGGACGTAGTGGGGAAAACCATCCGTAGCCACGAAAGGAGCGAAAAGCAGACTGCGCAGGTCAGGTGGAGAGGCCCAAAGACCTGGCTGTAGCCCGTGAGTCCTTGAAGCGATCTAGGGCGTTGTCTGCTTTGTAGCCAAAAAGGCGACGGCCATCAAAAGGCATGCCCATCAAGGTATTCTGTAGATCCCCTGAAAAGCCAGTGAGCCTCATCCAGTAGTAGCGACAAAGCGCTACCAACGTTCAAAGGGTCCTGCCCAGATTGTCGGCGGTGTCCAGCCCACAACGAATCGTAAACTTTGCTGCATCTCTCCCGGCAGCAACAGCCTGGGAGAGCACTGCCCGGTCCTCCTCCGGACCCTGAGGCAGCACTTGCGCAACCGTATCCCACACTGAGAGCGAATAACTGCCCAAAAGACATGCAGTGTTTACAGACCACAGTCCTAAGCTGGCGGCAGAAATTTCTTTCTTGCCAAGGTGATCCAGCTTCTTGGATTCCCTTTCTGGTGGAGCGGTAGGGAAGGTGGAAGCTTGAACTAAAAAGCTCTCAGGGGTGGGATGTTGAGAGAGGAAAGTGGGGTCGCCCAGAGCCGGGCGGTGGCGTCGGGCAATCATCCTGTCTACGGGAGCCCCTGTGTTGGGCCTGGACCACGTGCCCAAAAGGACATCTGTGAGGGCCTCATTGAACGGCAGCAGGGGCTCCTAAGAGCTCACAGCTGGTTGAAGCACCTCAGTCAGGAGGTTAGTCCTGACCACCACCGTAGGAAGCTCGAGGTTGAGAGCCTTGGCCACCCTATGCAACACCACTGCGTATGACGCTCCCTACTCCGTAGCCACGGTGGGAGACGACAACATGCCAAAGTCAGGGGAGGTGTCCAGACCACTGGCATCCCCCAGTTCCTCTCTCCAGGCTGCTCAGTGTCCAAATAAACAGTCAAAGGGTCACCTGACCCCTCCCAGTCCTCCTCATCATCCTCTGGGTGACATTGTTGTTGAAAAGGGACCCCAGGAGTGAACAGGGGCTCTGTGTCCATGTTGGGATGGAGGCCGGGGTAGACGTCAGTCGGGGGCGGACCGGCGCCGAACGAGGTAGTGGTGCCGTGAGGAGAGGAGTCGGTGGACGCGTAACCAGGTCAAGCGGCGCCGATCTGGATCCAGGCCTGGATCCAAAGGGGTCCTGCAGCGCCGGGGCCAGCGCTGCTAGCAGCGAAGACCTAGGCCCCCCAACCGAGTCCGCGGTGCCCGAAGGCGCGCCGGCGGGGTCGGTCCGCCCAAACATGGCATGCATCGCCTCGTACATCGTACAAAGCTGGGAAGGAATCGCTCTGGGTCCCGGAAAGAGAGGGAAACTCGGAGTCGACCTTTTGGGCTCCGAGCGCGGAGCCAAGGGAGGGGCATCACCCGCGTGCCTCGAGGGATCGGCCGACAAACGAGGAGAAGTCAAAGAGGAATGATGCTTCTTTGACTTCTTCTTATGCTTCGACTTACCCGACCCCGAGGGCGAAGACTTTGAACTGGAATGATGTTGGCTCCGCAACCGGTCCCTCGACCTCCCTCTCGACCAGCACCTTGAACGGCGCAGAGCAGACTACAGGCGCTCAAACTGCTTTCTGGACCGCTCCTGCAAAGCCTTTGGCGCCATCGACTGGCAGTCGGAGCATGACTTGGGGTTGTGGTCGCGCTCCAAGCAGAAGAGGCACACACGGTGCAGATCCGTCACCGAGATCAGTCGGTTAAAGGAACCGCAGGCCTTAAAACAAGGCATCCCTTGTGCACCTATTCGGAGTTCGAGACTTGAAACAAGAAGTCGACAAAAGTTGAGAAAAAGGTAGTCAAAAATTGACTGAGGTACCGCTCTTCCCGGATCTGCGATGGCTGGCGCAGAAAAAGAAAGAACTGACGTCAGCGGGCAAGGGCGGCGTCTAAGTAGCTGCCGCAACGTCGTCCAGGCGACCACGACGACGGACGCAGAGCCAACAGACGCCACCTTCCGCCTCGCGGAGGTACTGCTGATGAAAAAACGTTCCGGATCCAGTCTGACGCCTGGGGGTAATTCTAAGGTAAGTAATCTATATCTAACGTGTTTCTTTCAGATTCATGAAATAATTCAGTACCATTAAGAAATTATCAAACTATATACTTTTCATACGTAGAAAATTCAAATAGACAGTAATACAGAAGGTGCTCATAGAGTTAAACAAACATATGTCAATAACAAAGGACAAAGTAAAGTGTAAACATAAATAATAATAATGGCAAAAATGATTACTATAGTTCAACATATCAAGGAAGTAAGCATGGAAGGTAACTGCCTAAACACTAACCCTGGGCATAGTACTGCACTACATAGTTTGTGCTACTACGCGCTACGCAAATTGTACGTAGCACTGTGCAAAAATGTGCAGCGTAGCGGGCATTTTTTTGCTTGCTTGCGGCCCTCAACGTCAAGTTGGCGACCGTGAGTGAGCAAAATCAACATCCCGGCAAAACTTTTTCCTTGTTCGCGATCAGCAACATCAAGTTGCCGATCGCAAGCGTTTAAAATAAACCTCCCGGCGAGATTCTCAACGCGGGGAGGTCAGGTTCTCTCATTGCGAGTGGTCACGTATGCTCGCGACCGTTCACAATGAGAAACTACCAGTCCGCGTTGAGAAAGCTGCCGCTCAAGTACAAATCTACTCGAGCGGCAGAAAATGACAGCTTGCACTGTGCAAGATGCTGTTTGCCATGATTGCGTCTCGGAGTCATGTGACAAAAAAGGGTGTTGTCTGCACCCCGGTTAAGCGACAAACGTAGGGTTGCAAAGCAAGGCTGTCGTAGACGGTAAAGAAACTGCAGGAGAAGCTACGATTGGATGGAGAAAGAGAAATATAAACAATGTCTTGCAGAATATAAAAACCTCATGTGGTCTGATAAATCTGCTTACTACACAGAATAAATTAAAGTAGCTAGTAATTCTAGTAGAGTGCTGTTTCAATCAGTCGTGAGCTTACTGCACAGCAACGAGAAATACAATAGGAAGCAGTCAGGCTTTCTGCGATTCCCTCGTAAATTGTTTTTAAGAGAAAGTCAAATCAATCTTTAGCAGATTTTCCTCTAGCAACCTGGTATCCAAGAATAACAATACTTTACCACTGCTGAATTCTGGAAGGACTACATTCAGCTAATTCGATCACCTCACTGATGAATGAGTAAAACTGGCGATTTTGAATACTAAATCTGGATCACCAACTGATCTGTGCTTGCCTATTCATTGGCCATTCCCTTGACTAAGTTTTAATGCCATGTTTAGCCAAGGGTTTTTTCCAAGACAGTGGAAATCAGCCACAGTTCTTCCAATGTTAAAGAAAACAAACCTAATGAGCTGGATCCCAACAGCTACCAGCCTATTTCCAGACTTCCTTTTCTTGCTAAGATGGTGGGGAATTCTATGAATGTACAATAGAGAATAACCATCTGTTAGATGGCACACTGTTTGGCTTCTGAAGTGGCCACAGCACTGAATCAGCAATAATTTTGTCCACTGAGGAAATCAGGGCTACTTTAGATAAGGGCGGTAATGCAGCCCTTATATTACTCAATTTGTCGCAGCATTTGATACGGTCAATTATGACCTTTTGATTGACCAGTTACAGAGCTCAGGGAATGAAGGTCCAGCTTTATCCCAGCTGCGTTCTTTTCTTGCAGACTGTGATCAATAGGTCTCCTTCAAAGGCTTTACATCGGAGCATTTTCTACAGGGTTGGTCATCTTTATGTTACACCCTTGGCAAACCTGATTAAGGACTTTGAGATGTTGTTAGTATCTTATGCGGACGACAACCAGATTGTGGTTTCACACTCTAATAATGGGCCCAACATGACTGACACCTTACAGAATTGTATGGGCGCAGTTAGTAAATGGTTGGACAACAATTGACTCAAATCGAGTTTGGAAGTGAATTTATTTGGTTATAAGATCTCCTTCTAGATCCCTCTTGGTGGTCAGATGAGCTGGGGGCACCTCCAGCGCCTGTCAAGGTTATAAATCTAGGCGTCCTGGTTGACAACAGTTTAACCTTGGTAGAGCAAGTAAACAGGTCTTCTACATATTTTTATGCCCTTCGAAATCATCAAGAAAAGTGCTCAATTTCTGCCATCCGATCTTGTTAAGACAGTTGGTCTTATCTAGATTAGACGACAGCAACGGGATATACCAAATCTTACCTAAAAGAGCTTTCCATAAGCTGCAAATGCTTTAAAACTCTGCAGCTTGGCTGCTATTGAAGGTCTCCAGAATTAATTTGGCCTCTCAAGCCATCAACAGATAGACCCTACAGTAAACCATCTTTCTGTCTCTGAAGAACTTCCACTGCTCCCAGTGACCCACCGGCAACTAGGTGTGCAGGCCTCCACCACAGTCCATGACGAGTCTTGGAGGCAGAGGCACGCCAACAGACCATGGAAGTCAGGAGTGAGGGGATGGGGGCCTGCACATGAAAAACAGAGGGCAGGCACAGCAACCTGACCATGCAGACAGGAAGGATGGGCAATGGAAGTACAACACACCATGGAGGGCAAAAGGGAGACTATAATGTTATACACAAATACCACAGAGGGAAGGTGGGAGGAGGTCAGGGGCAGCAAGCTGACCAATCAGAGCAGGTGTGAGTGGCAGCACAAAAGACCATGCATGGCAAGCAGGAGGGTTTATGGCAGTACAATGGTCACCTAGGGTAAGAAGGAAGGGACAGGGCGATGCACAAAGGACCATGGAGGGCAGAAGGGAGAGGGAGGTACTGGACACAGACAACATAGAGCCGAGGAAAGGGGCAGAGGTTTCACAACAGACCACGCAAGGAAGGAGGAGCAGTTGCAGCATAACAGAGTATGGAGGGCAGAAGGGGGGTGGCAGCAAAATGGACCATGGAGGACAAGAGGGAGGGGATAGGACCAAGGAACTCTGACAATAGAAGGCAGGGTGGAGGGGACAGGCGGCAGTCATCTGACCATGCTGGGCAGGCAGGCGGGCCAGTGACAGCTCAACAGAACACTCAAAGTAGACAGGGGGGCAGTGGCAGGTCTATAGAACATCGGAGGGTAGGGGCAGCAAGCTAAGCATGATGGAGGCTTTTTCTTTTTAGTATTTTTATAGTGCATTACTGCCCGGAGGCATCTAAGTGCTATTCCATTCAGGCTCGGGGCGTCACAGGTCCACAGAGTTTATCGGGATCTGAACAGCCAGGTCTTGACCGCTTTTCTGAAAGCTAGAAGAATGGGTGCTGTCTTTATGGAGAGAGTCAGTATGTTCGAAGTTTAAGATGATTTCAGTACCATGCTCTTTCCCCCCATCGTACTTGTTTTTATCTTGGTAGTATTAACAAACTGGCAGATCCTGATCGAAGATTTCTGACAGGGAGATAACGTTTGAAACTCTGGTTCAGGGAATCAGGTCCACGTTTATAGAATGCTTTATAAAATAGACATAGCACCATATAAGTTTTTCTTTGTTTGACAGGAAGCCAGTGCAACCTTTGTAATTCTTGAGATACTGAGCAGTGTTTGGTAATTTTTAACAAAAGTTTGGCTGCAGCATTCTGCAAAGCTCAAAGTTTGTTGATATTACATGTGTGAGTTGTCAGAGGCAGGCTATTGCAATAGTCTATCTTGGACAGAATTAGCGATGTGACTGTATTTTGTAGTTTAGGTGGTATAAAGGGCAAAACCTGTATAATTATTCTAAGAGTGTAAAAAGTAGATGAAGTAAGCTTATTTACATGGTCTTTAAAGTTGAGTTTGTTATTAATGATCATGCCCAGGTTTCAAGCCTTTTCCACTGGGGGGTGGGAGGGATTTAGGGCCATAATAGCTGGCAAGACTGTTGGACCCCAGAAAGACAATTGCGGTCCAAAAAGTAGGACTTCTGTTTTTCCTGCACTTAATTTAAGGCAGTTACTGTCCATCCAGTTATGGATAGCCAGCATGCAGTCAAATCTAGACACTATGCCTATATTGTTTTTTCCTATAGAGACGACAATTTGTGTGTTATCAGCATAGGATGCAAGAGACAATCCATAGTTTCTATTCAAATTTCCTAGTGGGGAAACATAGATATTAAAGAGGGTAGGGCTCAATGAGTACCCCAGCGGAACTCCACATGGAAGGGAAAAAAAGAGCGAGACAAAATTCTCCCGTTTTACTGTTTGCTCCCGATCTGTTAAATAGGATTTTTGCAGGTCTCATGCTAGATCAGTGACCCGGCAGGTTGCTAACTGCGCTAACAGTAATTCATGGCTGACCGTATAAAAGGCAGCAGAGAGATCAAGCAGAATAAGGGATGCTCCTTTTCATTGATCTAAGGTCTGCATGACCTCTTCGGTTGCCTTGATCAACGCTGTCTCAGAGCTATGGCCTTTCCGAAAGCCGAATTGAGTTGTGCCCAGCAATTTGTCAATGAATGTTATCAGCAAATCATTCAGGAATTTTTCATCTATTTTGGGAGGCAGTGGAAGACGGGAGATTGGACGATAGTTTGTTGGGTTGTTTTGGTCCAGTGAGGCTTTTTTTAGTAAGGGGATCAACACGGCTTTCTTCTAAATACTTGGGAAAATGCTTGTTTTTGCACATGGCTTGAAATATAGGCGTTAGGTTGGACACGGAGACTTATGCTACCAATTTAAGTATATTAGGTGGGCAGGGGTCGTATGGGGATCCTGAGATAGCCTTTTTCAGAATGGTTATTATATCCTCATTTCATGTAAATTCTGTAAGAATTTTAGTTGCCTCTAAAGGCTGACTGCTTATATTTCTAGGTGATATAATAGGAATCTGTTTAGATTTAGAGAATTTATTATAGATTATTTTCCCCTTTTCAGAAAAGTGCTTTGCCAAATCATCACAAAAAGACTGATTGGCAGTCAAGGATTTTTTTTTTGCCACAGCTGGTTAATTCAGTGATTGTCCTAAAGAGCTCCTTCGTGGAGCCTTTAGCTTCCTCAATCTTCTTAGTAAAATATAATGCCTTGGTTTTCAGAATAAGATCTTTGTAGGCGGCTATAGATTGTTTATATTTTGTCTTTTATACCTCTTTATAGGCTGTTCTCCATTTTCTTTCTTGCTTTCTACATTCTTGCTACATTTCCTAAGTTCCCTTGAAAATCATGGGGACTTTGTCGTTTTATTTTAACTGTTTTGACAGGGGCTACTATATTTGATGTGGTCTCAACCATTTGTTATATTGTATAGCTGCTACCGCAGCATCTTTTGCAAAAACTGGAGATATATTCTCCAGTGCTTCTTTTAGGTGTTCAGGCTGGACATTTCGCCAAACTCTTGACAGAAAGGTAGATGACATTTTATTTACATCAGTGTTAATTTGTGAAAGGAGTAGTTATAAAAACTGCTCTATGATCAGACCATACAACTTGCGATGTCTTAATTATATTGGGATTATTAGAAAAAATCCCATCCAGATTATGAGCCGCCTGGTGTGCTGGCTCTCGAACTATTTCATGCAATCCTAATGCCCAAAAAGTATGCAGTAGTGCTGCTGTCTCAGGGTTCATAATCTCCTCTAGGTGTAATTAAAATTGCCCAAACTGTGTAATTAGAATCTGAGATAAAATTCTCAAAGAGACTACTTAGGATAACTATAACTGGCTAAGTTGTTACTGAACATTTCATCAAACTACAACATTAATTTAACCTTTGTTTTTTTCTGTGATGTTTAGGGGTGTATGCCTGCTACTAAAACTTTAAGGGTCATGCATATATATGCATGGGTAAGTAAATTTTAGTTATTTGTAAAAAAACATTTTCATACTTCACCACAAGATGAATGTGTAATATTGCAACTTCTCTGTACATATGTGCGTATGTGTATGTTTGTGTGCATGTGTGTGTGTGTGTGTGTGCGTATATATACATGAATACATTTTTTAAAAGGTTACAGGGACGTTCGAGTTAAGACTCAGATTTCACTCGTACAAAACCAGTGAAATTTAGTAGTTAGTTAGCTGAGTTAACTATAATTCGCGCCCCCCACAATGCACTGCTTATGTCCTCACATATTATATCACTCATGACATGGTTAGTGACATCACTGATGACATAACGTTCCTGTTCATTTGTTTTTTCTGTGAAGTTCTAAAGTTTTATAAATGCTAATTCCCAACTATGAAATCCCTGTAGCCTTTGTTTTTTTTGGTGAATTTCTATGTTTTTTTAAGTAGTAGTCACGTTTGCAGAGTGGTGGAGAAGGGAGCTGGGCCTCCGACCTGCTCTCAGGAATCTCACTGTGTACGATTTACAGGAGGTATCAGGAGTGCTTCTTAGCCCCCAAGGTCCCCCAGGAGTAAAGTGGACTTCATCCTCCAACCAGTAGTGGCCAGGAGGAGCGTTTGCACAGTGGTGGAGAAAGGGGGTGAGGCCTCCACAGACCTCTTACAAATCACACTGTGTGGGACTTACTGGAGGTAACAGGATGTTTAATAAAAAAAAAAAACTATTTAGGGATCGGGGCTGCGTAGCCCCAGTTTATTTAGCTGATTTTTGCCCCGGGGACCCCACCCCCCTGGATCTGCCCAGAAAGCATAATATAAAGTGCCCCGGGATATGGCGGTCCCCAGGGTTTTGATAAGCCCTAGGAGAGGGACCCGTGCACCCCCTCCTACATTTAAGATCTGCCCCCGGGACCTGGCCCATCGAGGGGTTATTTAAAAGTAAGCACAGGAGCCTGAGCTTGGTGTTTTTAAAAACAAATTTTGTTGCCAATATCGCAATTTTGCAGAAATTATTTTCCCTAAAAAATGCTTTATGAAGTGGACGGGTACCAGGAGGAACCCAAGGCCATGACTTGATTGTCAGGGTATTCCTACCATGCCCGCTTTTCTTTATTTTCACTTTTTTTTTCTTTGGACTTGGTGAAGCGGAGTCCCAAGATGGCTGGCAACACTTCCTGGTTGAAACCTTGCCAGCCAATCAGAGCTGTGCATTTCACTGCAGAAGCTCTTCTTTTTCGCGAAATATCAGCAGCCATAGATAGCACCAACTTTTTCTTCTTAAATTTCCTAACTACTGAACGGAGTTGCACAAAAGGAATAATCTGCGTAACACCTACCTTCTGCACCATAATGGCCTTACTGAAAACTGTGAAGTTTGGTATCAAATGATGTCAGTGGGGGATTTAATGAAAAATGCATTCAGAGGGCATCTTAGAGAAGCCTCCTGAAAGACGACCTAACTCTAGTGTCCTGGCTGAGTGGCCGCTCGCCAGCTGCCACCAAAAGACATGTTTCTGAACCCCTGGGTCGAGAGCCTGCCGCTCCCCAGGATGGTCAGCGTCCACGACGGGGAAGCTTCAAAGGCTTGCCACATTTGTGAGCTACCCCAGCAACTGGTTCCCACCGTTCTGACCCCCACTTTGGGGGGGGGGGGGGGAGAATCGGTGGGAAAACCAAGTGAGGAGGAGAGGTGTGCCCAACTTTGCCAAACCCACCCCTCAGGTGGGAGAGGCGAGGTGAAGCTCGACTCTTAGTCCCTGCCATCTTGCAGATGGCGAACCTAGCCAACCAGAGTGAAGTGTATTCCCCCCACCCACAGGGGAGAGGCATAATAGAGAGTGTACCCACCCATAAGATTCTGTCTTCCAAAGAACCGGACTTGCTCAAAATCAACCGACTCTGGCTCCAGCCGATTCCATGAGTCTCCAACAAACTCCCAATAACCTCAGGAGGTACCCCCGGCGATCTTAGCCTGGATCCGAGTGTCCCCTGGACCTCCACAAGCTCCAAGACCAAGTCAGCAGCAAAAAGCTGAAAGGTCCCCCTCAACCATAACTGAAGTCGACACCCTGAATGACTCTGTAACTAAAGCTGTCTAGAAAAACGAACCGCGACCATCTGACCGACTCCGAACGCTTGCAGTCACAAAATGACGACTCCCAAAGATCCCATTCGCCTCATCAGCCACTGACCCACTATGACGGATGCTCAACCGCATCTGCAGCTACAGCCAAGACCACATCCTACACCCGGCCACCTCTGTGCTGCTGCTTTTGTTTCCCAATCTGGTGGCCTGCTTGCCGCAGTCCCCAAGCCCACAACTGTGCTTATCCTGGTGGCTAACATATGGTCCCTGCACTCTGCAACCAAACGCCTCTGTGCCGCTGGTGGTGTGACTAGAGTGCCCATCTGACCAAATCCTACCCACAGACCCATAGATCCAGTTCTGTCTTCTCAGGACTAAGTGTGGCTCGTGAGTAATACTGTAAACCTGTACTGAATTTACAAAATGCATAATCTCCTTTTTCCTTTCCTCAGGAAATGCACCAGCCTAGTATCTAGAGATACCTGACTGTGTAAGAAAAGTAACTGAAAAGTAATTCTGACTATTTGCGAATACAAAGTAATCATTCTGTAACCAATTCACTGCATTCAAACTGTTTATAAACTGCATATGATTGCAAAGTATTTTTATACTTGCATATATCAGGCCTGGGTTAGTTCTAGAAAATAAATAGAACTAAATTATATTTTTATACAAACAAATTGGTCAGAGTACAGTCCTTGAGTGTGTGAAATAATTTCTTACCGGAGTGTGCACAAATTCTTAGCACTACCCTCTGAGAAGGCCTTACTGCTCGCCCACACAACCACAAATAGAGAGTAAGGTATTATCTACTTTAACCTCTGCCTACCTTTGGGGATGCACTGGACTCGTAGATTTGTGGATATGGCATTGTGCCGGGCCAAAATACATCTTACCATACGTTTGAAGGAGTATGGTGGGCACTGTGTGCAGTGGGGAAAGGAACAAACTAAGGGGGCAGAGGAAGAGGGTGTGGGCCTGACCTCACTGCAAGAGAGAAGAGGCGGATATGTTATGGTTACTGGTTTACTTTACATACACTGAGACTAATGAACAAGTTACTTACCTTCGGTAACGATATATCTGTAAGAAACATAGGTTAGTTATAGATTCCTTACCTTAGAATTACCCCCAGGCGTCAGACTGTATCCGAAAAGTTTTCTCATCAGTACCTCTGCGTGTCAGAAGGTGGCGTTGGCTGGCTCTGTGTCCGTCATTGGGTCGTGGTCGCCAGGATGAAGTTGCGGCAGCTACTTAGACGCCGACCTCGCGCACTGACGTCAGTTCTGTACACGACTTTCGGCGCCAGAAACGTAGAGCCATGCAAGACACTAACCACTGGTGTACAAAACCAGGGCCCTGAAAAGATGTCCTTAACCCTAGAAGTCGTTTCGCAGAACGGGGAGGATGGGTGGGGAGGTAAGGAATCTATAACTAACCAATGTTTCTTACAGATATACCATTACAAAAGGTTAGTAACTTGTTCATCTGAAAGAAAGATGCTAGTTATAGATTCCTTACTTTAGAATAGATACCCCAGCAATACCAACCCTGAAGGTGGGTCTGCAAACCAAGAACACACCAGAAAGTCCTAGAGAACAGAACGGCCAAAGAAGCCATCTCTCCGGACCGGATTGTCAAGGCAGGAGTGTCTGGTAAAGGTGTGCAGCAAAGCCCACGTAGCTGCCTGACAAATGTCATTTAGAGGAACTCCACAACCCAAAGCAGTAGTTGCTGCAGTCACAATGGTGGAATGGGCGCGCAGCCCCACTGGAGGCTCCTTCTTTGCCAGAGAATAACAGGCTTTGATTCACTTAATGACCCATCGGAAGATAGTCCGCTTGTGTACGGCCCAACCTTTTTTGGCGCCCACGTAGCCAACAAAGAGCTGGTCATCCACCCAGAACTATTTTGTGCGATCCAGATAAAAGGAAAGCGCACGTTTTTGGTACAGACGCTGGAGCCTCTCCTCCTCTTTCTAAGGATGCGGAAAGAAGGTGGGCAAAGTGATGGACTGCCCGATGTGAAAGGCAGTGACAACCTTGGGCAGGAAGGATGGACGAGTCCTGAGAAACACCTTGTCCGGATGGACAGACAGGAAAGGAGGCTTGGGGGAAAAGGGCCTGGAGCTCACTCACCTGTCTAGATGCGATGGAAACCAGGAAAGCAGTTTTAAGGGTCAGAAGCCTTAAAGGACAGTTGTGAAGTGGCTCAAAGGGAGAGCACATTGAAAAGGTTAAAACTAGATGCAAGTCCACTGAGGCGTAACGAAGGGGATAGAGGGAGAGAAATGAGTTAAGCCTTTCAAGAAACAATTAACAACCGGGGACTTGAAAAGAGAAGGCTGATCGGGAAGCTGAAGGAAGGCAGAGATAGCCGAAAGATAGCCTTTGTTAGTGCCTAGAGCAGTGCCCTGCTGGGCTAAATAAAGAAGCAACAAGAGAACTTCAGAGAGAGGGGCAGAAAGGGGATCCACAGCCTTTGCTGTGCACCATGCCACAAACTTGTTCCACCAGCAGGCATATACATTCTTAGTGGAGGGACACCTGGCTGCCAAGATTACGTCACAGACTTCGGGCGGCAGGTCGAAAGAAGTCAACTGCCGCTGCTCAATCTCCACGCTAGGAGGTGGAGAGTAGACCGGTTAGGGTGGAAGACCGTCCCCTGTTGCTGCGACAGAAGATCCTCCCGAAGAGGCAGACGGGTCGGAGGATAAATGGCCATGTTGAGCAGCTCAGGATACCAAACTCTTCGTGCCCAATCCGGAGCCACAAGGATGACTTGGGCCCGTTTGCGTCTGATCATCTTCTGCACTCTGGGCAGAAGTGCTATAGGCGGAAAGGCATACAACAGACCACAACTCCACATGCGACGAAAAGCGCAGCCTAGCGAGTGCCGCCTTGGAAAGTCCAACGCACAGAATTGCTGACATTGCGTATTGCGAATAGATCTAACCAAGGCTCTCCCCACTGTCGAAAGAGACCTCGCACCACCTCCGACTAAAGATGCCATTCGTGATTCATCTTGTACCTGCGGTTCAGTTCGTCCGCCCTGGCGTTCAGGGCACCTGCTAGGTGTTGAACCACCAGGGATATTCCCTGATGTTCCAGCCATGTCCAGAGGCAGAGGGCCTCCTGACATAGGGCCCAGACCTCACCCCGCCCTGTTTGTTGCAGTACCACATGGCGGTGGTGTTGTCCATGAAAACCTGTACTACTCTTCCCCGGACAGTGAAAGGAATGCCTTGAGTGCAAGACGTATCGCCCAAAGCTCTATAAGGTTGATGTGGAGCCCGGACTCCGCCGGAGAAAAGGGGTCTCTGTACTCCGCCTCTCCCATGTGGCCGCCCCATCCCTGAAGGGATGCAGCCGAACGGTCATCCTGAACGAAACCCAGGACAGAGGCTGAAAGATCGTTACCATAGCCTGAATGTCCCAGACTCGCTGTTCGGGAGGATAAACCCGCTCAGAGTCCAGAACCGATCCGATGAAAAGGAGCTTCTGCGAGGGAATCAGGTGCGACTTCGGCACATTGATGAAGAACACCAGCAAATGCAGGTGGTCGGCCGTAGTCTGTAGGTGGGAGACAACTGCCTGGGGTGAGCCCACCTTCAACAGCCAGTCGTCGAGATAGGGGAAGACTGAAACCCCTGATATGCGCAGATGAGCTGTGACCACCACTATCACTTTTGTGAACACCCGAGGGGCGTTGGTAAGGCCAAAGGGGAGCACGGTGAACTGAAAATGCTCGTGGCCTACCGTGAATCGCAGGTAGCGTCTGTGGGCAGGCAGGACAGGGATATGGAAATAGGCGTCCTGCAAGTCCAACGCCACCATCCAGTCTTGCGGGTCTAGGGCAGACAAGACCTGAGCAAGGGTGAGCATCTTGAACTTCTCCTTCTGGAGGAAGCGATTGACGTTCCGAACGTCTAAGATAGGACGCAGGCCCTTGTCATTCTTTGGAACCAGAAAGTAGTGGGGACAACATCCATGACCTACATAATAAACATGCTCGATTGTCCCCTTGGCCAAGAGGGCCGCCACTTCCTGCTGGAGAAGCGCCAAGTGATCCCCCGACATGCGGTGGTACTGAGCTGGCATGGCTGGAGGGGTTGTCTTAAAAGGGAGGGAGTAGCCCTTTCGGACAATTTGCAGTACCCACTTGTCCGTTGTGATGTTGCGCCAGTGGTGGAGATGATGGCGTATTCGTCCACCCACTGGTGTCTGATGGGCCTGAAAGGTCAGACTAGGAAGGCTTGGAAGCAGATGCTGTGGGGTTGGAGGTGTCCCCCTGAACCGCCTCGATGGTTCCCACGTCCGCGGCCACGCTGAGGTTGTTGCTGCTGCGGCCTGTGGATTTGCGAATGCTGTGGGACGCCCCTTCCATGGCCACGAAAGGAGCAAAAAGCAGAAGGCGGAGGAGGCCGAATGGCCGACAGGCCCAAGGACTTGGCCATAGCCCGGGAGTCCTTGAAGCGCTCCAACGCACTGTCTGCCTTGTTGCCAAAAAGGCGAATGTCATCAAAGGGCATGTCCATCAAGGTGTTCTGGACATCCCCTGAGAAGCCAGTTATCCTCAACCAGGCGTGGCGCCGAAGCGCCACCATCGTGGAAATCGACCTGCCCAGTGAGTCGGCGGTATCCAGCCTACAATGTATGGTGAACTTCGCTGCATCTCTCCCGTAAGCCTGGGAGAGAATTGCCTGAGCCTCCTCCGGGCAGTTGGGCAATACCTGCGCAAACGTGTCCCACAGAGAGTGGGTATGACGGCCCAAGAGGCATGCGGTGTTCACCGTCTGCAGCCCTAAGCTGGCAGATGAAAACAGCTTCATGCCAAGCTGATCCACCTTCTTGGATTCACTATCCCGAGGTGCGTTAGGGAACACGCTCTTGGAAGCTGAGGCTTGGACAACCAATCTCTCAGAGGTGGGGTGTTGGGTAAGGAAGAGGGGGTCACAGGGAGCCGGGCAATGGCGTCGGCCATGTTCCAATCCACAGGAGCCACTGTGTTGGACCTGGACTAGGTGCCCAAAAGAACGTCTATCAGTGCTTCATTAAAAGGCAGGAACGGCTCCAAAGAGGTAGCCACCGGCCGGAGCACTTCTGTCAGGAGGATAGTCCCGACAGCCACCGTAGGGAGTTCGAGGTGGAAAGCCTTGGCTGCCCTACGTAACACCACTGCGTTACTGGCTCCCTCCTCCATAGCCAAGGAGGAAACAACATGCCAGGGTCAGGTGAGGTGTCAAGACCACTGGCCTCCCCCAAATCCTCTGCCCAGTCCGCATCAGAAGCACAGTCCTGTTCTAGAGGGTCTTCAGAACCCTCCCAGTCCTCCCCTTCCTCCGAAGTCTGTGGAACAGGCCCAAAGAGCCGGGCCATGGCAGCAAGAAACTCTTGCACCTGAGCAGGCGTCGCCCCACACCTGGGAAGGGGCAGTAGACTGGAGGAGACTTCGCAGGCTCCGCCGGAGCCGTGGGGGTTGCACCGCCCGCACCCTCAGCCGCGACGGGCAAGGGAAAGTCGAAGGGCGACAATGCTTCTTCGACTTCTTCTTGGAATGCTTCGATTTACCTGAGCCCGAGTGCGAAAACTTAGATCCAGAAGAATGGTGATGACGACTCCGCGACCGGTCCCTCGACCTCCCATGGGATCGGGACCTAGAGCGGCGCGGAGCAGACTGCCGGACTTCAAGCAACTTTCGGGACCGCTCCTGCATAGTCTTCGGCGCCATGGCCCGGCAGTCGGGGCACGACTTGGGGTCGTGGTCGCGCCGCAGGCAGTAGAGACACATGCGGTGGTGGTCCGTCACCGACATCATGCGATGACAGTCCCCACAGTTCTTGAACCTGGGCATCCTTACGACACCAGAAGTCTATCGACTCGAAAGGATGAGGTAAAAGGCCTCGAAAAAGTCAGTAAAAATTGACTGGGGGTACTTGTTCTTCCCGGATCTGCGCTTACTGGCGCAGAAAAAGAAAGAACTGACATAAGCACGCGTAGGCGCGTCTAAGTAGCTCCAATGACGTCATCCCGGCACCAACGACGCACGAGGAGCCGCACGACGAGGCCTACCAGCAGGGGTACTGCTGACGAAAAACTTTCCAGATCCAGTCCGACGCCTGGGGGTAATTCTAAAGTAAGAAATCTATCACTACGTGTTTCTTTCAGATACCTTCATTATACTTTTTCCCAGCATGTGACGTATTCCATCCCACCCAGAGCTTCAATTAAAAGACACCCGGATTTTATACAATACTATTTCTTAGTGTACTTTAAAACAATTCTTTTTTGGGCTTACACCCTATGTGCTCCGATTATTGCCACAGCCCCAAACCTTTTAGTACACCATGCCAATTGTGTAAGTTAATAATCTGAAAGAAACTACTACAAAATACAAACTAGCGTTCATCATTGCTTCTTAAGGCACGTTTATGTTCCAGCACTCTTTTCTTTACCTTGTGGATCATACTAACAATTTAGTATTTCCCACAAGGGCAAATGAGACAGTAAACACATAAGTCCATGTTACAGTCAAAGCTCCTTTTGATTTTACATTTTCTATTGCTGTTGTAGACTTTGATTTTTGTGCAATGAGCGCAGTTTACCTAAGCCTTTGTTGTGATGAATAATACAGCTAAGCAGATTGATTTCTTGTTGTAGAAGGTTATTTATTCAGCAACAGGTGAGCGCAAGGGAAATAGGTACAAACGGTCTCAAGACATTTCATCAATGCTCGACATCTAGAATACACAGCAAGACCTACTAACATTCTACTAGCTCGAGATATACAGCTCAAGCTACTTAAAGGTAAAGGCACAAGATAAACAACACAACACATCCCCCCTCGTTAACGCAAAGAAAAGAAAGGAAAAAATAAATAATAAATGAAGGAAAACAACTGTGTACAACAAGCACTAAAGAAAGATAAAACAAAACAAGAGTAAATCACAGTGACCCGAAATTATATTACAAATCCTTTTAACCAACCAGGTAAATCTCTTGTTCTTTTGTCAGGCAACTTGTTGGCATTACCAATATGGATGTCACTGTTATTACCAACATGGATGTCTATATTAGCCTCATTACACGTAGACCTCCCCCCCCCCTCATTACATAAAGAAGAACCAGCTTCCAATTGAGAAGGAACAATCTGCTTACCCCTTGCAACCTCAGCACATTCTCCAGCCAACTCAGACTGTAATTGACTATTCTCAAAATGGTCTTCAATCCACCCATAATTGTCAGAGGATGTAGAAGGTAGTTCACAACCAACATCCTGAAAAGGATTCATAGCTACATTTTTGAGATTCCACACCTTACCATCCTCCAGTCTAACTGCATTCCTCAAGACTTCTATCACCTTGATAGGTGGTCCAAAACAACTTTCACCCTTATTCACTTTGATAGGCTTCCTTATCCTTACCAAATCTCCCACCTTAACATGTACATCTTTAGTATTATGATGCCTATCATAATACTCCTTACTTTTAGCATGAGTGACATCTAAACTCCTCTTCACTTCAACAGGAGACCAACTGATTACCTTGCCAGTACTCAACCAACCCGGATTGAACTTCGCTCTCGGTGACCTACCTCTCATCATAATGAATGGAGATAAACCAGTATTGACCTGAGCAGTAATTCTGTAGGACCAAACAGCCTTTTGTACTTGTATCTTCCATTCCAAACCTTTGTTAATCGAAGCTTGAATAACACCTTTAATCACTCTATTAAATCTTTCAATGGTGCCGTTGCCACTTGGGTTGTACAACGCTGTGGTCTTATGCTGGATCCCACATTTGTCAAAATAATCCGTTGCCATCTTAGACATGAATTGAACACCATTGTCTGACAAAACACAACCCGGTAAACCTTCCATGATGAAAATCTTGTCCAAAAATGCAATCACCGTTTGCAAATCAATCTTTTCTACAAATGTAACTACAGGCCACTTAGAAAAGAGATCAATAACCACTGACATTGGTTTAACTCGACTATATTTCATAGATTTTAACCGTAGCTAATTATTATGTAATATGTGTTTTTCTCATGCTTTTACGATTTTTAACGAAATCAAATAAAAGTAATACTTACTACTACCACTAAACCAAACTCTTTATCTTCTCCCACAGGTCCCATTATATCTACAGCAATAGTATTCCAAGGTGAATCCGGAATTAAGCCATCACTCATCCTGGGCTTCAGAGTCCTAAGTTTTTTATCAGCAGAACTGCAAATTAAACACTTCTTTATAAAATTCTCAACCATACCATCTACACCTGGCCACCAAAACATCCCCTTTACAATTGACTTAGTTCTCACAACTCCAAAGTGACCCTCGTGACACAACTGTAAAATCTTAACCCTCAGAGAGACAGGAGGAACAATCCTTTCACCTCTAAACAATAAGTCATGCTCGCAAGATAATTCCATTCGAATTTGCCAAAAAACATTCACATTATCCTTGATATAACACTTCTTAGGCCATCCCTTACACATGTAATCAACAACCTCCTTCAACACAGTATCCTTCTTGTGTTCTTCCATCCATTCCTCCTTACTAATTGCAGGAATACCTGAGTCATGAACTAACGCCACACAAAACTCACTCAAAGGATCATCAGTACACTCCTCAAGAGGAGGTGGTAGCCTAGATAGACAATCAGCTATCAAATTCTCTTTTCCCGGCAAATAAACCATCTCATAGATGTATTCTTTCATACGCATGGACAATCTGGCCATCCTAGCAGAAGCATTAGATATACCATCACTAGATAGGATTCTAACTAGAGGCCTATGATCCTCGTCACCAATTGTTGTGATGAATAATACAGCTAAGCAGATTGATTTCTTGTTGTAGAAGGTTATTTATTCAGCAACAGGTGAGCGCCAGGGAAATAGGTACAAACGGTCTCAAGACATTTCATCAATGCTCGACATCTAGAATACACAGCAAGACCTACAAACATTCTACTAGCGCGAGCTACTAAGAGATATACAGCTCGAGCTACTTAAAGGTAAAGGCACAAGATAAACAACACAACAGCCTTGCATCTCATAGAACACGTGAGGCTCTTGCTGTCTGACTTTTCTCTAGCCATACTGAATGTAAACATGTTATGGCTCAGGTCATACTTTAAGTATCTGCTCCTCCTGAAAGTTATCTGGTGTGCGTCATGTGATTACTTATTCAGGACCTGCCCAGTTCTTATTAAAGTACTTCTTGATTTTAAATGACGGGTTAGAGTATGCGGTAATGAATCCAACATGGTCCTTCCCTTCAACGTCGCCGTTTGTCAATTCAGTTAATGGTGACGGAACAACAGCTGACACGTCTCAATTCCATAATTATATGGTAAATCATGCAGTCTAAGCAACCTAAAATTCACTGATGGTTTGTTTTATTATTCAAGAAAGGTGAACAAATCTTACACATTTTCATTTCAATCAGTGGCAATTGTTAGTTGTACTTTGAAGAAAACCGCTTTCTAAGCAAATGACACCAAAATAGATACAATAATGTAATACAAATATTAGATAACTTGTACCTTGTGTAATATGGGCCTTTATTTCCATACTGAAAGAATTTATCAATGAAAAATTAGACAAGGGAGGAAAAGCAGTTTTGATTCTACTCATTTCGTCGGCGGCCTTTGATACGGTCGGACACGACAGACTTCTTGGTAGACTACTGAACATTGCATTAGGTGGGACCTCTCTAACTTGGATGTCCTCCTTCTTGGAAAACAGATCACAAGACATTTGTTTACCCCCTTTTTCCTCTCCCATTCCCATTAAGAATGTGGGTGTCCCCCAGGGCTCGATCCTTAGTCCCACTCTTTTCAATATTTATCACCCCTTGCACCTTTGGTAGAGGAAGAAGGTGCCAAAATTGTCTCATATGCGGATGACAAACAGCTGATTTTCACATGTGACAAAGGAACTGACTTTGACGGAGCAAATATCAGATCAGGTCTCACAAAGATATTCAATTGGCTCAAGATAAATCAGTTGAAGTGCAATCCAGATAAAACTGAAGTAGTTTTTTTGGACAACCTGAAACTTATAATTGGAGCACTTGGTGGCCTAAGGATTTGTCACCTCGGCTCTAAGCAAAGGAGAAAATAAAACAAAAACTGGACATTGTCATCAACAATGCTCTTTCCATACGTTCACAGATCCATACTTTAACAGGCACCTGTTTAGGCACAATGCGCATGCTGAAAAAATTGCAGCCAAAACTATCACTGGACAGTAGGAAGATTGAAGATTGTTGTCCAAGCCTTGGTGAAATCAAAACTAGACTATGTCAACAGCTTGCACCTTGGCTTGCCTGACTATCTTGCCCAGTGCCTGCAAGTGGTGCAAAATGCAGCAGCCTGAGAAATTGTGAGACCCAAACCCAGGCCTAATATGACCCCCATCTTAAGGTCCTTGCACTGGCTGCGCATCAAGAAAAGGATCAAATTCAAAGCTATGGGGCTTCTTTTCAAAGCCTATTATGGCATAGGAGCCAGCTATCTAAACAAAAGAGTAATCTGCTATAATCCAACTAGATCCCCAAGATCTTCAAAAGCAAATCTTTCCCTCATACCCAAAATAGGCTTAGCACATCGGGGGGGGAGGAGGTGAACAACTACAGACTTGCTAACTTTCAGGAAGAATCTTAAAACCTGGCTTTATAAAAAAACAAGCTCTTCCTCAGCGATCCGCCATCTACCTGCCTCTTAGCGCCAGGACACTCTAGTTTGAGTAGTTGTGCCCAAATCAAATGCGATCATTTCATTTCATTTAGGAGTTCCAGTGAGATACACAAACATGACCTTTGCTCTTGTGGGATATGATGTTACGAGAGCCCCTAAATGGCAACACTAGGCCACATAAGAGTGCAATGTGCTATTTAGTAAAAACCTACCTGCACCCTGTGATGGCTCCTCCGTGCTGGCACAGTTCGCTTGAGAGGCTCAGTGCTGTAGCAAGGGTGTCATGGGTCCTACTGCAGGCAATGAATATTTAACCAACATCCACAGGTTTAATAGTAAAAGACAGCCAGAATTTGGGCACGGTGGGCCCCTAAAGCCTCTTGGTCCTGGCGACACTGCAACTGCTGCACTATGGACTGTTACACCTTTGGAGGAGCTTCCTTCACTTCCACATCCACTGAGGATTTCCTGCACTGCAACCAAATCTTTCTTCCTGCTGAGAGTGAAATTAGAAAGAAGAAGTGAGGTGCAGTCTCACACTGTCCTTTTACTCGGGGACAACTTCAGCACGGTGCAGTCCAGCACGACACAGTTTCAGGTTGTTCTTTTGCCGGATGCCCAGCCTAGTGTGGCACAGTCTCAGGATGCCCTTTCGTCAGAGGCTCTGTCCAGTGTGGGGCAGTCTCAGCCTGTCCTTTCATCTGAGGCTCTGTCCGGTTAGGGGCAGTCTCAGGCTGTCCTTTAACCAGATGCCCAGTCTAGTGTGGCACAGTCTCAGGCTGTCCTTTAACCAGATGCCCAGTCTAGTGTGGCACAGTCTCAGGCTGTCCTTTAACCAGATACCCAGTCTAGAATGGCACAGTCTCAGGCTGTCCACCCTAAGCGTGGAAGGGTATACTCAGATGTGAGTCCCTTGCTCATTGCACCATCAGGATTCAAGCAAGCCGGGCCGAAGACGGCTGAAATGCCAGAAACCGGTCCCCGGAAGCTTGTTTCCTTCCCAGTGTAAGAATTGGCTTTTGTAGTCTGGTCTGCCCTGTTCCCATGATGCACTGGGCAAGGGACAGACTAATTTGCATACAGCCAGGTTCTGAAACTGGGATGGTGCAATGAGCTAAAAAACGGTGTTGGATCTAGCCCTGATCTCTTGACTGGGTGAGAGTATTCTGCTTAATTCAGAGACTCTGTCCATCACCACCCCTTGTTGTAAATAGTTTTGTCCACCCTAAGCGTGGAAGGGTATACTCAGATGTGAGTCCCTTGCTCATTGCACCATCAGGATTCAAGCAAGCCGGGCCGAAGACGGCTGAAATGCCAGAAACCGGTCCCCGGAAGCTTGTTTCCTTCCCAGTGTAAGAATTGGCTTTTGTAGTCTGGTCTGCCCTGTTCCCATGATGCACTGGGCCAGGGACAGACTAATTTGCATACAGCCAGGTTCTGAAACTGGGATGGTGCAATGAGCTAAAAAACGGTGTTGGATCTAGCCCTGATCTCTTGACTGGGTGAGAGTATTCTGCTTAATTCAGAGACTCTGTCCATCTCCACCCCTTGTTGTAAATATTTTTGTCCACCCTAAGCGTGGAAGGGTATACTCAGATGTGAGTCCCTTGCTCATTGCACCATCAGGATTCAAGCAAGCCGGGCCGAAGACGGCTGAAATGCCAGAAACCGGTCCCCGGAAGCTTGTTTCCTTCCCAGTGTAAGAATTGGCTTTTGTAGTCTGGTCTGCCCTGTTCCCATGATGCACTGGGCCAGGGACAGACTAATTTGCATACAGCCAGGTTCTGAAACTGGGATGGTGCAATGAGCTAAAAAACGGTGTTGGATCTAGCCCTGATCTCTTGACTGGGTGAGAGTAGTCTGCTTAATTCAGAGACTCTGTCCATCACCACCCCTTGTTGTAAATATGTCCTTTCGTCAGAGGCTCTGTCCGTTGTGGCACAGTCTCAGGCTGTCTTTTTGTCAGAGGCTCTGTCCGGTGTGGGGCAGTCTCAGGCTGTCCTTTCGTCTGAGGCTCTGTCCGGTTAGGGGCAGTCTCAGGCTGTCCTTTTGTCAGAGGCCCTGTCCGGTGTGGCACAGTTTCAGGCTGTCCTTTTGGTTCTCCACATATTAACTCTGATCCAGGCCACATTCATACCAGTCTGACAGCATAAATTGTGATGTATTGTAATTCCGAAATACCAATAAATAATTTCCCAAATTTGTCACCCCATGTTCCTTGTGTGTGACCAAATTAATTGCTTGCATCTCAAATGTAAAATGGAAATAATTATTATCCTGATGCTACCATGCACTAGACAAGGGGCGCCTCAGAACAACAAAGGCAGCCAGGGTGCTCTTCAAGGTTGTATTTAATCTTCAACAAAGGAAACCAGAGGGGCCAGGACCCCTTTCCCACTACCTCATTAGCGCTGCCACTGTGCTCAAAGAGGTAGTGGAGGGACACTGTTTGTGGCTCAGAGTTTACAGTTATGCGTGTCATCTCTCTGGATTGGAATGTCAGAGGGATGAGGGCAAAAAGTGGCTTTTCAGTGGATAGCTTACAGAGGGGGTTATTCGATCACATCTTCGGTCTGTCTTTACATGTCTCCCATCCTCCCCCATGTTTGTCCCCTCTGTGTAGTGCATTAGGTCCTATAGCTTTTGACTGTAGAGTTGGAAGTTCCATAGTGAATTTAATTTTGAATTGTCAATGGCAGTATGCCTCCAGACAATGTACTAAGGAGGGATGATGCAGAGCTTTCTGAAAGACATGGGGTTGTCATTTTATGCTTTTTGTGTACTATATAGAAACATGCTTTTTATGTGGTTTATTTGACTGTTTTTGAAGACGAAGAAAGTACGATTTGTCTTTTTTTTAAATCTTTTAAAGAATACTGTTGCAATATGTAAACAGAAGCTGATGCAAATCTCATCTATCTGTTACCCATTCACAACTGAACAGCTGAGTATCCTATGACACTGCAGCAAGACAAAACATGCGAGCTCTCAGAAGGTAATAGTTAAGAGTCACAGACCGTGAAAGGGCACTGGGCAAACATAAGGAGATGATGGACGGAGAGCTGAAACTTTTCAGACACTCACCCCAGTCACAGATCTGGGTTGAATCTATCATCTTTTGTTGGCTCACTTCGCCACCCCAGTTCAGACACAGCTATATGCAAATCAGTCTTGACCCTGTGCCTCTCCACGCCATTGGAGTCAAGCTATCCTGGCTGATGAGGGCTGTTAGCCCGAAATCGGGCCTATGATGTTTGTTTCCCGTCCAGGGAAGACCTGGCCTGGCAGTTCGAGGTGGGACTGTTCCCACTGGGCACAGGGTCAAGACTGATTTGCATATGGCTGGGTCCAAACTGGAATGGCATGGTGAGCAAAGAAACAATGGATTTAGGCCCAGATCTCTGTACTGGAGTGAATGTATGACATTGTTCTGCATTCTTTCCATCAATTGTTCTTTTAGTAAAACGGCACTGGGCATGGTAAGCATTCATGCGCATTGCACCCAAGAAGAGTAACGATTTCTTCTTAGATCTGTCCTTATTAGGCAGATGTTGCTAGGGTCAAGATCTGTTCTCCCAAAACCCTCTGTTTATTTCAGTGCACTTCTACTATGCGCCTCCATGGCCCACCAAGGCGTTGTCATAGCTCTCCCAGATCAAGAATCCTAGAGCAGGGACAGATTCCAGTACATTATAACTCTAGACCTTATTGATGACGAATGCACGAAGGGAGTGTTGAATGCGTGTTGTGGACTGGTGACTAGGCTCTGTAATGAACATGGCTTCTCACCAATAAGCCACACCCAACCCCTGCACTCCCATCTTGGAGGTAAATATACCACTGCACCTTTAAATAATATACACTTTTGAGCATGTAATGACTGCCTTACCACCCCTGGCGCAGCAAAGACTTCGACAAAAAACAAAGAGCACCTTTTGAAACGGGGTTTTTATTTAACAAAATGCAAGGACTCTCTCTCTTTTAGAATAAGGCTTGGGGTTTATTACATAATGCTCTCTAAACAAAGGCTGTTTCAGTTGTCAAATGCAAAAGATTCAAATATATGTAGCAAACTATAATCTAAATGCATGAATAATACTGATTAATACTCATCAAATGTATGAATAATACTGAGATAAGACTCAAGCAAATATACTGGATGTCTTGCAAGAGATTAGAAAGATATATATACACAGCAGAGGATTACTCTGGATGTGCACTTCCCACACCAAAAAGAAAACACCTCAAATGATCAAAGCCACTGGCTAAACATCACAATGGCAATAAATGTAAAACTCAATGCATCACCTGGTGCAAACACTACATCTGCATCTCAGCCCATTTCTGGCTGGGAGAGTGTTCACAGCCGGGGTTCAGAGCTCAGCAACCAAGGTTCACACACAGAGATAGACGCGTCCGCCCTCGCTCGAATTCCAAACTCCCAGTTTCTCAGTCTGCAACCCTCAGCTTTAAACACACTAGAAGATTTGCGAAAGACCTCCTCCCAGCGCCAGAGGAATTTTACCAGAACTGGCCAAGTTCCAAGTAAGGAGCTTTCACGTCCCTTCCTCCATTCTCACTTCTTCCAGCCTCTATCTTAACGAAACTCCCACAAGGCCTTCCAGAGTACATTAAACAAAAGCAATCGCTAGAAAAACAGAAAGACCTTGAATGTGAATAACCCAACCAACTTGCAAGCACTGCTGTGCACGCAGCAGCAAGGCAGAGTCAGACAACGAGATGACATGATGCCATTCAAAGCCAATAGTAAAAAACGTAATAATTCTCATCAATGCACAATACAATACACATTTCTGCACAACTGCTTATATCATCACATACTTCATCCCTCAATGTACAACATAGAGAACATGTGTGCACCACCACCCACAACACTGCTCTTCGAGACCAAAAAGTACATTCGACACCTGTCACGCCTTCAAATGCACATCCCACAAGCTCTGCTCTTGGCAAGACTGTTCCACTCCGTGACAGCTCCCACTGAAAGACAGAAAGATTACAGAAGAGAAGCAGGCATATGCAGGACCGTCCTACATTAAGGCTAGGGTAAAATAACACACTAAAGTCAGTTAAAATGGTGGTGTTGGAGGGTCATCATAGGGTGCCACAATCATAAGAGTTGTTCTTTTATTACAGACTTGCATACTATATGGTGGGCTTAAAGAGGGATACATAGCCACCAGTGTTTCGCGGGGGCCCCTGAGCTCCAAATGCAATTGAATGGAGGTGGCGGCTGGGCTTGCGCCTTAAAAAGGGATTAGGCACCTTGAGGAAAGTGAAGTACAGGCAGTCGCCAGCCACTCCACTGTTTGTACAGGCATTTGTATAGAGGTTGATGTCACTGTGCCGGCTCTGTGGTCCTGTTTAGGTCTTGTCCAGATAGGTGCATGCCCCTGCTTGCACGATTGGTTGCCATGGCCAGTACAATTCAGACCAAGTGACGTAGCTTCAGTTGATACAGCAAGTGCAGTAGAACTGGGGCCCACTGAACACTAATTATTGGTGTATCATATAATTCAAACAGCAGCTGGGATGCCAGGTCCTCGTTTGCACTAGGATCCAAGACACACTGGTTACACTACTGTTCAGACCACAGCTTGTGTGCGGCAGGTTGCTTTGGTCAAATTCTGTGTAGCTGAAGCTATTGGTAAAGTGGGGGATGGTTGAAGTGTGTCCTGTGTGGAATGTATTCGGTTTACGTGTAAGGTTCTGAGAGGAGCTCCAAACTTGCTACTCCGCTCTCATGCTGCATAAATGCATGCTTGTGTTGCAGAAAGGAGCGACGAGGATAGAACTGGGCACTTCTTCATTCTAAACTTGCATGGGACGTGGCATTGTGTAGCGCGGAAACCAACTAGATGCTCTCCACTCCCGTACACGAACTAAAGGTGATCGTGTCATCATCAACTATCTCAGTGCCATTTGTAAGAAGGCAACCCCCTCCCACCCAAACCATTTCTCTCAATGACCCCGTTTTTTATTTGTCCTGAGGAAGGTGCAACCTTATCCACGGTACCTACACCGAAACGCGTCGACGCATTGATTAACAAAAGAATCCAAGTAAAGCCCAAAGGATACCAGTAATATGTCAATCTATAAACTCTGGTAGAAATATACGATTTGCTCAAGGCAATTGGATCTCATGAATTGGTAGAAATATCCTTCGAACCATTTGAGTATAAGGGGTGTTCTGGTTGTTTTGTATAAAATTCTACTTCTTTTATAATTGAAAATTACTGCTATGTGAAATGTATGTAATGCACTAGGTGGTTTTTTAGGTATTGATAAGAAACCTTTTATGTATTTTATTTTTATGTATTTTAATTGAATGTAAAAGATGTCTGCATAATGTATGTTTTCAGAATATTTGTTTCTTCTGAAATTTTAATATGAAATAATTTGAATATATTCTAATAAAAGAGTGTAAATGTTATATTTTAGTTTTGGCCTGTTTCCTAAGAGCACGTGATGGATAACTTGTGTTCATAGTGATACTACCACATAACTTGTTGCCTTAAAGTTAGTCCAGGGATATTCCTCAGACTTGCTTGGTCATTTAGTACCCTGTTCCCTGGAACACGAGGGGTCATCTCTCTCACCTTGACCTGGGTGGCTGACGACCCTGCCCCTCACTCGGAAAGGAGAAGCCAGGAAAACAAAGTGCGCAATAAACACCCAGAACTGGTTCAGACCGGGCTCAGAGCCCTCCTGCACAAAGGGATCAAAGACTTTTAGGGGTATAAGTACAGGACTCCTGACCACAGAAAATTAGATCATCCTGGAATCAAGAAGGAACCTCTGCCAAGGAGAAAGCCGAATCTGAAGAAGAAAGACTGTCCTGCTGTTGCTCTGCTGGACTGACCTGCTGTTGCTTTGCTGCCAAGGAGAGGGGAAGGACTTTGCTGTTGTGCTGTGTCCCCTGTCTTGAAGGAATCTCCAAGGGCCTGAGAAGAGCTGGCTCCATGTTTTTGAAGTCCCAGGAACAAAAGGACTTCACTCCCAGCTTCCCTGAGCTCTGCTGAGAGAGCTCTGTCCTTCCTGGAGTGCTTGGCCCATGTGTGGCGCCTCTGGAAGTTGTACCTGTGGAGGAGAGCTGGAAATCACGCTTTTAAAGACTTTGCTACAGAATATCTATTGCAAACCCGGCCGAGCGTGAAAATTCCTGCCGCTACGAAGATCGAGATCGTTGCAGCGCCTGCCGCGCTGCCCAAAGACGCCGCATCCTTCGTTAGCGGGAAGATTTCAGCCGCTGCGAATATCGTCGCAGAGCCTGCTGCTGCTGGGTGAAACCATCGCATCACGTCGCTGCGAGAATCGTCGCAGAGCCACCACAACGAGGAGCTGCGAGAGAAAGATCGCCGCTGGACCGCGCATCGTCGCCCCGGAGATCGTCGCAACCCCCAAGAATCGTCGCATCGTACCTTTGCGGGAGAAAACTTCCTACAGAACCTAGGCATCGGAATCCATACAAGTGGCCTTCCTCCCCATACGGCGGATTCGTCGCAACACGCCCGAATCTGCAGCGGGGCTGTCGCTAACGCCTCCCCAGGGTCTCAGGAGCAACGCATCGCTTGTTTTTCACCGCTACAGCTTCTGTGCTTGGAACTTTTTATCGCTAACAAAGGTACTGTGGCTAAAACGTGACGCAACTGTGGATAAAGTTATCGCTAACATTAAGAACTCTTTTGCAACCATATTCTTGAACTGTGTATGTTGGATTTTTGTCGTTTTGGTCTTGTGTAGTTTAGATTAAATACCTTTATTTTTCTAAACTGTTGTGGAGTCAGTTTGTGGTGTTTTCACTGTGTTACTGTGAGTGTTGGTACAAATACTTTACACATTGCCTCTGGTTAGCCTTGATTGCTCGTGCCAAGCTACCTAGAGGGTGAGCAGGGGTTATCAGAGGGTTTCCTCCTTACCCTGACTAGAAGCAAGGGTCCCTATTTGGACAGTGGTACCTACCTCTGCCAACTAGAGACCCCCAGTTCTAACAGCGTGTCACTAAATTTGATACGTATTCTGCATTGATATAAGACTGGAAAGCTACTAAATCATCTCCAGATGTTATTCAGAGCGAATAAGAGAAAGAATTAAAACCAGGATCCTAAAGACACGAACAGAAGAAAAGCGAGGAGAAGCACCAGAGATGCCCTGCTTGCAGATGGTGGCATGGCCTGCCCCACTGACAGTTCATTACTGTTAAAAAACCTAAATTGCTAGTTTGGATTTATACCAACATTCTGCAGTGTCACTTACAATCATCTTTGCCATAAAGTCTTCCTGACAGCGTGTTACATTTAAACTGTCCGCTTTGAAAGATTTGATCATTAGAAAGGCATTTACAGTTTTAAAGCATAATATGGGACAATAATTGCTGGAGGATTTCGGACAGTGAACAATGAGCTTAACACGTCTCCCGAGGAGCCCAAATGATCCGCAGTTTGTAGAGCGTGGAAGATCATGTTTTTGAAATCTTAAAGCTTGGTATTACTGTATGTAACAATGGTTTCTACTAACTTGCATCCAAGCCAAAATATTTGAACTCAAAATCTTAACCGACAAAGTCCTCAAACTTTCTTAGCACTTCAGAATTCGGTTTAGCATAACCGTATCAAAAACGCAGGGCTCGCATAACGTTTCCAAATACATCCATGCCACTATTTGCCAACTTTCTAACTTGCACACACGAGAACGGACGATTTTAGCTTAATAATGGAGAACGGCGACCAAAAAGGCAAAGAAGAAAACCTAATGCATATTTTATTTTTGTTTTACGTCTATATTTTAATAGCAAAAGAGAATTTGCAAGGACCTCAGAATAAGTTAATTTCCTGGTAGTAAATTAAGAAGCTTTATCTCTAGACAGTAAGTGGTATTTCCATAGCGCGACCACTGCTAAAAAGCAGCGGAGCACTGTACGGGGTCAAAAGCAAGTATAAAGTCAACACGTTATAGTGATAGAAGAGGGTCTGGTTCGTGGACGTGCTGCGCTGGGAATGAGGTGCTCTTAAAGAAGGGTGTATCAAGTCTTCATTAAATCGAGAGGTCCTCATGGATACGAGAATCTTCTTCCAGATTCTGGGTGCATAGATAGCAAAGGATTGCTTTTTGTTGCTTTCTTGCTCTTCTTAGTATCCAGTCTGATCGAGTCCTGGCTGGAGGTATGCATGATGAGCTTGACTGCACGGTAAGCAGGAGTACCGATCATGATAGCTTCGTAGCTTCGAAAATGCAGAAACTAGTTTTGGAGAAGGCGCAGGCCAATGGAGTCCCACCAAGATGGGGGAAATGTGCAGGGACTAAGGATTCGGGTGGCAGGTACATGGTGGCCGTCTGACGCCTGGTCGTGGATCAGTCCCAAGGAGGTAATGGGGAAATGACTGAACAAGAGCCCAACAGTGGAAAAGAGAGATATGTGTAGTACTGTGGAAATTGAGATTTTTTTTAAAATTAAGGACAGCGGAGCATCCCTATACCAATATGCAAGCGCTTGCCAGAAGTGTAGACTTCCTGTCACACAGGAGCAGTGTGGCCTTCCTGCCAGGGAGATCTTTTACATGGATCAATGCCGGGCACTTGAGTCGACAGAACCATCACAAGATGTGCATACTAAGCAAAGACCTCAATTAATCTCTTCAGCACCTCCATCTGCCAAGTGAAATCTTGGGGCGGTCAGGAGTACAGAGCAGAGTACAAAGCAGAGGTCCGAGAAGAGGTGTGTGGAGGGACGCCATTTTTGTCTGGAATCAGTCGACTCCTTTTGAGGGGGAAAGGAAGTCATAAAACTGAAGGTGGACAAAAGGGTTACTCCCTGCGATCTTGGGTGGCGGGGTATAACCCTCAAACGAGAAGTTAGGAGCCAGGCGAAAATCATTTATTAAGTTATGTCCCACACTCTCGGGGGCGGGGTGGGTGGGGTGAAGTCCACTCTTGATTCTGAAGTTTCAGAACCCCTTTCAAAAGAGGCCTAAATGGGGTGTGGGAGAACCAGGGGCAAGAAGGATAAGTTACTTACCTGTTATCCTAGTTCTGTTCCAGGGGTATACACTTCAAAGCCATAAGCACTGAATAGTCCCGCCCACCTGCAGGGACCCCGGAGCATATACAAACATACATGCACACAAACACACACATATATATAAATATACACATATACATGTATTTATACATATATATATATATATATACATATATATATATATATATATATATATATATATATATATATATATATATATATATATATATATATATATATATATATATATATTACCTACTGGCGGTCGCCAGTAGGTATATATAGTTAGGATTTTTTCTCTATGGGTTTTTTGAAAATTCTATGTCTAATAACTTTGGCGTTTGTGGACGGAATTGGCTGAAATTTATCAGGAAAATGGCACATTTTGTTTCTGAGCAGCCCTTGAAAATTTGGGGGGGGTTCGTCCAGTGGGGGCCGAGAAAAAAGGGGGGTCCCAAAACGTGTTTTTAACATTGAGTTTTCCATAGGGCGGTTGGCCTCACTTTTAGCCCGAACGGCTGAATGGATTTGCACGAAACTTGGCAAAATTGTAGGGACTGGTAGCCCGATGTGCCTTTTGTAGGTCTCAATATATGTGCTCCAGTGGATTTTGAGAAATTAACGTTTAAAAAAAGATATATATTTGTAACAGCGGACCGGGCAGCGCACTGGTTCGCGGACTTTTCGCGCAACGGAGCTTTGTGAAGCGAAGCTGATTGGTTCTCCGGCGTCTGTCAACATTCCAAACAGTCCGTAGCGGCCGCCATCTTGTCTCTCGGTAGGATCGAGAGACAAGAGGAGGTCAAAACAAAGGGGGAAATAACTATAAGGGGGCATAGTAGATCCTCGCTGACCCCCTAGGTTTGATGTGGAGGTTTTAAAAGGGCCCCGCGGGGCAAAAAAAAATAATAATAATAATAATCGAACGGCTGAATGGATTTGCACGAAACTTGGCAAAATTGTAGGGACTGGTAGCCCGATGTGCCTTTGCTAGGTCTCAATATATGTGCTTCAGTGGATTTTGAGAAATTAACGTTCAAAAAAAGATATATATCTGTAACAGCGCACCGCTTCGCGTACTTTTCGCGTTACGGAGCTTTGCGAAGCGAAGCTGATTGGCTCTCCGGTGTCTGTAAACATTCCAAACAGTACGTAGCGGCCGCCATCTTGTCTCTCGGTAGGATCGAGAGACAAGAGGAGGCCAAAGCGAAGGGGCAAATGACCATAAGGGGGCATAGTAGATCCTCGCTGACCCCCTAGGTTTGATGTGGAGGTTTTAAAAGGGCCCCGCGGGGCAAAAAAAAAAAATAATAATAATAATCGAACGGCTGAATGGATTTGCACGAAACTTGGTAAAATATTAGGGACTGGTAGCCCGATGTGCCTTTGCTATGTCTCAATATATGTGCTTCAGTGCATTTTGAGAAATTAACGTTCAAAAACAAGATATATATCTGTAACAGCGCTCCGCTTCGCGGAGATAAAATTATATCTGTATTACCTAGCTGTTGCTAACACCAGTTAGCGACGGCTAGTAGGAGATAGCGACCATCTTGGGTCCCACTTTGCATGTGAGTGATATTTATCACTAATGACATGCAAAGTGGGCATGCCAAGATGTTAGCGACTGGAAACAGTCGCTAACATCGCTATCTCCTATTATCAACTTTTGGAAATATTCGAGATAAGCGCGAATATCTCCAAAAAGTAACAGCTGCCCTGAGCAGTTCTTAGCCATGTTATCCAATGGGAGGTGGATAACATGGCTAAGAGCATTAGCTCGGTAATGCATGAATATCGCGGAGTTTTCAGCGATATTAATGCATTGCGCTCGTTTTTTATCGTATTTGCGATAAACCTTGATAATAGCAAGGTTTATCTGCGATAATTTCTGACGGTAAAAAAATCTTTGCAATGCATCGTTAGGGATAAATATCGCTTAACTTTGGTAATATGCCCCAACGTCTGTTAACGTTCGATTCGAAGGAAATCAGGAAGTGTTGAAAAACATTGTCTGCGCCATCTTGTCTTTTTTCAAATGCCACACTTTTGTCGTGCACGGCAGCCATTTTAGATGCCTTGACCAGACCCACTCTGTGCACGCTGTCGATCCTTAGCATGGCTCCCCACCCTCGCAAGCATCTCCCCCAGGCAGTGGTCACCCCCGCTCTCTGTCTTATGCATGGGTAATAAACCTCCCCCATCTGCGCTGCTGTTCCCTGAGAATCACACCCTGTGCCCGCCCGACACCTCCCTTTCGCCCTATTCACTACCGCACCCTCTGACACTCCTTTTCCTCTGTGTCCGATTGTCCAGGCTGGTCCTAGGGTATCAGCTAGCCCTGCAGATGTAGTTTATGGCCACAGCTGTAAAGAATCACCCCTCTTCAAAGGAGTTATAGTAGATCAAGGCCCACACTCGATGAGATCCGTCACAGCAGAAGCGTTGCTATTATCTGAAAACCATCCTGTATTGTGATTGGGGAGGGGACTGAGCCTGAAGCGGAAGATTCCAGGGATGACTGTTTGTACATCAAAGTTTTTACAATTATGTGTCACATTAAAAATATATAGCACTCCGACAAAGTAGTAAGATTATAAAACTTTAATAATTTATAAATATATACAAGAAAACAAAAATAGTAATAACATATAAACATTTTTAGGGAAAAACAACGAAGTAGCGGTCGGCTGTGCGAATAGTCCCAACGCAGCACAACGTCCAGATTTCTGGCGTGGGGCGTCGCGGGGGGTGGGTCATCAGTAGCAAACTGTTGTGCGAATAGTTCCAAGGCAGCAGAACGCGCCGAAATCTAGATGACACGAAAGTGATGTCTAGTAAGTTGCCACCCAGCAAATAACGGCATGGGGCGTCGCGGGGGGTGGGTCATCAGTAGCAAACTGTTGCGCGAATAGTTCCAAGGCAGCAGAACGATGGCACCAAGGTGATGTCCAGTAAGTTGCCGCACTGGTTTTGGTATCCTACAATGCTGCTCCGAATAACGGCGTGGAACGCCCCGGGGGAGGCGGCGTGAACGGGCCTCTCCAGGTGGAGTGTCATCTGTTGTAGTGGGGCGCCCCTTTACCGTTTCAGTTGCCATTCCGTCCGTTTTTGGTCCACTGTGTCAAAAGCCGCAATTCAGCTGAGTTGCACCCACTCTTGCGGTGCAGCGATAGGCGGCTGTCACAGGACTCTCAAAATGGCGGCAGGCTGTTTCCTTTTTGGGCCTGGTCCACTGAAATGGCCCCGGGACACCTTGGAAATCGGACGCTTGTCTGCTAGGTCTTGGACCCCATTCTCGAAAGCGTCCCCTCCGCCTTGAGAATTCATCAAAAGTTTTGGGGGCTCCGACTCCTGCAGGCTTCTGGTGGGGAGCGGCTGCCATGATTGCTCGCGGAATGACCACGACTGAGCTACGAGATGGTGGTGCTTTCATGCTGACGCCAGCTTCAGTCTGAAACATCCAGAAACAAGGTGGGGCTTTCATCGTTTGGGAAAAAAAAAAAGTTTTCATCCTATGAAAAGTGTTGTTTTTAGGTCACATGATCATGCCTTCCATCATTAGGAAACCAAAAGTAAAATGAACCAATGAAAAGTTTTATAAACAAGTCACATGACCTGTTATGCGGCATAGGGTGTAAAATGCGGAGAAAATACGTTGGCACGTGAGGCGGCGTCAGTAGCGGACCGATGTGCGAATAGGCCGAAGGCAACACAACGCGCCAAGATCCGGATGGCACCGAGGTGGTGTCCAGCAAGTTGCAGCACTGGTGTGGCCATCCTACAATGCTGAAAGTCGGCGTGGGGCGCCCCGTTGGCCTGTGAGTTTGCGTCAGTAGCGGACCGATGTGCGAATAGGCCGAAGGCAGCACAACGCGCCAAGATCCGGATGGCACCGAGGTGGTGTCTAGTAAGTTGCCGCACTGGTGTGGCCATCCAACAATGCTGAAAGTCGGCGTGGGGCGCCCCGTTGGCCTGTGAGTTTGCGTCAGTAGCGGACCGATGTGCGAATAGGCCGAAGGCAGCACAACGCGCCAAGATCCGGATGGCACCGAGGTGGTGTCTAGTAAGTTGCCGCACTGGTGTGGCCATCCTACAATGCTGAAAGTCGGCGTGGGGCGCCCCGTTGGCCTGTGAGATGGCGTCAGTAGCGGACCGATGTGCGAATGGGGCCAAAGGCAGCGCAACAATATTTTCTGATTTGAAGACACCACAAGGCGCTGAGATGCCAAGATCCGGATGGCACCGAGGTGGTGTCTAGCAAGTTGTGGCACTGGTGTGGCCATCGTACAATGGTAAAAGTCGGCGTGGGGCGCCCTGTTGGCCTGTGAGATGGTGTCAGTAGCGGACTGATGTGTGAATGGGGCCAAAGGCAGCGCAACAATATTTTCTACTATATTTCCGGAGTAGAAGACACCACAAGGCGCTGAGATGCCAAGATCCGGATGGCACCGAGGTGATGTGTAAGTTGCGGACCGATGTGCGAATGGGGCTAAAGGCAGCTCAACAATATTTTCTGAAGAGAATACACCACAAGGCGCTGAGATGCCAAGATCCGGATGGCACCGAGGTGATGTCTAAGTTGCGGACCGATGTGCGAATGGGGCCAAAGGTAGCGTAACAAGATTTTCTGTATGGAAGATACCACTAGGCGTTGAGATGCCAAGATTCGGATGGCACCGAGGTGATGTCTAGCAAGTTGTGCCACTGGTGTGGCCATCGTACAATGGTAAAAGTCGGCGTGGGGCGCCCTATTGGCCTGTGAGATGGTGTCAGTAGCGGACTGATGTGCGAATGGGGCCAAAGGCAGCGCAACAATATTTTCTGACTGACACCACAAGGCGCTGAGATGCCAAGATCCGGATGGCATCGAGGTGATGTCTAAGTTGCGGACTGATGTGCGAATGGGGCCAAAGGCAGCGTAACAATATTTTCTGTATGGAAGATACCACTAGGCGTTGAGATGCCAAGATTCGGATGGCACCGAGGTGATGTCTAGCAAGTTGGTGTGGTCATCCTACAATGCTGAAACTCGGCGTGGGTCACCCCATTAGCCTGTGAGATGGCGTCAGTAGCGGACCGATGTGCGAATAGGCCGAAGGCAGCACAACGCGCCAAGATCCGGATGTCACCGTGGTGGTTTCATAGTTGAGAGGCACTTCATCTGCAGTGGGGCGCCGAGATCCGGATGGCACCGAGGTGATGTCTAGCAAGTTGCTGTACTTGTGTGGTCATCCTACAATGCTGAAACTCGGCGTGGGTCGCCCCATTAGCCTGTGAGATAGCTGTTCTTTGGATTTGGGCCTGGTCCACTAAAATGGCCCTGGGACACCTAAGAACTCGAACGCTCGATTTTTTTTTCCTTTCCTGTACATGCAAAAAAAGGTAAATGCCCGGTATGTTACACGCTTCATCTGCCACGATGAACTCTCCAGAGGAACCGAAAAAATATATAGTTGTGGTAACTATACCATGCATCGTCATATGGAGAGGTGGCACCAATTAATTATAGTGCTGCATAAAAGAGAGATTTGGAGGAGAACCCCTGACCTGCTAGTACATTCATCAAAGAAGTGGCACTGAGAGCTTCAGAGGCAAGGGAAACGGTCCCAAATATTTAGAAGAACTTTGGAAAGATTAAAATGACATGTTTAGATTGTGGTAAATTAATTTCATGTGGGCAGATGAGTGTTACTCTAATAAATACAGCATATGAACATCATCATAGTCGATGGTTGGTAGAGACATTTTGACTATATCCTGGACCTGCCCGTCCTCGCCCAAAATGGCGCCGGAATAAATGGGACTCGTAACTCCTTGTTGTGTACTGGTTGCAGAACCTTGAAATCACGAGATACGTATGCAGTTTTGAAGCACATGGCGGGCGGGGACGAGAATTGATTGAATATTTCGACATCCCTATTGATATTAAGTTCTGATGTGTTATTGATTACTGTACTGTTGAAAATTCGAATTAACGTCACCCATGGTACTTGCCCGCAAATGTATATCTAGATAATTTTATTGTAACTGGCCCTGTCGTATTTTAATTATAAAATGTACGTCCACCGATTCCGTAACTGTTAGACACCTTAGTTTTTGCAACCTAATGGCCCGCCCGTTACGTTCCTCTACAGTGTAAATGTCTATTCATCATATACGATTACAGTTTGCTCCGTGGCAGGCCCACGTGGTTATAGGCTCGTATTTGTATAATGAAATTTTCACAATAAAGGTTTTTAAAAGAAAACATGGTAGTAGTGTATACATTGGTAAAGTTTTTAATAATAGTCACTGTTTTAGAATCATTAAAAGGCAAGTGAAATAAAGCAGACCAATTACATGAAGGGTAAAAGGTATAATACGAAGGAACGCAGTAAAGATAAATGGTCAAGGGCTGTTGTGTTTTCTATTCCTGCAAAATAAAGTGATCGATAAGAATCTCATATTCAGGCGTATCGGCGACTAAGACAGCAGGTCGACCCTCTTTTGCTCAACGGCTCCGTCATGGGACGAAGAAACGCTCTTTTTCTCGAAAAAAGAATATATTTTACTTGCAGGACAGTTGTAAAATTTCCGGGAAAGTACATTAGCCTGGAACATTATAACATATATTTAAGAGAAAATAATGTTCGGAAGTAATTAAAAGCGTAATTTTTAGGTGATATGACCAAGGCTTTCATCATTAGAATAAGAAAAGTAAAATGAACCAATGAAAAGTTTTATTAACAAGTCACATGACTTGTTATGCTTACGTTACGCGCTGCGCGCCCCGGATGACTTCCGGATGCGCTAACGCGGCGCGTCATATGACGCATTACGCGACAACGCAGGTCCAGAATATAGTCAAAATGTCTCCACCAACCAGCGGTCGAAACACAACCCCTTTCAGCAGGCTAAATAGTTCTGTTAAATGACAACAGAAGGGACAGGCAACAAGAACCATCAGTCAAAGAGGGGAGGGCTAGTTCTTCTCTACCGGGTTACATTGGGGCGCTACCGGAACTGATCGAATTGGTAGTCTACAGTGTTTCTGGATGTTTCAGACCGAAGCTGGGGTTAGCATGAGAGCAGCACCATTTCGTAGCTCCGTTGTGGCCATTCCGCAACCAATCATGGCAGCCGCTCTTTATCGTTATTTTGGGCGGGGTGGGTGGCGGAGCCGAGCTGTTTTGCAGCCATCATTGTGTGGAGTTCAGTTCATCTCACTAGTTTTGTATTTGTCATGAGGGGTTGTTCCTAATGTTTCTATTTTAGCGAGGTCAAAAAGAGATCCCATTAGTGGCCTACTGATTTTGCTCGATTCCTTTTCTTTTTTTTTACACGATTTTTCGTTATCTGCAAAGACTAAACAGAGTATTGCGACTCTGTGTTTGTTTGTAAATAGAGAATGAACCAAAGAGAACTAATTCTAAAACAGTAAATACTTGGATAACAATCAATCAAATGGAGAGAGAAGCAGGCACGACGGATTACAACGGGGGCAAAGGCCTGCGTTAACTACCTTTCACTATCTGCAAAGAGAGAGTACTCCTAATAGAAATGAGGGGGGGGGGGCACCATTCAAAGCAGATCAGTGTGCATAAACACGAAAATGTTTTCACTTACCACGTACTTGACATTCGACAGCTTATGATATTTGCTATTAAAAAACCATTGAAATTCACTGAAAAAACCATAGGTTATAGACCATATATAGTTAGGAATTAGCATTTACAAAACCTTGAAAATTCACTGAAAAAACCATAGGTTATAGACCATATATAGTTAGGAATTAGCATTTAAAAAACCTTATTTTACTCCCACAAAACCATTGAAATTCCATATATAGTTAGTTGCACTAACTATATATCGCGCACCCGCAATCCACTGCTGATCATGTCACATATTACATCATTCATGACATGGTCAGTGACATCACTGATGACATCACTGATGACATCTCAAATGACATCACTGATGACATCACTGATGACATCTCATTTGACATCAATGACTACATCACTGATGATATCATTCATGTGACAATACAATGCATCTCCTCACATTTTAATGTAACCTCTGTTTCACCCAGTGTTAAATACAGAGTATAATTTTTGAAACCATTGACACACCAATACTAGTTACTACATACGCACTCACTGATTCCTACGTCTACACACACATTCACTCATTCACCCATACAATCATTCATACATACAATCACTCATCTTTACAACACTATCATATGCACTCATACACCTATACAGACACTCACACTCTGCCACTCATCCATGGAGTTACTCACACACCTAGTCAGTCCTGTAAAGAATCAATCACACTTCCATTTTCTATTTTTTCCATTTTCCATTTAAACATAGAGTACCTTACATTTTCAAACATATACTAACACATACTTACTCTCTTATACAATCATTGATACAAGTACACATTGATCTGCACAGAGTCACACACCTCCCAGCCAGCCACACACACACTCAGTCTCCCATACAAATACTTGGACAATCAATCAATAACCCATATAGTTACTTATATAGCTACTGATCAACACATGCAGCAGTTTACAGAACAACAGACATACTGATGCACAAATTAAGACAGTTTAGTCACTAACCTATGCACTCAGTGAGACACATTTAATCACTCACTCATAAATTCAGTCATGCACCTACTAAATCCTTCGTCCAGACACTTATACTTCCACTCATTCTTCAATATGTAAGACATATTTTAACTTTACAGAAACATACAGTCACTGGATGTTGTCATCAGTGATGTCATCAGTGATGTCATTTGAGATGTCATCAGTGATGTCATCAGTGATGTCACTGACCATGTCATGAATGATGTAATATGTGACATGATCAGCAGTGGATTGCGGGTGCGCGATATATAGTTAGTGCAACTAACTATATATGGAATTTCAATGGTTTTGTGGGAGTAAAATAAGGTTTTTTAAATGCTAATTCCTAACTATATATGGTCTATAACCTATGGTTTTTTCAGTGAATATATATATATATATATACACACACACACACACACACACACACACATAATGCATGTTTAACAAACAATTAAGGACTAGTCCTATAAAACATATGTCAATATATATTATACATATATATACACACACACACACACCTATATGCAGCCCAAATATCAAATTAGGCTACAGTATGCCAATATTGCATTGTATTGTATTTTTTTAATTTAAAATAAAGCATGTATTGCAACAATTCCATGACAGAGAAATGTACTTGTTTGAACACATCCTTTATTTTTTTTTAAGGAAAAAGGTAAGGTAACAGCAGGCAGATGGCTCCAGAAGGCTGCCTATAGACAACACCTCAACAAACTGGTGCTGTATCTTTACCTTCAGGACCTCAAGGCTCCCATCATGCCCCACAGGTGACAGATGCTATTACAATGTATTCGTCCGGGGAGGACAGAGGGTTGCTTATGACTTTGAGGAGTATACCCCTGGAAGAGAACTAGGATTACAGGTAAGTAACTTATCCTTCTCTTCTAGGGGATACTCATCAACGGTCATAAGCACAGAATAGAGTAGCAAGCCCCCGATATGGAAAGGGGGGGGGGTTACACGGAAAATTATAAAAAGGAATACAAAGCTGGCCTAGCACTATATAATTACTTAAAAACACAAAACAAGAGGTTTTTAGCAACAAAATTAAATCAGCCAAAAACTTCCCTAAAGAGCTTTTAGGGCTCGCCTATGCAGCGCGCATGCGCTGCGAAGGCAAAAAGACCTTTGGGATCACTTTGGCTTTTCAGCAAAGCACGTGCACGCGTTCCATTGCCTTCAATGGCAACAGGTGCACGTTAGGAGATTCACTTGCGGGAGCTCGTGCCGCCAAATGGCAGCAATTATCGCTCCAGCAAGTGAATCTCGCAGCCCCCTCCTCCGCCCTGCTGACGCGCGCCTTCCCCTGCTCCCGGCAGCCTGCCGCGCTTGTGCTTGTCATATTTGCTGGTCAATAGAGCGAGGAGGGACTTACTTGCCTGCTCTCTTTGGTAGCCAGGATGCTGCTTACAGGTTACCACGCTCTTCCTAGCCCAAACTACGCATTAACAAAATGATGTTATGAAGAACATAAAACAATTGATTGCTTCATCCCCAGAGCGCTCTGCTGATCCCCAGAGTCTGTTATGGCTGACGTGTACATATTGGTCTTCAGTCAGAATTACATTAAATATTAACTACTCACTGAATGACAGTAAAGATGTCCAAGGAGTCTTCATAATTGTCCATGGTACTCTAGGCAGAGGGGTGCTCTAGCCCGCAGGAAGTTAATAGGTACGTGTGCGTTCGCGCCAAAAAGTATGTCACTCAATCTGCTGCTCGAAATCCGCAAACAGATATGGTGCGCTTGGCTTGTTTTGAATGTGAGCTCCTCAGGTGGATAAACTGAGCCAACTCCTGAAATCGACTACAGAGAAAAGGCTGTGGTTAAAGCAGGTAATTTGGCTTCTGTCCTGTAGCTGAAGGGATCCTTAAGCCCGGCTGCAGAGTCCGAATAAAATCACACACGCAGGCTTAGCGGGGATCAATGGAAATCAGCGGGGCTGTGATGCGTGTTTATCGGCATCATTGAGCGGCTCTTTGCAGCACCGTTTTCTGGGGATAACCTTTTAAATAAACGAGGAAACGACCAGGATGATGGGAAACGGCATCACGCGCAGCTGGAGGGTTCACACTGACAGGCAAGTCTGTTAAAAGTCTGCAAAGTGGAGATTTACAAAGTTTCACCCCGACAAGGTCATGGCTGCTGTTCCTGCTTCTAAGCCATATGGGATCAATGAGGACTGTGTCTGTGAAACAACGGATATGTGGCCATCGTGCCTCAAGCGCATTGATCTTAGGAACAGTAGACAGGCATTGCAAAAAGTGCACGTTGAACATTGAGCTTGCCCAGATTTTCTTTGTTTTTGCATTTGACAGCGATGACATGGTGTGGTCAATTCACAAAAGCATTTATCAGTGTGTGAAGCAGTACTCCTCTAATACTTCTTAATGTACTCAAATGGCTTTGTGAACTGGCTATAATACATCTAAAACTGTAATGACATTGGAATATTTCAGGAATAATCATTTGGATTTAGTTCCTTTTAGAACGGACTGTCATCCTGGCACTTTTAGCACTTCGAAGCTAGACATTTTAACTCCTTTACACAAAGACATTTAAGAGTATATGAAGTAGTACCCCTGTAGTGTTACTTCACATACTCAGCATGCGGGCGCCAGAATTCCAGCGGAAATCACTCGAGCAGTCAGTGCCAGGCAGGCGCTGCATTGGGGCGGTGGTGTCAGTCGACAGGGGAGTGCTAGAACATTGACAGCTCCTTCTGCCAGGAGCGATTGCCTGCCCACTTATAGGGCGCTAAATGTCTCTGAGCGGGTGGGGGCGAGGTGGTGCAGCCAAGGGGTTGCGCAAGGGGCTTCTGACTGTCGAACCTACATACCCGTCCACTTCCCTGTCCCTGTTATTCAGCTGGTGTGCCGGGTTCGAAGGCGGCGCTGAGCACCCCTGTAAATCACGCAGTTAGTCACTAGTGAGTGGATGTGACAATATACTCTTAGAAAGCACCGCTGGAAGAGCATGGGGAGAGAGAGCCTTTCATGTTCATTCACCCACTGGCTTTCGTAGAGAAATAATGCATGTACTTATGTAGTGCTGGGTCTCACAGTTTGTGTAATTTCGAAGCGCTGTAAAAAATGTGGGGAAGATTTACAAGCCCCTTGCGACATTTTTACACCACCGTTGCGTCACTTTTGTGACGCAGCGGCGGCATAAACCATGCGCCATGTTGCGATTTATGTACAAGTGATGCATCTAGGCAGATGCGTCACTTTGTAAAGCCCTACGCCACATGAAACCTGCGTCAGGTTTCATGTGGGCGTTCAGTCGCAGGGTGGGCGTTCCCTCGCAGGAAAGACCAGTAAAACTGACGCAGTGAAATCTACAAGATTTCACTGAGTCAGTTTTACGATGCTGCTGTGTTAAGTCCTTACGCCTGCTTGAAGCAGGCGTAAGGAGTGACGCACCACGTGAAGTATGGGCGGCACCTGTGCATTGCAGGAGTTGCGTCGCGCTTGCGACGCAACTCCAGCAATGCGCCACCCATACGCCACAAGATGCGTCACGCATCGGCCCCTCCTTTCACCATGGTGCACCGCATTGTAAATGTGACGCATCACTGGTGGCGCAAGAGGGGGATTGTGTGACGCATCTGTTCTGGCGCATCCCTGCTGATTTGCAGAGATGCACCAGAAGTTGTAAATCTGCCCCTGTGTTTTTACATGGTGACAGCACTTACGAGGGCGTTGAAGCTATTTACGAGTCGATTTATGGGAGTGATGTGTGATCCTTAGTGGAGGCTAGGGGCGTTCTTGCAAATGGGTGGTAGGCTGAATAGATGGACTAGAGAACACTAGGTACTGCTAGGTTGCTTGGGTATGGTTTCAGGGAGAGAGGTTGTAATCTATGAAATGAGGTGTAATTGATTTACAGAAGTGCAAACAAAGATTTGCAATGCAAAGGGTTTAGCATTTATGCAAGTTTGAGCTGATGCCATAGTAAATGACATTGCCTTTTATTTGTGTGTTGATTTTAAAAACATAAAGCATTGTTATTTAAAATACCAATAGCTTAAACTCTTGCAAATGCGATACCTTTTGCATTGCAAATGCTTTTTGTTTACGCACTCACTGAAAGTGCATGCATTGTCCTACTGTCTTCCTCGTGTGACTCTTTCCCACCTCTCTGCTTCCTCTCTCTAGCCCTTATGCTTCTCCCCACTCACCCATGCTGCCTTCTTTGTGTGCTTGGTCCCCGCCATCTCCATGTTGCTGTCTTTTTCCCATATGATCCTCCCACCCGCAATCCTATATTGCAGCTTCCCACCTGTGCCCTGTGTTGCTTTCCCCCCCCAACTATGTCCTATGTTCTTTTCGCACCTCATCCCCAGTGTTGCATCTGTCCCCACCGACACCATCGCTTTTGCTTCCATCATTGGTTGCTTCCTCCTACTTGCTTTAAAAAACCATCTTCCCACCTGCCTTCCTTTTTACTTCTGTTGTTCATCTTGTTTAAAATACTCAACTCTCTAGCTCATCCTCGCACTCCTCCCATGGTAGCCAGTCAAGAGCTTTGTAAAAAAATTGCTCAATTTCTCTTTGAAAAAGTTAATAATATCAGGGAAGAGGTGTGGCGCTGCGGCCAGGGCGACTGACACCGGACACTAGGGCTCACGGTTCGATCCCTGGCACCGGCGCCAGGTCAGCCCAGCACCATGTGACTCTGGAAAATAGCTTGCTTAATCTTCCCGACGGCCCCCAGCGTCAGGATGCCTCCGGTAGCTGTGCGCTTTACAAATACTGGATTTACATTTAATATTTTCAGACTCCTCTTCCCCCCATAATATCGGTTCGACTGAATGTCAGCAGGTAACTAACCCGGATACACCGACCTTCAATCTTTTTGCCAGCTTAAATGTATCTGATACCCTCAAACTATTGGAGAAAGTTACATCAGGATCTCCCACTGACCCCTGTCCATGCTCGATTTTAAAACTGGCAGCCGAGCCTGTCGCAGAACCACTGACCTATATTATTAACAACATGTACCTAGAAGGATACTTCCCCAAAGAATGGAAACATGCCTCCATTTTGCCTCTTCTTAAAAAACCTAACCTAGATGCTAGTGATCCCAATAACTTTAGATCTATTTCCAGGCTACCCCTTCCTGCCAAGCTCATAGAAAGTTATTTGAACTCCCAACTCACCACATTTTTTGCAGGACTCACAGGCCCTTGATTCAACTCAGTGTGGGTTTAGAGAGGCCCATACCACAGAACCGGCGCTCCTAAAGTTCACAGAAGAAATTAGGACCATTCTGGATCAAGGGGGAAAGGCCGTACTGATTATGTTATACCTATCTTCAGCCTTCAACACGGTCCATCACGCTTTTATGATGGACCGACTGGACGAGTTAGGGATCAAAGACAATGCGTGGAAGCTTCTCAAATCGTTCCTCACTGATAAAAGTCAAACAGTGACAGATGAATTTGAAGCCAAATCTTTCTCCCTTCCCTTTGGGGTACCGCAGGGTTCGTAGTTGAGCCCAGCATTGTTTAATGTTTACGTGTCATCACTAGCTCCCCTAATTCAGAGCTTTGGGCTTATCCTAAAGTCCTACGCTGATGACACCCAAATAAATTGTGGTGACATTATTACCAGAGAACATACAGGAAACAGTGATAAGGCTGCAGGATTGTATGAAAGCAGTGGGAGTCTGGATGTCCAAGAACTGCTTAAAGCTTAATTCCGGTAAAACTGAGGTAGTACTTTTTGGAAATAACCCCACTTTCTGGACCCCTAGTTGCTGCCCAGAAGAGATAGGATATTTACCCACGCCAAATAAGAAGGTCAAGAACCTAGGAGTCTTGATTGAAGACAAATTGAGTTTTAGGGACCAAGTTAACCATGTTGCCTCCACTACCTCATACATCCTTAAATCCCGCAAAAAAATAATGCCCCTTCTGCCGAAGGAAGTACAACAAACCGTAGTCTCGGCCCTTATAATGTCTAGACTAGACTATTGTAAGTCTATATCTTACGATCCACAAAGGGTCGATGAACAAACTACACATGTTGCATAACGTTGCAGCCAGACTTATAACAGCTACACCTAAATACAAGTCTATCTCAGCAAAAATAAAAAAACTTCAATGGCTCACTGTCAGTAAACGTACTCAATTTAAGTCCCTATGTCTATTTAAAGTCGTTCATAGTATTGGACCAGAATTTCTAAAAGGTCGTTTTAACTGGTATCTGCCAAAGAGAGCATTACGGTCAGCCGACCAAAAACTCATCAACATCCCTTAGGTAAAATAAGCTAACTGGGGCGGCAGGAGTGTTTTCGCTCAATGTGGCTAAGTCATGGAACGCTCTACCGTTAACCCTTAGAAATATAACAAACCTCTTGCCTTTTAGAAAGGCGTTAAAAACATGGCTTTTCGCGAATTAATTAGATGTCTCTGCCTTCCAGCCTAAGTAGGTCTTCTCACAGCACCAGGACACCGTCGGGTATCAGTTCGCGCTCTACAAGTACAAGTACAAGTAACATTAACATCCCCAGAATTCTGCGGACGAACATGTGCGTGTGCGTGTGTGTGTGTCTTCCAAGTTTGCCCAAAATGAGGACACACTCCACAACAGTTTGCTCCTTGCGGAGCTCTTTATTCACCACGTGTGAACTGCCATTTACAATCACAAAAATGCTCTGTATGACACATTTCGGTCCTACCAGCCCTTGTTCACAGGCTCTTGGTGAAAGAACAAAGCACCAGCCTCCCAGGACACCTTTCCCTGCATGCTAATGTTTTTGTAGCCCTCTGTTAAGGCCTCTCAGGTGAATCAAGTAATTACTATTGCAATGTTGTGGCGCACACCAACTGGAGGGTTAGAATTTTAAAAAGGCACTACGAGTTCCAGCATGCCTTGCGACAACTCACTCACCAGAGAGGCCCACCTGAGGGCAATCACTGAATCAGCATGCAGAGGGAAGTGAAGTGCAATAGGCTGCCAGCTTAATTTGTAACTGTGAACAAGGACCAGGAGGTCTGAAACGCGTAATGCTGAAAATTGTCTTGATGAAACATGCCAGTTTATCCTGAATAAAGAACTCTGAAGAGTTTATCTGCTATGAATGCGTCTTTGGACAAATCTGGGATGTGAGATAGAAAATGATACTGAGGAAGGACTTTGTGTTTGAAACGCGTCTGTCACCTTTCGCCTGCTGTAAGCGTCAATAAAATCCTATCGCTGTACCCGGAGTGCTTGAGTCTTCCTTGGGATACTGGGAGGACCGCCGAGCTTCAATATGTATATATATATATATATATATATCAAGTCCAATACCCCCTCACAATAGAAAGGGTCCGACACAGCAAGGGTAATTCATGTGTGGTTTAATTTCACCAGGATCAAACAGCAAGGTCCATGGGGCTGTGAAACATATAGGCAGACGCGTTTCAGCTTTAATTAGCTTTCCTCAGTGCCAGTTCCACAATGGGTTGTTCTCGCCTGGGGTCCTCTTAAGTATTACTGCTGCCACTCCCACTGAAGAGATGACTCGGGCCCCATCCCGCTCTTAAGGGTACACTGCCATTAACTCCACTGGACGCAATGCTTTGGACTGCTGCAGTGCGCTACGCCAATACCGGGAGGAAGGCCAACTAAGTAATCAGCTTTTCGACACACAGTGGCGTCCCAACTTAACGTCGGCTCTCGGGCAAAACACCCTTCACGGCAGCCGGTTCCGAGATGGAAAAATATACAAGGTGAGTCCACTCGTGAACCCCTCTGCAGTATATACTGCTTCCTCCCTCCCCTTTGCAGAAAAATAATCACTCCGTGGTTGTTGACTGCTAGGGGGTGCTCTGCGTAGTATTTTCGTACTCCAGTCCAAGAAAAATTGCCATCTAACGCAGTGCAACTGAACAGAAGGGCGTGCCGATAACAGTGATAGCGTACGGTTAAAACATCAAGTCCAATATATAAATGGAAAGCGGGTTCTTTGACAAATTTGTACAAAACTTTCGCAAAATAACCTAATTCAATTTGTGTTCAGCATGGCAGGTTTTATGCAGATCTGTCAGGGAGAGGTGATGGGTGGGAGGTAATTAAAGGATAAAAAAAATCCTGAAAATTCAGAGCTCTGCATTTGATGCATGAAATAAAACTTGCATGGCCAGTGGCAAAGCAATATTTTGGGAGGCTCACCATGACTGAAATTTCACATGGTTTTCAGTTGTATTTCTTTTTGTTCTATTTTAAGCCAGCATGTCAACTGCATCTATGCCTTTATTTTAGACTCAGTTCAACCAAAAAGAAAAAAGAAAATCGTAGTTAGCGGGATGGCCCTCTTGGCTTGTTATCTGTATTGGTCCATTGAACTAATCCTTTTCATCTGCAGACAAGTATGGGAATGCATAAATACTAAGAGATCCCACATCTTCAACAAATCTAATCATGATGCTCTCCCAAGTCTCCAAATCCTTACTGACCCTTCAGCATTCAGGCATTTTGATATCGACCTCTCCTGCCAATGTTCATTCCATCGTATCCTTTACCCACACATCAATATTCAGGCCTCTGGAGGCCATCCAGCTAACAGCTATGCGCCGTTTTGCAAATACTAATGCTAGATGTATGTCATAAGCAGACGTCCAATCTTATAAGCCTCTCCCATGTTATCTGTCACCCATGTCTGCCAGCTCTGCAATGAAAGCCAATTTGTATCCCTTTCAACGCTCTATACATCCAAGGTCCCAAGATGTCGCCCATTTCCCAATTGTAATACAGCCTTGGAATGTTGGTGGATGTGGGAGCATCAGTTAAATCTATCAATTGTTCTGTCTGTAGCGGCCTCTGTGTCATTATGGTTAGGTCAGACTTTCCAATGAAGCCATTTAACTTTTAATATATTACATTGTCACCACTCACGAATGTCCACACACAAATCTTTCCAAAGAAATGGTCATCCAATTTAGGTCGGGCATGGCAAGATTCAATCAGATGAACAAGTTAGTTAACTTTTGGAAAAAAATTCTAGTGGATACTGCATCTACCTGCCGATCCCTCACATTTTCAATATCCACCATGCCAGGCTAGATCAAGACAAAATGTAATAGCTCTATTGAGCCAGTAGGTAGCATTCTAATCCATTTCAGCACCTCTAGTTGCAGGTGATTGGCAAGGCGGTGCAGACTCAAACTGTCAACTCGAATACTAAGGAGCTTGCCAGATGGCTGGTAACTAGCCAGATGCCATAGGCCTGAACAGAATTCCACAGCCAGCACAGCAGGTGAGAGTCCACACCACCCTGCTTGTTCACATACTACATAGCGGTCATTCAGACAATAAGAATCTATACAGCTTGACAACAAATTGAGGGAACCAGTCTTCAGCGCCAAGGATATTGACGGCAGTTTGAGCAGGTTGATGTGAAAACCCTGCTCCTCTCAGGAGCGAAATATTTTAATCTACAAATCCTTTTGATGAGCACACCCACAGCTTGTAACTGGCAGAAGGGTGTTCCACAGCTGAGATGCCTCCCCACTGACCACCACTGATGACCAGGTGCTATTTCCAGGTCGATCTTGCTATCTGTCAGGCCAAATGTTGGATCCAGTGCAAGCAAAGGCACCACTGGAGGCCCGCATGTGATTTGCTGCGCTTTACAAATTTTCGATTGATTGATTGATTGATGCGCCTCCATTCATGAGTGACCAGGAGACTACAACAAACTAGTAGAGCTAGTTAAAGGACTGTCAGGGCTAGAATCGGAGATCCTTCTCAAAATGTCAGAGTGACAACCCGAATGTCCAGAAACCAATAAGGAGGAAGGAAGGGTTTTAGAGATGTATCCAGCACTACCTCCATTAACTGAAGGCGATGAGGGCTCTAGGTGCAACCTACATTGGTTGATGTAAAATCCAAAGCTGAACAGCAGGGATGATATAGCATTCAGATGGTTCAACACCAGCTGCAAAACAACAAAATAGTGTCCCCCACGTTGCTCCGATATTATTTTCCAAACTACCCACTTCTTCAAACTACTAATCCACAAACTCCAATTCAGAACTCTTCAACATGTGACCATGTTAGCTGTGTTCATACTCCAAATCCACAGCACTATTCCTAAGTTTCCACAGAAAACTCTTTGCAGGAAACTGACCAGCCACAAGGAGAACCCTCAACAAATCAAACCAAAAGGGACAGTCCTGTGTCATAACTGCAACAATTGCATAACATCATTCAATGTTCCACTATGACACACCCTAGAAAAGGCACCAAGATCAATTTGAAAGTTTCAGCAACTTGCGACACCATGAATGTGGTCTAACTGTTAAAATGCCCAGGTGGCAAAGTAAACGTCGGAAAAACTGAGAGAAAAATTAAAACTTGGATCAACGAACATAAAAGCAATATTAGAACCAAGAATATGAAATCTGTTGTAACCAGCCATTTCCTTGAACAAAACCACAACATCAGCCAATTGAAATTTCTAGTCTTAGAAGTTGTAGCAAAAAGTGAGGGTAGAGACAATAACAACTACCTATTACAAAGAGAGAACTTTTGGATCAGACATCTTGACGCATTGAAACCACATGGAATAAATGACAGGATGGAATTTCAATGTTATTTGTGATATTTTATCTCCGTTGATTGAGTGCTAACTTTTTGTTCCATTTTTCATTTCTGTTCTCATTGTTATTTTCCCATTTCAATGGAACTCGTTTTGCCACTTCAAATCAGATGATCTTGTTTGGATCGCCACCATTTCCAAGTTACTTTTCGTGTACTTTGGGGTTATTCAGGGTGTTTGTATTTGTTTTCCCACAAACTACTGCATGTTTCTCATATCCAGGCTTTAACTGGGTGCTTTCTCTACACTCCAAAATGGCCACCATGAAATTCACAAACCTAGAACCAACACGCGAGTCCTTTTCTTTCCCTTTTGTTCACATTGGTCTTAATAGTCCTCTTTCACTGGTGTTCTTTCTAACGGGCATACAGATCGCGCTCATCCAACTTCTGGTTCATCACTGCATGCAGGAAGACACTACATGCACGCTTTACGAGTGAGTATTAAGCTTGTAAGCCTATTTTAAATTGTGCCTGTTACTTCGCGTTTTAAATTGGTTACTGACCTTGGGGCTTACGGCGCTGCTAATCCACAGTAAGATGAACTCGCATGTGCTATGACTAACATGGGCATTCACTTACGGTCACGTTTAAAAAAAAAAAAAAACACACATCAGACGGGTAACGTTCTGTGTCACAACCGCCGTGTTGTGACCGCCCAGGGAGCTTAATGGTTGTTTTAGCACATTTTCTTTTATTTGCTGCATTTCTTGGAACTGCACACTTGACCTTCTTGTGTTTTAGTTCAACCGCACTTTGAATAGCAGATTATTATACATTTGTGGTTCGCATTAGAGCATGATTGATGGAGTATCACGACAGCTGGTTCTTTTAGCCACGCTACACTGACGCATGTTTCCATTGCACCATAAAGAATCATCAAGTGGTATCTTTACACCAGGGATTGCGAGCAGGACGGTTTACTCATTATGTTATATTCTTTTTGCATCACAGAATTGTCCCCTGACGAAGGGCTGAGTGCCCAAAGTGCATTGGGATGGGCATGAAGTGAGAGGAGGATAATTGAGATGTACAACTGCTTATTTGGATTCATCGCTAACATTTCAATTATAAGGGCATATATAATTTCCTTCATGAATATTGGATAAACCCATTAAATATCCAACTATAAACTGTGGATGATCTTTTTTGTTGAGATACAATGTGTTGAATACCCTTCGCAGGGTTCCCTTTTGTGCCTAGGGGGACTAATCCTAGTCCGGGTGCGATACCTCATGCTTTGAACATTTGACGCTCTAGATCGGAGAGCGAAACCCCAGGAGCACACCGCAAGTAGGAAAACTTGAGTTTTTATTTACCGGATACACAGGTTGTGCGTGTTCATCATAATTATTGTATCATTTTAAGTGCATTTGGCCAGACTGTTCGCACAAATATGAATTGTGCTTAGGCCCCATGCAACACTGACATACCTCATGAGGGTCCAAAATAGACATTTGTCCATGGCAGGAACAACATGTTTTGAAGCCTAATGTTTTCGGTGGAGCCAACCTGCCTAGCACAGTAAAAGCTAACTTTCATAGAAACTGTTCCACAGAGAGCTGCTCTGTATCCATATTGAGAGGCGTAGAAAATAGGGAACTGCTGTGAGAGTGCTGCTATAGCGCTATGGTGATGTAATGTTAATGTTGGTACAAGACAGAGGCAAACACCCGCTACTGGCAGAGAAGAGTTACTGAAATTTTTCTAGACGAGTCAAGCATATGGGAATATCAAAAAGGTTAGGAATCTCCAGGAAGACTTATCCATCCGAATTGGTATATCTAGTGGGGGAAGGGTAGGGAGGGGAGGTGTTTTTAATCCTACAGTAAACCACTGATGCAGCTACAGAAAGACACTGCTGATTGGAATTACACCAAACTTGACTAGAAAGAACTGTATTCAAGAAAATTCCTTTGCCTGGTTTGGTGTAAACTCATTCAGTTGTTTAAGAAATTAGTGTTAGAAAATTGGTGTTTGCAGGACCCTACAACTGAGCCAACCAGTTGGCAAAGACCGAGAAATCTGGACCGTTAATCTGTAGATGGTTCTCAAACACTAATAAATCATATTCAACAAGGTAGATTTTTCTCAAGTCATCCCTTTTGGGTCTGCATTCTCTAAAAGGAGGCCGCAGACCGCAACACTCTTATTGGCTGGCAACAAGAGAACATTTTCTTTTGCTATTGCCACCACAGAACGTGGGGCACGATTCCCACAAACTAAACATTTTTATGAAAGACCACATAAGGGGCACCGTGAGCACACCCTAACTCTTTCTAAGTGAGGGAAGCCCCACATATGCTTTGAAAAACTACATTTCCAAGTCACGAGGTCCATGAAACCCAACAGGCAGGGACCTCCTTAGTCTACAAACTTGTTGCTGAGGCCATGGACAATGGCACCATCTTGGGATCTGAATGTGCAGTCTAGTTGTAGAGGACAATGGGTACCATTTTAAAAGTACACAGTCCGCAGCCTTGATAATTAGGCTGCGGAATATGGGCATTCTCTTATTATGAGAGGCGGCACATTGTCGAGCTTAAGAACTCAGCACATCCAAAATGGTACCGATATCTGGGGCCTCAGCTGCCAGACAACAGAGACCTTTGAGGGCTGTATAAATTTAATAAAACATACAATTTTTCTATATATAAATACCCCCGTAGGTGTACACAGGTATCAGTTAGAATTTCAAAGGATTCTTTCAAACTGAAGGTAAAAAAAATTTTTCAGTACACCGAACCTGCGGCATCTCTCATAACACAGCTGGTTACCCAATATACTGTATATTTGGATGATTGCCACACACTGTTAGTAAATGCCTAACAAGACCTGGTGTCTATTATTTGCTTGGAAGCGGTCCATTGCAACAAAATATGTCAATGCAAACGTTAGTATGAGTAAGAGAATGCTCACCTCTTCAATCGTATTCTGCATTCACTCATGCATTTTCTATCTCGTGGTTATGTAGAGCTGCCCAGTTTAACTTAAAGCTCGTGTTGGAGTCGTAGAACAGGCTCATGAGATACGATCATATTGCGCCTTTACAGCAGTTCTTGAAATGGAAAAATAGAAGTGCCGGTACTCTGTACCAGAGCCTGTACCAGAGTACCTGCTTGTTTCTGAGAAGTGCCGGTACTCTCCCATTAAAAGTATTACATTTCTCTTGAGAAGTACCGGTACTCTCCCTCTCAAAATAAAAGAGTGCCGGTACTCAGTATCGGACCATTTAAAGCACTGCTTTACAGTATAGTAAATTCCCAGGACTCAAAGCATTCACTGCCGCAAGGTCCTTTAATTCTGCCAGGTCCCTTGAACAATAGGCACCACTGTTCGCCGGTGAGTGTTGGGTATAGTTCTTCCACTCAAAGAAATTCACCACAATAATGTAACATTACTGTAAAAGTTTCACAAAGTAGCAAAGACACTTTCTTCTGGAGTGGAAGAATAAAGTGCGGTCACAAGAGAATTAAGAAAAAAGGGTGCTATTTATCCCACATTAAGCAAATTGCTGCAGGGAAACGAACATCTTCAAGACACTGTTTTAGGGAACATGGATGATGTTAAGGACAGGCAGCCTTGATTCAGCACAAATTAAGAAATTGATTCATCTCACCTGAGTTACCCCTGCTGATGGGATCTTGTAGGACTGCAGTTTCTGCTTCAGCAGTTCAGGATCGCTGTGGCGGAACGGGCAGCCTGAAAGTGAAAGGGAAACAGACAAGCAGGGTCATTAGATCACGTGGCCACCTGCTGAAGGGCACCGGTGTCCCACTGGGACTGCGCTGGCCTGAGAGAAGCCACAATGTTATCACTTCTTTCTCAAATGCTCAGCACATCTTCACTCGCAGCACCTCATAATTAGAGACTAGACTACTGTCGCCGAGAGAACACTTCTTACTGTACATACAGCTGAGAAAATATTTATTATTTTCAGTTCAAGCACTAACTGTTTTGCATGTTTGTTAAATGAGCATGCAGTCCCTCTCAATGACTGGTGACATCGCTACCTACCAGATTACCCAAATAATGCCTGGCACACCCAAACAAGATTGGCTTTTTAGATAGCAGCACTTTCCAAGCTGGGATGTTTACATCCTTCCTGTATTTGTTCAAAACAGAGCCATCGGTCCAAATATACAAAACGGAGATGGCTGAAAGTCGATGACTGACTGAAGACATTGCGCACAACAGGGGGCAATGTGCACTAAAATACTATATGAGTTTTCATAAAGTTGGAGATACCAAGCCATTTCTCTCAAAGTGTTAGGATCACCTAACAGAAATGCTGGGTCATTTTAATGTTTCACTGAAATGAACTGCTCTGAATAACAACGAAAAATCTCTGTAGCTAAGATCTGTGCACTCGCAAGGTCACACGTTCCAACAGCAGTAAGAAAGAAGATTGTGTTTGGATGGGTTGAATGTATGTGTTTGAGCCTTGGAATGTCAGTGAAGTGTAATACAGTATGAAAAATTGCAAAGTGCTAGTCTTCACAACTTTACACACCCCAGTGGATCAGATCCGACTGCAAAGATCCCGAAGTAAGATAATTCTTCAATCGTGTAAACAACTAAGAACGGCCAACCACCACACAAGGAATTTACTTATCAATCCCCGCTACCTTACAGAGCCCTGAAGAAAGTAGCCCAAACCAAGTTAGTAACTCATTAATCTAATGGTGGTCCTTATCTCTCCCAAGCACCAATCTGGGCTGGCTACTGAAGACCATGAAAAAATGATTTATCCAGTGGTCCAGACTTGTCAGCAATATGCCAGCAAAGAATGTTTTAAGATGTTACTTAAATAGTTGAAGCAGCAACAAGTCAACAATAAGATGAGTGGATGAAACCCTCAAAGAAAGCTGGAAAAATCTATGGGCACAGAGAACATATTCTAGTTCAAATACCAAAAGTATGTAGATAAAGATAAAATGCCTATCCTACCACATGTATAATTGAGTTAAAAACAAGAAAGGTTTTAAAAATCTACTGCAAACTTACAAAGTTAGTCTCTTAAGAATAGATTTTTTTTTCTTTGTTCCTCATCTCAACCATGGCTGGCCCAATAGTACCGTGGACTAGGAGAAGTGTGATTTTAGAAAAAGACATACTGTCTCAGTGCAAGACTGGTAGGGGTCGATCGTAGTGAGAAAGCACCAGGACCCTACAGCTATGTCAGTTTCACAAAAAATCACAGACCCTTGTGTACTGTTTGGATGGTGATTGCCATTAGCCAGATTCCACCATTGCTGTTACCACAAATTGAGTGATAGAGCGAAAAGAGTGTGTCATGGCTTCATAATCATTGGAACTGGGGGGAAAAAACAAACAAAAAAACAACAACCCAGCTCTAGTTATTGAGACCAATCGAGTTTCAACCAAAAAGCTCTTTTTTCAGGTTTACCAGCCCTGGAAAGATCCAATTTTGATATATGAAGCATGGAAGAACTCCAGTCGTGCAACGTCGGGGGAGAGGCCTCTTTCCAACACCTGCAGATCTCACGTCGGGCCACCAGCATTGAGTAGAACAAGAGGTTGTTATTAGCACTCCGTTTTTTGTCCGTTACTCCAAAAATTACAAGGCAGAGATCTATACTCACAATAGAGCCTATTGAAGAAGTTAATTTATTGTCTATTGATTGCCAGAAAGATGTTAAATATGGGCATTCATAAAACATGTGAGCATCTGAGGCTGCCACTTGACCACAACGGGGACAAGCCACTGGTGTACCTGTTGAGAATTTAGACAACCTCTGGGGAGAATAATAGGCCCTATGAAGGGTAAAGAAGAGGTTTCTGCGAAGCCAGGCAGGTTTAACAATGTCCCAGAGAACGTGGCAGGATGTTAACCAAAGTTCATTCATATTTAATGCAGGAAATAAGGAACCCCACAGCTGGTCCGGAAGTTGGAATACTCCATCTATCTCCTCTAAGATTAAATTGTAAAAGTGGGAAACCTCTTCAGACTTTGGTGCGATGTCAAGTAAGCAGGATTCTAGTTGACTACTTCCTTCTAAAGGTCGTTGTTGACGACGTGTGGGACCATATTTTTGTGCTTGTGCCCAACTTGAGATTTGCAGGAATTTAAGTCTAGAGAGATTGGGGCCTACCTTACTCACTAGATGTTCCCAGGAAAGCATTTCCCCTTCGAAGAACAGATCTCCCCATGTTAAAATTCCAGCATCTTTTAGTGGACTTATCAATGCATCTTTAGTCCAGCCCGGAGGTACAGGAAGATCCTATATAGGAGAACTGTTAGAGTGGTAGCCTATTTTGGTAGTGGTTCTAAGGTTATACCAGGTTCTTGCTAGGCCCTGCAATACCTTCAGCTTGATTTTCTTAAAAAATTTGGGGTCTCCGAACTTAAATAAAAAACCCATCTGACCTAGACCTTCACATTGTAATAGTGTTGAAAACATTAAACCAATGCCCTGATCTGATGGAGTTTTAAGTAGCATTCGGGCGTGTGTCAACTGAAAGGCCCAAGCATAAATCTGGATGTCAGGACCGGCCAAACCACCCTTCTCCCTACGACGCCTTAATTTGCTCCGAGAAATTCTTGCAGTCTTGTTCCTCCATACAAATGAGGTGATGTCACTCTGCATCTTTGCTATCAATGTTTTATCAAAGTAGAGCGGTAAGCTATTAACCCCTTCGATGCTCATGACGGAACGGTTCCGTCATGAGCTACGGTTGAGCTGTGCTCATGACGGAACCGTTCCGTCATGACCACGCCCGTTTTTATTAGGGCCCAGCACCGGAGGGGGAATCGCGGTCGCGCTGAAGAGGTTAAAAATAAAGGTCAGCCTAGGTAAGATAGACATCTTAACTAAGTTTGATCGACCTAGGAGCTGTCTCCAAGAACTCATTAGTTTCCTACATTCTTTAGCCACCAGATTGAGATTTGTATGGGCGATCAGATTAATATCCTTTACAATTTTTATGCCTAGATATCTCATGTTGTCACAGGGTTGCACAGGGAGTCGCGCTGTTATGCTGTTCCATGCCATAACCTCGGTCTTTGTGGCGTTGACTTCATAGCCAGAGATGTTGCCAAATTGTTGTGCTAGATTTAGGACTGTCGGAAACGCTGTGCTGATATCTGAGGTTATGATCATAAGATCGTCAGCATACAAAGATACTTTTTTTCCCCATTCTCTATATCTAAATGGAACAATGTTAATATGTTCGCGAATTATTTGGGCAAATGGCTATATATAGAGATCAAAGAGTAGGGGCGAAAGCGGGCAACCCTGCCGGGTGCCCCTTGTGATGGTAAATGGTTCCGACAGGCCGCCAGTAACTAAGACCGAGGCCGAGGGGTTATGATACAGTAACTCCACCGCTCTGCGAAAGGCCCGATCCACGCAGAATTTTTCCAAGGCCCCCGACAAGTATACCCAATTGACCCTGTCGAAGGCCTTGGCTTCGTCCAGGGTGAGAATAGCCAAGGGTAGCGATGAACTAGTTGCCATGTCAATCGCTCCTATTAGGTCGTATATCAGCTCATAAAGTTGGCGACCTTTAACAAAGCCCTTTTGGTTAGAATGTAGGACTGAGGAGGCAACCTGCCCCAGTCTCTTGGCTAGTAGTGACGCGAAGATCTTATAGTCAGCGTTAAGAACTGAAATTGGGCGATACGATCCGCAGGCGGTGGATGGCTTCCCTGGTTTCAGAATAAGCGTGATGGAAGCTTTATTCCAAGATGTGGGCGGTAGATCGCCATCTATCAGAACCAGATTGAATAACTTGGTTAGAAAGGGAGCGATATCAGCTGCAATGTGTTTGTATATCTCTGCTGGTAGGCCATCCGGGCCCGCCGCCTTTCCAGATTTACTATTTAGTATGGCAGCCGATACCTCTTCTACCATTATAGATGATCTAAAAAAAGCCACTTGTTCTGTAGAAAGTTCTGGTAGTGAAATTTTATTAAGCCAGTTTCCTACATTAATGGAGGTGATGTTATTGTCCTCTCGATATATAGCCTGGAAAAAATCTTTGAAGGCTGACCTTATTTCTGGGTCCGAAGATACTGTACCGGAGCCAGTGATTATGGAGTCAATATTATTTCGTGTCTGATCTGTTCTAGGCTTCCAGGCTAGTAATTTGCCCGCCCCTTCACCAAATTCAAAATTGGCTAATTTACTGGCTTCCCACCTTTGCAAAATACGTTGGTTTAATATAGAAGCCAGCTGCCCTTTAAGCTTCATCAGCTCCTCATGTTTAGCCTGTGCGACATGTTCGGCGGGATTGCTAAGATTATCTAATTCTGATTGGGCTGTTGATATATTAGCCTCTATCAGTGTAACCGCTTGGGTATACTGTTTCTTACGAAACAAAGTTTTATTCTTAATAACCCCTCTCAAAGAGCATTTGAAAGCGTCCCATACTGTACTAGAGCACGCCGAACCAATGTTAATTTTAAAAATTCTTTCGTCTCCACTTTAACATACTCCAAATCTTCGGGGGATGTGAGAAAAGATCTGTTGATTGACCAAGACCTAGTCGGGGGTTGAGACTGCAGTTCGAAGTCTAAGAGTATCGCCGAAATATCGGACAGGTGAGATGGTAGATACGTTACACTCCTAACCGATTTATCCCAAACCTTGTTTATCAAAATAAAATCGATCCTAGATCTATGACGGTACTTGTAATTTCTGAAGGAAAAGCCGGTTTTCTGACCCGACCTAGACCTCCAAATATCAATAAATCCATATTGATACATATATTTAATTAGGAGATCTCTAGATTTAGAGTGAGCAAGTTGTCGGCCAGAAGAAGACTTATCCAGGAGCGGATCGAGCACGATGTTAAAATCTCCCGCTATTATCATAGGTTCTGGAAAATGTAAAAGCTCAGAGAACAGCGTGGCCAGGGCAGATGGGTCGCCACGGTTAGGCCCATAATAACCAACCAGCGTAACGCATGATCCCCCTATCATGACAGCCGCTATTGCCCACCTACCAAAAGGGTCAACCTTCTGCTTCAAAAGCCTTGTTGCGATAGTTTTCTTAAAGAGTATAACAACCCCTCTAGTGTTAACTGTTTGAGATGTAGTGACTGATAAATCTATCCATCTGTTCTTTTTTTACCAGGTCCAATACTTCAGCTTCAACCAAGTGTGTCTCCTGGAGAATAATGACCTGCGCATCAAAGTCACGGATGTATTGTAAGATTGTGTTAGATCTAGGTTTGGTGCGCAGGCCATTAACATTCCAGGAGAGAATCTTAATGGTAATCATAATAGACATATCTAATGATAAAGAGTCCAGCTAACTCACACCACTTAGTATTACTAACAAGAGCAAAATTCGTCCATTGTTCATTTATAAAATTATCGACCGCCATTTTAGAGATGAGAAGCATTTTATTTTTTATTTCCCTAACCCTTACCCACGTGAAAACCACCACCCCTCCCCTGAGGAACCCCTGGTTAACCAACCGGAACAGGTCCGCTTTGTGATACCCCCGATACTCTGTCCAGGCTCAGCGTTAATGATTAAAGTATTGGAGGACTAAATATGTCTAATTTCGGTCGAACCCTTTATGGTCAAACTCCAATTTATTTAAGTAGCATTAACTGATATCTCTGTAAAGGTTTGTAGAGGTAGTATGCATATATTCGTGCTCTTGTGATTTGCTATTGCTTTTTAAAATTTTTATTAATTACTTTTTTTTTTTTTTAACAGAATTGTATGTGTTTTCTTGTTATTTATACTTCCATTTGCCGCGATACCCCGCTCTGGGCTCTCGCGGAGCGTTCGGCTTTTCTTTTTCTGATGAGGGCTACATTCATGCGCCAGCTCGATTAGCTTAATCTGCATGTGCTGTCATCGTCTATAGCCTCCTTTTTGTGTGTAATATACCTACTTTCTGTTGAGCCGAGGTTATTATCCAGACTTTGGGGCCATCAGGCTCGGTCTCCTCTCGCCTTCCATGCTCGTGCTCGCTGGGGGCGTGTTTGGTTCTGACTCAGCGTCCGCTCTCCTGGGCGCTACTCTCCCGCTGCCGGCTCGGTCTATACTGCAGGCACGGATCCTCTCGTCGTCGGCGCCTTAGAAGTGGCACCGGGCCGCCCTGGAGCACCGTCGCGGGAGGCAAGCTCGCTCCCTTTGCAGAGACACTCTTCCTGTGGTTGCTGGCGGAGAAGGACGGGTGACGGTGGCGGCAGAAAGCGGGACCACGGCCGGGAGCGCGTTGGCTCCCGCTCTATTGGAGGTAGCAGGAGATTCCGTGACACCATATCTGACGACAAACGAGGTGAAGGGGGGGTCAGGGGGCGAAGGAGGCAGTGGCTGTTCAACTTTTGGTGGAGCCGCAAGAGAAACAGTTTGTGGGTTTCGCTGGACTTAAGGAAGATTTAGACCCTGGGGTAGGGACCTTAAAACAGAGTGTTAGCTGTGCTAAAAACCCATATTCCCTTAGAAGTCGAAACTCAACTCAACCTGAGTTTACTGCAAAATTGACCCCAGTAATATCTAGGAAGGGTCGTAGAGGAAGGAAAACAGCTAAAACAGGGAGTTTCCATCAAAACCGAGGAGGGAAGGCAAATTCAGATAAATCTAACCTGTTTTCCGCCTCAGCTCTGGAATCCACGCAGGTCACTGGGCAGGAGGACTGTGATAATACTGTTGTAGGTCTCAAATTAGTTAATCCTACTTGTGCAGTATCCACTAAGTCCAGTGGTGTTATTTGTGGTACCAATAATACGCCCACTAAGTCCTCCTCTTACCTCTCTGCAGAGGCTAAGCCTAAACGCTCCAAGAAATCCAAGGCAGTAAAATCAGTCTTGGATTCGGGCTCCAAGATAACACCCTCTTTGCGGTCTTATTTTAAGGCCATACCTCAGGTTCTAAGCCTCTCACAGAGTAACCACTACCCTACCAGAGCATCCTCAGATACAATCTCTAGCCCAATAATAACTGGTGAGATGGCCTCTGTCTCTCTAAACATGGATGGGGGGTCTTGTAATGTAAATCAAACCGATGAGAAGGGAAGGGGTCTACCCATGGAAAACACACGGCCAGGCACTATGCCAGAGAATGCAGATATAAACGCAGTCTTAACACCAGAATTACTAACGCAACAGAATATTAATGGAGGTGATAGTGTGATCACCTCTTTAAATCTCGACAAGATTCCTGCCTTTCCTTCCAACATTACAGGATCGGAAGACTCTAGTCTCTCTGGTAGATGTATCAATCTTGAAGCAAACGCAAGTCTGGCATTGGTAGATTTAGAGTCGCATAATCAACTTCAACTACAGGAGGTTCCTTCAATTCCTTTAATTCCAGACCAGAATACTCAGAGTACTATATTGCAATTAGCTCAGAGCCCTCTTCTTCTTAGTTCTGCAACACAACTACCACCAGACACCACTGTCTCTACCGCACCTTTAGATCTTTCTTCAGTTCTAACTATGTTTTCCAATTTGACAGCTGACAATAAACGAGGCTTTGAGGAGTCATCTAAAATCCAGAGAGAGATTAGGTCATACTGTGAATCACTAGATAGCAAAATTAATGGGCTTTTTTCAAGAACGGGGGCTTTGGAAGAAACGACAGCAGTAATGTGCATAGAGCTAGACAATGCTAAGGAGGAAATAGTAAAACTTAAAAGAGAGGATACTCTACTGGCTGAAAGAATGGAGGTCCTAGAAAATAATGCGAGGCGCTGTAACATTCGCATCCTGAATGTACCGGAAGCAAATGAAGGTTCCAACATTAAGGCATATATTATCCAACTCCTAATAACATCTTTAAATTTAAAACATACAGAGGAGGAGCTCAATCTAGACATTCAACGGATTAATAGGGACCCCTTCAGGCGTAATCAGCAGCGGGCAAAGCCCCGCAAGATTCTAGTGAACTTCCATACGTTTCACCTGAAGGATCACATTTTAAATCTGGCCCTTAAACAAAAATCTTTAACTGGTGAAGGCTTTTTTTTTTTTCAAGTGCGATCTGACTTGTCAAGGGCGACCCTTGATAGACAGTGGGAACTGGGTCGGAGAATGGAGGCATTCAGAAACTTGGGAGCATCAGTCCAGCTCACTTTTCCTGCAGCACTGAAGATCATGCTTAATAACAAAATGTTTAATGTCCGCACAGTCCAAGCTGCAGAGGAACTATTGTTAAGCATTGGCACCTCTAAAAATTGACGGTAGCTTAGTTTCAGACCGTGAAGTTTGTGTGCTTTCCTCATATGGTTGCCTATAGAGTTTATCCATGAATGAATATATAACATTCTTGGCTCGGCATGATCTTTCCTAATAGAAGACAAATAAAATAGAAAGTAAGTTAATTCAGAGAAGAAGAGAGTGAAAAAAAAAAAAAAAATGAATAGATCTTGAACAAAAGTAAAATATTGGAAAGACCTGCCCAGCTTCTTCAAATTAAAGCTAAACTAGCCTCACTCAATTATTTAGCATTGCATTATCAGACTGATACCCACTTAACCCAATCTGCTAGTTAAAATCCAGGTAGCAGCAGTTTCATTCCCTCCTAGGAGAACCTGTCAATGCTGTATAGGGTAAAACCTTAACATCTCATAAGAGGAGGAAAATGTCCAGGCCATATTGCATCTGGGGTCTCAATCCCCTCCTCCCTCCCAATCCAACACCCTACCCTGCTGGTGACCGGTGGAGTGGGACAGGGCTTTCCAGCCTGGAGAAGCACTGCCTTGGCCTGTTGCTACTGCAAGGATAGGACAGCTTACTTGAATGCACTTGGTTGCCCCCCCAGAAAACTGCCTGAGGACAAGTGAGCCAGAGGAGGAGTGAGTAGCTCATCCACCTTCCAGATTCGGAGGCCCTACTGTTGGAGGGCCCAAAATCCCGACATGGGGCGACCACCAGCACTGCAGACATCAGGTGGGCCCTTGGTTGGTGTGGAGGGGAGGGCTCCCCCTTAATGCCCTGCCTTGGAGGTGCTTTTGAAAATCCCCAGGTGAGGGGGCTCTTGGCGGCAGTCCGGATGGTATTGTTTGCGACAAACCCCCTGGGGCTTCACACAACCCTTACCCCCTGCACTATTAACAGTTCATTGTCCAAAGAGAGTTTGGACTGATCAATGCTGCTTGTGCTGCCCCCCCCCCCTGCAGTCTGCAAAGGGGTGGGGTGCTATGTGGGGTGTGCTTGAGAAAGTCTGTTGTGAGGCTTTCTCCTCAACCCTGCCTTGGAGCTAGAGAATGTACTCCACTGCACCACTCTCCCCTGGAGAGAACATTCACACCGGGGGACCCCTGACAGCTGTGGAATTCCAATACCAAGAACTAATGCCCTTGGAAGCCACGGGGATGGACAAGTGTCCTAGGGCACAAACCAAGATGAACAAATACACAGGCCCATCCTCTGGAATGATGGGGACCCTGCCACTAGTACAGCGCTCCACAGATTCTCCTATAGGCCATCCCGATCTCACGAGAAGTGGTAGAGACCAAATCCGGGACGTAAGAGTTGCTGCCTCTCTCCTACATCAAGATCTCTGCAGCATTGCAGCCAGAGTGTCCGAGGAGGAGGCCCAATTTTAGACTTTGGAAGATGAGGTCGCGGTCCTGAAAAATACGGAGTCCAAACTACCCTCTTCATCCACTACTACCCTTGGTGCCCGAGAATAAGATGTGGAGAACAGATCTCGGCGCAACAAACTTCTCTTCATTGGATTCAAGGAATCTTTTGAGGAAATTAAACAAAAGCAGTGTGCTTTCTGGAAATGGTCCTTGAATGCATGGGGTTTGGCTTGTAATTATGTAGGGCTCCTTTACACCCGACAGTCGGCAGCGTCCAGGTGATTGGCGTCCTCTCAGAACCCTTCCCCATTCAGAGAGGGACCCCACCAGCGCTGCCAGCTGTCTCTGCTCCATTTTGTGCTGGCTCTCAAACCCCTTGCTAGACCAGCGAGCTGTGACACGCATGTCTCTGGCTGGAGCTGGGATGGTGGAGTTGAAGACAAAATTGCACTCTACACAGGTGATTTCCCCCTGTTTTTAACTAACCCGCAACTCTCTGGGCCATGAGTCCTCCGTCATCTAAACATATATGAAGGGGCCTCAGGGTGAACATATGCAAGGCCCTGCTGGTCCATATACGAGGTGACTCCAAAACAACATCATGCCAGGGCACCATCCCCATTAGATGCCTCAGCTTCCAGTATATGGGCAATAATAAAGCCCTTGAGCCAGACCTCACACAGAACCTTAATCTCAACCCACTCCTTACTAAGACGAAAGGAACTCCTACAATGGACGCCTCTGTTGCTTAATGTACTCAGCAGGATCGCCCTTTTCAAAATGGCGATGCTTTCTCGAACACTTGCTTTACCAAACTTGCATCCATCATCCATCCCTTCCTTTGGCCTATCAGAATTCGCCATACCCCCACTCCGTACTACTATGGCTAAATGCCGACTTCTGGTATAGAATGGAAGAATGGAAATGGCCGAAGTACAACTATGCTTTTGAGCCGCACATGTACTGGTCGTTATTGACTATCAGTGTGGAGACTGGAACGACCCGGCATTCCGAGCCAAACTAGTTCTACTTGATAACAACAATTTGATGGAACTGCTCCATGCAGACCCTATCCCTTAGACCTGAACTGGTGGGTGGCATTGTGCTCCAAAAAGTGGGATGGTAAGTTGACCCAGCTGATGTCACTCTGGCATTACCAATATCTCCGTCACACAGCAAGACTGGAATGTTGGGCCAAGTAGGCTAACTTTGGGATCACAACCTTGGGAGAGGTCTGGTTGGGTAGTTATGTATGCTCCTTTCAAGACCTGCAGTCGTACTTCCAGCTCCTCTGCACCAAACGAACAAGTTACTTACCTTCGGTAACGATATATCTGTAAGAAACAGTAGTTAGTATTAGATTCCTTACCTTAGAATATCCCCAGGCGTCAGTCTGGATCCGGAAACTTTTGCGTAGCAGTACCCCTGCGCGTCGGTAGGCGTCGTCTGCAGGCGTCCCCTGCGGCTCCGCGTCGTCGGCGTCGTGCGCCGTGATGACGTCGCTGGAGTATATAGACGCCGCCTCCGCGCGCTGACGTCAGTTCTTTGCACACAGCTTTTCCGCGCCAGAACACGCAGAGCCATGTGAGAACTAACACTGGTGCCATTTGAAACTAGGGCCCTGAAAGGGATGTCCTTAACCCTAGGTATCAGTTCGCAGAACGGGGAGGATGGGTGGGGCGGTAAGGAATCTAATACTAACTACTGTTTCTTACAGATATATCGTTACCGAAGGTAAGTAACTTGTTCATCTGAAAGAAACAGGTTAGTATTAGATTCCTTACCTTAGAATAGATACCCCAGCAATACCAACCCCGGTGGTGGGTCTGCGAACCAATACAAACCTACACCAGAAAGTCCTGGAGGACCGAACGGCCAAAGAAGCCATCCCTCCGGACTTGACTGTCCAGGCAGTAGTGCCTCGCAAAGGTGTGCAGCGAGGCCCACGTGGCCGCCTGGCAAATGTCCTGCAAAGGGACTCCCGGCCCAGGGCAGTAGTAGCCGCCGTGGCCCGAGTGGAATGGGCCCTCAGCCCAACAGGAGGCTCCTTCCGAGCCAAAGAGTAGCATGCTTTGATGCACAGAACGACCCACCGAGAGATGGTCCGCTTCTGTACCGCCCTTCCCTTCTTCTCACCCACGTAGCCAACAAACAGTTGGTCATCCACCCGGAACTGGCGTGTGCGATCCATATAAAATGAAAGCGCACGTTTTGGGTCCAGACGATGGAGCCGCTCTTCATCCTTCGAAGGATGCGGAGGCGGGAAGAAGGAGGGCAAGGTGATGGACTGCCCAATGTGAAAAGCAGAGACTACCTTGGGCAGGAAAGAAGGTCTAGTCCGAAGAACCACCTTATCAGGATGAACAGACAAGAAAGGAGGTTTAACAGAAAGAGCCTGGAGCTCACTCACTCTCCTGGCAGAGGTGATAGCCACCAGGAAGGCCGTCTTTAAAGTGAGAAGACGGAGAGGACAGGAATGAAGAGGCTCAAAGGGAGCGCACATCAGGAAAGTCAGAACCAGGTTCAAGTCCCACTGAGGCATCACGAACGGAGTTGGGGGATACATGTGCGTGATGCCCTTCAAGAATCGTAACACAATAGGGGACTTGAATAAAGATGGCTGATCAGGCAGCCTCAAGAAGGCGGAAAGGGCAGAAAGATAGCCCTTGATAGTGCCCAGAGCAGAGCCCTGCTGGGCAAGGGAAAGGAGGAAGAGGAGAACCTCAGACAGAGGGGCAGAAAGGGGATCCACAGCCTTTGCTGTGCACCATGCCACAAATCTGTTCCACCGGCAGGCGTATACCGACTTTGTGGAGGGACGCCTGGCTGCCAGAATTACATCACAGACTTCAGGAGGCAAGTCAAATGGCCTCAACTGCCGCCGCTCAATCTCCAAGCATGGAGGTGGAGACTGGACAGGTTCGGGTGGAGGACCGTCCCCTGCTGCTGCGACAGAAGGTCCTCCTGAAGGGGCAGGCGGATCGAGGGACCGACTGTCATGCTGAGTAGCTCGGGATACCAGTATCTTCGAGCCCAGTCCGGAGCCACAAGGATAACTTGGGCCCGGTCGCGCCTGATCTTCTTCAGCACTCTGGGCAGAAGTGGTATAGGCGGAAAGGCGTACAACAGACCGCAACTCCACTCGCGCCGAAAGGCGTCGCCGAGCGAGTGCCGTCTTGGAAACTCCAACGCGCAGAACTGATGACATTGCGCGTTCTCTTCTGTGGCGAATAGATCTAACCAAGGCTCTCCCCATTGCTGAAAGAGGCCGCTCGCCACGTCCGAGTTCAGACGCCATTCGTGATCCACCGAGCACCGACGGCTGAGTTCGTCCGCCCTGGCGTTCAGAGAACCTGCCAGGTGTTGAACCGTCAGAGTCACGCCCTGACGTTCCAGCCATTGCCAGAGACGCAGAGCCTCCTGGCAAAGGGTCCACGACCCCACACCGCCCTGTTTGTTGCAGTACCACATGGCGGTGGTGTTGTCCGTGAACACCTGCACTACACTCCCGTTGACAAAGGGGAGGAATGCCTTCAGTGCTAGGCGAATCGCCCGCAGCTCCAACATGTTGATATGGAGCCGGGACTCCGCCGGAGACCAGATGCCTCTGATCTCCGCCTCTCCCAAGTGGCCACCCCAGCCCTGGAGGGACGCGTCCGTCACAACCACGTGCTCCGGTTGGGGAAGGGAGAGGGATCTGCCTCTGACCCAATCGCGGTCCGTAAGCCACCACTGCAACTGTCTCGCAGTGCCCTCCGAGATCAGGACATGGTCGGATAGGTTGCCCTGATGCTGGGCCCACTGAAACTTCAGGTCCCACTGCAGAGCCCGCATCCGCCACCTGGCGTGATGCACCAGTAGGATGCAGGAGGCCATCAGCCCCAGAAGCCGCAGCGTCAACCTGACCGAAACCCGGGATAACGGCTGAAAGATGGGAATCAGAGCCTGAATATCCCGGACCCGCCGTTCCGGGGGATAAACCCGAAACTGCGCCGAGTCGAGAACCGCTCCGATGAAAAGGAGCTTTTGAGAGGGACACAGGTGTGATTTCGGCACATTGATGGAAAACCCCAGCTCGTGCAGGAGGTCTGCCGTCATCTGAAGGTGGTGGACGACTGTCTGGGGCGAGCCCGCCTTCAACAACCAGTCGTCGAGGTAGGGGAAGACTGAAACCCCTAACCGGCGCAGATGAGCTGCGACCACCGCCATCACTTTCGTGAACACCCGTGGGGCGCTGGTAAGGCCGAATGGGAGCACGATAAACTGAAAGTGCTCGTGGCCTACCGTGAACCGCAGGTAACGCCGGTGGGCCGGCAGGACGGGGATGTGAAAATACGCATCCTGCAAGTCCAACGCTACCATCCAGTCTTGTGGGTCTAGAGCAGCCAAGACCTGAGCCAAAGTCAACATCTTGAACTTCTCCTTCCGGAGGAAGCCGTTGACGTTCCGTAGGTCCAAGATAGGACGCAGGCCTCCTTTGTCCTTCTTGGGCACCAGAAAGTAGTGGGAGTAGCAACCACACCCTACTTCTGGCCCAGGAACGCGCTCGATGGCCCCCTTGGCCAAGAGGGCCGTAACTTCCTCCTGCAGAAGTGTCAAGTGGTCCCCCGACACACGGTGGTTCTGCGGTGGCATGGCTGGAGGAGTGGACTCGAAGGGGAGGGCGTAGCCCCTTCGAACGAGCTGCAGCACCCACCTGTCCGATGTTATCGCGCGCCAGCGGGAGTGGTGATGGCGAACCCTGCCACCCACTGGCGTCACGTGAGCCCGAAAGCTCGGACTAGGAAGGCTTGGATGCAGCAGCGGGGGGAGGCGTGGACTGACCTAGCCGCTGGCCTCTACCGCCACCACGGCGGAAACCACGGCCGCCACCGCGCTGGGGAGCGTTCTGCGGCGCGTGGCTGGCAGCACGTGTGGGACCGCCCCTCCCTTGGCCACGAAAGGGGCGAAACGAACCCGTCTGCTGGCGCTGGGTCGAAAGACCCAAGGACTTGGCCGTGACCCTGGAGTCCTTGAAGCGCTCCAGCGCGTGGTCCGCTTTGTCACCAAACAGGCGACTGCCATCAAATGGCATGTCCATGAGTGTATTTTGGACGTCTGGCGAGAAGTTGGCAGATCTCAGCCAAGCATGGCGACGAATCGCCACCGTCGTGGACATAGCCCGTCCCAGCGAGTCGGTCGTGTCCAGACCACAACGGATCGAGTACCGCGCCGCATCCCGGCCTTCAACCAAGGCCCGGGTGAGCTTGTCCCGCACTTCCTGGGGGCATTGCGGCAAACACTCCTCGACCGTATCCCACAGGGAGTGGGTGTAGCGGCCCAAGAGGCACGCGGTATTACAAGACCGCAGTCCAGCGCTCAAAGAGGAAAAGACCTTTTTACCAAATTGGTCATACCGCTTTGATTCCCGATCGGGCGGAGCCGACGGGAACGCGGACTGTGAAGTGGAGGCCTGGATCACCAGACTCTCCGGGGAGGGATGGGTGGATAGGAAGGCAGGGTCGTCCGAGCACGGACGGTGACGCCTGGCAACGTTCCGGTCAACCGGTGCACCGGAAGCGGGCCTGGACCAGGTGCCCAAAAGGACATCCGTCAGGGCCTCATTAAACGGCAGAAGAGGCTCCTGGGGGCATGACTGCGGTTTAAACACTTCGGTCAGAATGTTCGGCTTGACCTTCGCGACGGGGAGCTCAAGGCTCAAGGCCTTGGCAGCCCTCATCAGGACCACCGAATAGGCAGCACCTGCCTCAGACGCCACAGGGGTCGGGGAGACAAACCCAGGGTTGGGCGACTCGTCCAGACCACTGGCATCACCCAGATCACCTACCCAGTCCACATCATACTGGCAGGCACGGGATAAAGGGTCCTCAGACCCCTCCCAACCCTCTCCATACTCGTCCTCATCGCCGTATTCTGGATCGACGATATAGACCTCGGGGTCAATGGGCCCCATCGGCGCCGGATCCGGCGTCGGACGACGCCGGTCCGACTCCGCGTCAGGAGTCAGAGGGGGAATGGGGGTGGCACCGCGTGGCGTCGGCGCCGGGGACCCGACGCCGGCCGGAACCGACGGCGGAGTCGCTGCACCGCGCGGAGGCGGTACCACGGGTTGGCCCAAAGGAACCGACGCCGGAGAGGCCGGTAGACCAGCCGGCGACGAACCTGAGGGGCCCAGCGGCGCCGAGGCCGGAGCCACCGGCGGCGTCGAGGCAGGAGCACCCGAACCGCTCGGGCCCCCAGACGGGACCGACGGCCCCGCAGGCGCCGTAGGCCCCGCCGGAGGAGACCTCGCCCTCATAGCGATGAGGAAGGCCTCGATCTCCTCACGCGACGCGCCTTCCCCAGGGACCGACGGGTATGGGGCAGACGGCGTCGGCAACCCACGCGGGGCCGCGGGGGTGGGGCCACCCGAGCCCCCGGCCGCATCACGCGGGCGTCGGGGGGAGTCGGGGGTACGATGACGACGCCCCGACTTCTTACGCTTACCTGACGAACCGGAGGAATGGTGGCGACTCCCGGAGCGCTCATGGCGGCTCCGCGATCGTTCCTTCGACCGCTCCCTCGACCTCCGACCGGACCGGGACCGCTCTCGACGCGGGGCCGACACACGGAGCTCGAGAAGCTTGCGGGACCGCTCCCGCCTAGCTTTACCAGTCAAGGCCCGACAGTCGACGCAGGACTCCACGTCGTGGTCCACGCCCAGACACCGGAGGCAGAGTCGATGACCGACATCAGGCGGTCGCACTCGTCGCAACCCTTGAAACCGGGCATCCTACCGGCACCGTAGAAGATTAAGTAGTTAACAATAAACTTGGTCAAAAGACCGGAGTACTGCTCTTCGGATCTGCGCTAACTGGCGCGGAAAAAAGAAGAACTGACGTCAGCGCGCGGAGGCGGCGTCTATATACTCCAGCGACGTCATCACGGCGCACGACGCCGACGACGCGGAGCCGCAGGGGACGCCTGCAGACGACGCCTACCGACGCGCAGGGGTACTGCTACGCAAAAGTTTCCGGATCCAGACTGACGCCTGGGGATATTCTAAGGTAAGGAATCTAATACTAACCTGTTTCTTTCAGATTCCTCAAATACCTACAGCTCAACATACCCTCTCAGAGTACAAGACCGAGCTGGGTAATTTTCTTGAGCCCAACCTCCGGGATATCCCAATCGAATGCATGCTGGTGCTCCATGCACCTGACCGCCTCATACCCCTCAGGCAGAAATGGGCTGGTTATGTCAAGGATGTTGACTTGCAAGATGCCTGCACGCCCCCCTGGGAACTGCCCATATCCTCACACCTCCAGTTAGTCCAGTTTATGTTTATGTTTGCAGATTTCTAGAGTGCATGGCTGCTCGCAAGCGTCCCAGCGCTAGTGATCGAGTCAGTGAGACAGATGGGACGGAATAAGGGGAACAGCCAGGTCTTAAAGAGTTGGCGAAATGAGAGCAGGTTAGGCTGAGCACGGATGTCCATTGGGAGTGAGTTCCATAGTTTGGAGGCATTGTATGAGAAGAGGCGGCCTCCTGATCGCGTCCTTTTGATCCTGGGTACTAAGGCCAGGTGGACTATCTATAAGCAATGTACCTTACTCTTACACCTGTAGCAAGCTGGCTGGGCTCCGAACCCTGCATGCTTCAATGTGACTGCCCAGACACAGATTTCTTATATTTGGTATGGCAATGTCCCGTGATAAAAGGTTTTTGGCCACAGACTAGCAACACCCTGTCCTGGAGAGACGGATTGCTCTGACACCCAAAACTGCTTTTGCTGGGAATGCTAGAGGGTCTGGAAAGAACTCGGGGGGAGTTGGGGTCTGTAAGCCGTGGACAATGATGGGTATGGCGCTCTGGTGGCAAAGCAAGACATTGTAGGTGCATGGAAAAGCCCAAGCCTCTAGTGGTGTGGTGTAGAGAACTGGAGTGGTGCACTCTGCAAGAAGAACTCATCTACGAAGCCAGGGGTTACCCCAAAAAAGAAGCCAATATCTGGGGCAAATGGTGACAGCTTGACGGTCTTGGTTTAACCATACTGACCGCTTGATTACTGGGAATATCACTGTACAATAGATACGTATGGATTGTCTTGATCAAAGATGCGGGAACATTTTTTGTTTGTCTGGTCTTCTCCAAAATAACTTAATAAGGTAGGTTATTTTTTCTTTAAAACAAGCATTGACAAAGGCATTAGTTTGACGTTCACATGGTGCATGAAACTACGCACAAATTACACAATATGCAGGAAACTATTGACATAGAAGGCCTACAAGTGGAAAACATTGAAGTATTTTATACTGACAGCAAATCCAAGTGATGAGCACTAATGAGCCTTTACATCTTGATTTCAACAAAATTGTACAATTTCTGTAGCTCTAATGGCTGTTTAATGAAAACTATATAAGCTGTGTGTAAACGGATTGATGCCCAAAATTAAGGAAGACACAAATAAATATATTAAATGAAAGAACCCGTCCTTTCTGAATAGTGTACATGATAAAGAGGTTTATCTTGATATTGTGATGGTAATGATTTTCCTTGCTTACTGGCATACAGTAGTCCGAGATTTACGCTTTATTAGTTTCTGCTTCATATTGCTCTGAAAAAGTTTAAGTCTGCAGGTCTGAGAATCATTGTGATTAAGTCAAAAATCCAACTGCAAGGGCCTCTCGAAAGATGGGCGAAAATCCTATTTGCCACTCCCAGAAAAGTCAGGACTATCCAAAGGCTAAAAGGTTTTGATTACGTTCCTCGGAGCCCTCAGAAGAATATAGTTAAAATCGACTACAATATTTCTGGGAAAGAAGTTAAATGAGTTTAATTCCAGAATTAGAGGAGAAAAAACACAGCACGATACTTGAATTGACGGCATGAGTAATCAACAAAAAGTGGAGAACAGAGAACGTTTTGCAGCAGACACCATGATTCAACAGGAATTAAACAGATAAAATCACTGGAAAAGAGTAGGAGGAATACTAGCCTATTTTGGAAAGCCAGATTAAAGTGAAAGATCACACGAGAAGTCACAAAGAAAATTATAAAATTAAGCAGTGAAACACATCTACAAGAACCAGAAATTATTGTTGTATGCTCTACAGATACAGCAGACAGGACTTGCATCTCAAAAGCAGTAGTAATGTAGATTAGTTCTGCAAGAAGCAATACATTTTAACCTTTCCAGAACCATGCACAGAAATGTAATAGAAAGCGACAGGGACGCTGCGAAAAGAATGTTACTGAAAGAAACAAGCATTGGTAAATGCATTAGGTTTTGCATATGTGATTAATAAGCAGGTTTTTGTTGTAATTTGTAGATTGTTGAGTAGTTATACTATATGAGTTACAGAAAGTCTGTTAAGTGTTATGACTAGTTTATGTACAAAAAGGCAATATATTGTACTGTTAAAAGTGGAATAGGGCAGATTTTGAAAACATGAAATGAGAGGGAAATAACGGAATTAATTGTTATACTAGCAATATTATGTGTTTAGAGGATTTCTGACAACTTTTTGCCAGGTGCTACTGCTCCATTCAAATCATGCCCCAGTGCCTGAAAGATAACTGCACTTGTGACTGCCTGTTTAGTTGTAAAATATATCAATAATCGATGTTTAGTGAGGTGCCTGGAGCTTTGGGTCCCGGTGCCACTGCACCTGCTGCATTCTTGAAATCATGACCTAGCGCTTGCCAGGTAACTGCACTTGTGACTGCCTGTTTGGTTTTGAATTTCAGTAATAATCTGGGTTTAGTGGGCTTAATAGAGTTTTTGTCCCCGGTGCTAATGACCTGCTGCACCATTCAAATCAAGTCCCTTTTAACTGTAAGGTAACTACACTGTGCCTGCCTGTTTAGTAAACAAATATAGCAATATTATGTTTATACAGGAGTTCTAACAACTTTAGGGCCTGTTGCTAATTCACCTGCTTTACCCTTCAGATCATGACCCTGTTGTCTGCAAGGTAACTGCACTTGTGGCTGCCTGTTTAGTATTAAAATATAGCATTGCTCTTGTATATTAACTTTATTTTTAATGTGCAATGTTTATTACAACATTTAGAATTTGATCATTATGATCAAAGAGATTAAGTTGAAAAAATCAATCCGATAATGCCTACAAAGGTGAACAACCTTTACAGCGCAACTTTTACAACGCACTACCATTACAACAAAACTTTTACAACGCAACATCCATTACATCGCATGCCATTACAATGCAACCATTACAACGCATGACACTACAACGCATACCACTACAACGCATACCATTACAACGCATGTCATTACAACGCATGTCATTACAACGCATGTCATTACAACGCATAGTACCCTTATACTATCCAACACTTACCCTACTGTTGCACCCCCTGGACTTAGAATAGTAATGTTTACCCGTACACGATCCAACACTTACCCTACTGTTGCACCCCCCTGGAGTTAGAATAGTAATTTTTACCCCTACACTATCCAATACTTACCATACATGAAATGTAATGTTATGCGTTGTAATGGTATGCGTTGTAAAGGTAGTATGCGTTGTAATGGAATGCGTGGAGGTAGTTTTTAAAAATTCTTTTTAAATGGAATGCGTTGTAATGGATGTTGCGTTGTAAAAAATGCGTTGTAAAGGTATGCGTTGTAAAAGTATGCGTTGTAACGTCATACATCCCCTACAAAGGGCAAAGAAAGGTACTGAGGCATGAATTGGAAATGCCACAAACGTTCTAAGACTAAAGTATCTGCTTTACACAACTAAGTAATAAAAAGCAAACATTCCAGCATACTGTTAGAAGCTGTCTGCCTTTTCTATGGGTAGAGATCTTATCTTGACAGTGCATGGGGCTTAAACAGTGTGAACATCTTTAGGAGAAGCATCGTAAATCTGTGCAGCCAGGGGAAGTTAACAAACAAACAAAAAATTCCACATGAAAGCAAATGAACACAGTAATTTAGCGATGGGAACTGATAAGAGCCCCCTTTTAAGATATATTAAATGCAAGAGATTTCACAAGCACTCTGCACGTGCTGTGCAGGTGAAACCTAAAAATAAACCACCCATTTGCCCAACTGCATGGCTCGGGTACTATATCAAGGAAGGCTGCTTTCTGTACAAAGAGTGCCCCTTTATTTTTTAGATTCGAGCAAAGGTAATCTGACTATAACCTGTTCTGACGTTTACCAGGAAAGCTGTATGATTTGTAACCAATTACATACATTTTCACCTGTCGCACTATTTTCTAACTATTTTTCTCTTCTTATTTTATACTAACCTTTTATTCTATAGCTACGCTGAACGATGAGAAAGTTGTGCCCTGGTTTAATATTTTTCTTATCTCACTTGGAAAACTATGCCTTTTTCTTAGGATCTGGAAGCAAAACATAGTATCACAACATACTATCACGTAATGTTCAACAGTCCGTTTTAGTCGGTAAAAGTGCATGTGGAACATTATTACAGGAAGAATATTTAATACAAATTTGCAGATGAAATCCTACAACTTTTTGAAACACGTACTTCGATGAAGATTAAATAGTTTACGTTCTCCAGCATACTATTGAATATACTTTATGGTCATGCTGGGTATCCTGGAAGTAAATGAAATATCACCACAGAAACCTAAAGAAACAAACTTAAGCAGCCAACTATTAGGGCGATTCATTTCAGCCCATGAGCGGAGGGCCTAACATTCTGTAAAAAAAATAGAGCTATTCAAATTCTTACTGCATGGAGACCGTACTAACTAAATCATCTCTATGGAGAGGCGACAAAGTTGCATGTGACCACATTAAAGATAGCAATGCTGGTGAATTTCAATTAGTGATAAGTGAAGGGCTTAACCGACGCTGCACTTTCCACTGTTTCACATACTTCTGGTGCAGCCTATCAAGCACTGTTAGCTCGTCAGTTCAGCGGATGACGGGTCTGCAATTGAACACATTTATCAGAATGACCCTATCTATTTGTGCTCCCACTCTGGCATCATTACAAAAGCGCACAGAAGTTGCTAAAGTGTAATTTTACAAATCTCTTACAGAGGTTTATAAGCATGCAGTGGCACAATTGTACCCTGTACGAAATGGAGTGTGCGCTGTTATTGTGCCGCGCAGAGATCGATTGGATTCAAGTAAGTTTGCTGATGAACACCACCATCCACCTGCCGATTAATTACTTGAAACGTAGTGCCCTTTCATTGAAAAAAACAGATTGCAGAAACATTTAATGCACCATTAACCATAAAGCACTGATCGTCCAGATAAGAGGAACTACATTTAGGCCTTAATGGTTTACATGTAATCGAGAATGTTTACATACTGAAATAAAACAAATTCATACGTTTAGAAATATAAGCCAGAAGTGTCTAAAACTGCAAGCAAAAAAGTTACATTAGAGATTGAATACAAAAAAGTTAGCAACCGCATTTAAAAAAAGGTGTCAATTTGAACTCTCTTGTACATACAGAGGTGTTAAAATATATATATATTCACTGAAAAAAACAAAAGGCTAAAGTGACATTAAAGTTAAATGTTGGCGTATAGCAAACATTTATTGGATGTCATCAGTGATGTCATTTAACTTGTCATGAGTGATGTAATATGCAAGGTCAAATATGTGCTGAAATATAAATGGTGAATGTCAGGTTTTTTTGATTTTTAAACATTAGTTTATGACTCTTTTCAATATTTAACTATAAAGTCTCTTTAACCTATGCACTTTTTTCAGTAAATTCCGGGAGGTTTTAACTAAATTAAGCCAACACCCCAATGTGCATTTCCTTTGGCCACGCACGGCAGCGGGCCAGGCCCACATTCGTGGGTGGTCAACTCCCAGCAGTGCAGAGCAGTGTGCTAGTCCTGCACCCAACCAACTTAAGGCAAGCAACCCCAAGTGTGCACAGCCTATATACTGCACAGTGCTGGTTGGCTACAGGGTTTTCTGTCCCGGCTCCTCCTGCCTGCCCTTCGTTGTCAGTGTGTAGATACTGCCCTGTCCTCCTGCCTTCCATGGTCCATTGTGCTTCCCCTGCCCCTCAATCCTGTCCTCTGCTATCCATTGTACTGCCCTGCCCCTCCCGCCTGCACTCCTTGGTCAGCTTGCTGCCCCAGTCTCCTCCTGTCTGCCCTCAGTTGTCTGTGTACTGCCCCGGTCCCTCCCTCTTGCCCTCGGTGGTCCACTGTGCTGCTCCTTCCCTTCCGACATGCCATATGTGATCAGCTTGCTGCCCCTGCCTCTCCCTCCTGCCACCCATGGTCCGTTGAGCTGTCGCTGAGGGTTCCTCCAGCATGTCCTCCTTGATCAGCTTGCTGTTCCTGCCCATCTCTCTGGCCTTCTGTGTTTAATTTACTACCCCTGCTCCATCCCACCGGTTCTGCATTGTCCATGTGCTCCCCCAAATCTTGCTGGGCAAACAGTTTTGTGTGTGTGAATTATTTCTTTGATAGCACCATATTGAATACATTTTTTGTTGTTGTTGATTTCACTGGTACCAAGGAAATCAAAGAAAGGGCCACATTGGATACCGCTGTACGAGAAGCTGGTAATGCAGTACCCATACCCTGATTTTTTAAATTTTTTATTTTCAGCTTTAGGATGACATTGCAGGTCATCTTCAAAGTGGATCTCTGGCTGAGTGGCAGTCCAACCCAACTGCTGGTTTTGTATAACACCACAACTGTTTTGGTTTAGTATGTTTTCGATATGAGCCATATTACATATTTCTCACTTCGGTCCTGAAGAAAGCCGCCACACTCCACGGAGGGTATAAGGCTGTAACATGTTGACCTTCACTGTTCTATAATAGGTTGAATACCCTTTTGTCGTAGTTTGTTTTTAACCCTGACCTTAGGACAGCCCAATAAAGATATTAGCGTACCATGGAGTTAGTTTTATCTCAAGCACACCTTCCTGCCCATTCCTCACAACACCCTGCTCATCTCCAGGTTTTAGGATACATCTTTCCAAAAACTGAAAACATCCCTTAACTCCTCCCTCTCAGAGAGGGAGTTGTAGAGCGCATTGTAACTAGGTTCACAATATGAGGAGATTGCCCTATGATGAAGCATGCCACCTTCGGGTGGGTGAGGGAAACCGTCCTTTAAAAGGGACACACCAGCACTCTTCCATATCACTTAGACCCAGGGGCCTATACCAAACTCCCCACGGGCACCCAATCCTATGCTGCACATAGCCTTCTGCCATATGCAGGTGGCTAAACCCCACTGAGCACAGCATACACAATGGCGGTTAGCTACAAGTTCTGGTATGTGATCAGATCCTTGTAATTCTTTTAAAAGGAGATCAGTACCAGTACAACAATCTAATGCAGGTAGTGGGTGGAAAGAGCTCCTTTTAGAGCCAAAGTCTGCCTCTAGCTGACATCACTGCAAGATCCTTTCACATCAAAGCTTCACAGGCGAGCACCTACTGTGTTGGCTTCAGATGTCTGGCCCTCCTCCTTTGTTTTAGTGGGTCTGGGCAGGCCCAGCCCTGGTGCAGTGTGACAAGATAACATCTGATGCATATTTTGCCCACACCTCTTTCCTCTTCTATGAACAGAGTTGTTTGACCGGACATCCTTAGGGTGGTCGTACCCCAAAGATTTTGATTACACCCCTCTTATTTTCTCAATTACCACTACTAACCAGTGCTAAATTGTCTGTGCTGTCTCCCTAAAACATGGTAAAAGTGGCCTACACCCAAATGGTGCATTTCATTTACTTTAAGTCCCTAGTAAACTGGTACTGCAGGTGCCCAGAACCTGAAATCTAAATGCTACCAGTGGGCCAGCAGGACTTGTGTCACCCACTTAAGTGGCACTTTAAAACATGCCTCTGGCTTGCCACCGCAGCCTGTAGGGTGGTTTCAAATTGCTGTTTGCACCTGGTAAAATCAAGCTCTTGCCAGGCCTAAACCATCATTTTTACTACATCCTGCAAAGACGGTTGGAGGGTAGAGCTACTCCCTGTCATACTTACACTTCAAAGGGCTTCTCTACAGCACACACAAATGAACTTGACATGAGCTGTTGGTCACCCCAGACTTCTTGGAGCCTTGTAAGGAGTAGGGAAGAACTTGTCAGAACCAGATGCAAGGTATAGCCCAGGCTATCCACCAGCTTCTAAGGTTTGCATTGGTTATCATTTCTGAACCCTAAGAATACCACTTCAGTACACACCTGGACATGTGGACCTTACAGAAGGGCTGCCTTGTTACTCAGAGGATTGCCCTGCAGTTACAAGCCTGTCTTGCTCCCCAGAGAACTGCCCTGCTGCTTGAGGACTGCCTTGACCCCCAGAGGACTGCCCAGCTCTCTGAGAAGGAAGACTGGACAAGCCCCCTTCATCTCAGGCTACTTGAATGACTTCAACAGTCTTGACTGCCAGCTCTGAGCTACAAGGACACAAGTTCCAATGGTATACCTTCAACTGAAAATGGAGCTGCCAGAGTCCTACCAGCCTCTGCTAGTGTGAGTCCAGATCACCAAAATGTGCCTCCCCAGGTCCTGGACCCTAGGCTGGCATCAAAGTACACTCCTTTGGAAGAAAGAGTGAAATCCAGATGGTCTGAGCTCTTCACCAACAGGTCTGTTCGTACCGAGACTCTCCTGCCAGCCAACGTGAAGCACCTGTGAACCAGACTCTGTGTTACAGTGATGACCGACAAAGTGAGATCTGCACTTTGTGCTACAGCAACGACAGCCTGCGGTGACCACCAAGGCAATACTCCAGCTTTAACTGTCTAAGATGTCCAACCGGCTCTCCATTCTACAGCAACAACAACCTGGCCTGCTCTTCACGCTACAGTGCTGATCATTTGCAACGCTGTCCCTGCTCCTCACGACTCACTCCAAAACAGAACTTTCAGAAGGTAACTTCTCCAGTGGGACTAACCTGGTCTCTGTATCCTGCCCATGCTCCATCGAGGTCAACCTGAACTTTTCATTTCCCTGGGTCTAGCACAACCAGAATAACAGCAAGTGGTGCTTAGTGCTTTTAGGCGCCAGATCTACCTAAAACTTTAAAATTGCATGTTCTCTGTTGTACTTAGATTTCTGTTGGTCTGGTATCATTTTATTTACGAAAATGTACTAAATTTTTCGTAATTGGTTTGGGATTTTTCTTGTGTTCTGTTTTCACTGGATTACTGATTGCGAGCTGCAAAAATACTTTACACATTGCCTCGAAGTTAACCCGGACTGCTTTTGTAACAAGCTACCAGAAGATTAATCACAGGTTAATTCAGTGACTTTTGTGGTTTACTCTGACAAGGAGCGTAGCTGTTGCTCGAGTAAGATTTTCACTCCCTCGACCAATAATCCAATTTCTTACATGGGGCAATCACTGATAATTGCTTCTTTTTGTGTGAGGGGGTTTTTGTTTCCTCTGCTGGGGAGCAGAGTAATTAACTTGGCCCAGCAGATGGGGTTTTGTAAAGGCCTGGAATCAGATTATGGGCAGAGACATACAACGATTTATGAATTCCCTTAATATGTATATGTAGTGTGTTGGGAACTACAAATTCAAATTCTGTGTCCATATTTTACCTCAGTTTGACACCTTGCTGGACGGTGCAGGCCAAGTAGAAGGAAAATGCACTTTTCGAGCAGATTTCACCTACATGTATAATATTGTAAAAGCACTACTGATTTTCAGTACACACTACAGACCTATACTATGAATGCCCACAAATATCATAAGGTGTACCCCTGATCAGCACCAATCCTTGCAGATTCTCTACTGCTCCAAGCTACCTGCATATACCGGCCCGCGCACTTTGGTAGTCTCTCAAATGCACCACCTGCATTCACTTGTGCACAAGTTCACATGTAATAAGCCCAATGCCCCTTACTGTAGCTTTACAGCAGCTGCTTTAGCTTAAAAGTACACTGAAAGTTAAACGCTCTGTTCAATTACTGTGAATTTACCGTGACACTCCCAGTAAAAAATTACTTTAAAAAAAGCTTGCAGTCAACTGGGAAAACTCCTTGTGGACTAAATGGGCAGAACCCATTTGTTACAGAGGTAATCAATAATGTCATCAATTATGTAATTTAACATGTCATGAGTAATGTAATAGGTGAGGTCATAAGAACAACAACAAAATACCGATCAGGTTGGGGACCCATGGGAATATTTAAAGACCACGGCTCTAGGAACATTCCCAAACTATACTAAACAACACAAGGGTTCCAGAGGGTCTAGTGAAATAGTGAGTCAAATGTGCTAGTCACCAGGACACATATCAACCCATTAACTGACTACCTATAACGGTACACCGGGACACCCTAACAGATGGTCCAAGGTACCCATCAGTCACCACTCGGAACCGCCCTTCATCATCTGGGATTCCTTAAGTAGACCATCGATGTAAACATATACTATTCTCATAAGCAAAGATAACCAAGATGATATAGTGGTTCCTTTGGTTGGAATAGAAATTAGTATGGTCATACACCTCCTTCGGGAGTTAAATGGTAAGTCATAAGGTGACTGATCGTGTGCAGTGCAAAAAAAGGGATTGAATGTGGACGAAAAAGAAAATAAGAAAAATGTGCAATTTAAAATTGGATTGGGGAGTACAGAACAACTTCATTCGAGTGATACTCGCCCTACCAAATTTTAAAAATTTGCCAAGGCAGGTTAAGAAATAACTGCCTAGAGGTGGTACCAGGTCGACATGTTTCAGCAATATTGGATACAATTATCCTTGCTTACCTCAGGACCTAACAACAAATGAATTGCTACTGCAAAAACTAAGAATAGTGGGTACAGTGAAAACACAAAAGTAAAGACAAATACAGAGATCACCTGAAATTCCTAGGTGTCACTTGTTGTCTCGCTCTCACGAAACGTGTGTTAATCACTAGAAAAAGAAGGGAGTCAGAAAAATAGGGATAAATGCCCGTAGTATCTAAGGCACATGTTGCTACACACACATAGCTAGGTTAAAATCTTAAACCTTAGTTTAGCCAATATTATAAGTGCTATGAGTAACCATAGTGGTATACTACCATTTTCACATTCATGGGAAGACATATATATTACACATGAACATTACTTCAGTGGATCTTACCAGTTTCATAAGAAGTGAAGACCTCACCCCACCTGGCAGCAGCTCAGGAATGATGAGAAGCACCGCTCTGTATCAGGGCAAGTAGACAGACAATTGTTGGAAACAAGACCCTCTTCCCAGTAGACAGGACTCAAAAGTTAATCCCCCACATGAACGTTAAACTCAGTAACTATCTCAAATATCAACTCAAAACATTCTATTGTTCAATGATAGCGAGATGTGAAATGGCCATCTCACCTGAAATCAATTAAACCTTAAATGTAAAGCTCAAGCACCTCTCTCATTCAACTGTCGTCAGATTTATGCTGGCTATCTTCCATTCAGTGAAACAGCGATTGACTGAGATCGGGCAAAACCAAGTGGCTAGATCCGGTGCTGCCTCCAGATCAAAGAGGACGCGACGGGATCGAAGTTAAAAATCTCTCATAATTCACAACAGCTCCACATGGCGTGAATGGCACATTAGTCTCGAGCCACCTCCCGAGCCACGGGCGGGCTCGCACTCACCTAACCGTCGGTACTCCAGCGCCGGCTTCCAAGCCGACTGGGGAGGTACCGGCGTGCCTATACGCGATAGTTTTAAAAGACATGCCGGGATACGTCCCCGGAGTCATGTGACCTCTTGATGTATTAGCTGATTGGCCGGTCCATTTCTTAGTACAAAGTACTTCATTGGTTAACGCAGCCGCTCGTATTATGTAAACAACAAAATAGAGACGATGCGGTAAAGACAGTAACAGCTGCCTGATCATCATAAGAAACATGATGTGTTACGTAAATAACAAAATAGAAACGATGCGTTAGAGGCAGTAGATGTTGCCTGGTCGTCATAAATAACAAGAGGAGTGTCCTGCGCCCCAGGTATAGACCCGCCTTGTACTTTAATGCATGTAACAAATAGAGAAGACACGATGCATTAGAGACAGTAGATGCTGCCTGATCATTATAAATGACAAGAGGAGTGTCCTGTGCCCCAAGTACAGACCCAGTGTCAGTACCGCCTTGTGCTTCAATGTATGTTTATGTGTCAGCTAGTGGAAATGTATTCCCATATATACCGCAAGGCTGTACAGTCTCCCATGGGGAGACCCCCATAAGTTGTTCAGAAAACTACCTCTAGGGTGTCTAACTCCAATCAGACAAAAATATCCAACAATATATATATATATACCTCGGGGGTGAGTTGTAACCTGACCTTTAGTTCAGACTCATTCATATGATCCTTAAAAAACATGGATGGTTTAGGCTAAGATGTCCTGGTGACGAGGTCATAAGAACTACATAAAGGGCTGCAAGTTATATTTAATTCAATGAACTAAAACTGGCGAATTTCAGTGGTTTTTAAATCTTTAAACGTTCGTTCATATCACATTTCAACACCCAACTAAAATGTCACTTAAATTTTTTCCAGTGACACTATATTTTATTGCCATCAATGGCGGAATAAAGGACTTTCATTTTTCACCTCACTCGAGTGGTCTGTACCTGATTTTGTGTGATTTGCATCTCGTCAGGATCCATATTATATATATATATATATATATATATATATATATATATATATATATATATATATATATATATATATATATATATATTGCATTAGATTCCCCGAGGGGAAATAAAAACGCACTCTCCCGTCTCAGTTGTATGACAGCGGTTTAAGACGGGAGAGTGCGTTTTTATTTCCCCTCGGGGAATCTAATGCAATATTAAAACGACGTGCCCAGTCGTACAAAACTGCACCGCGCTTCAAAAAAACGAGCGCCGACACCAACTTGGGCGACAACTGCTTTTCATATATATACCCCCCAGGGCCGGCTCCTGCAGTGTCCCGGGGTGACCACCCCCGGGACACTGCTGTTTGCTGTGGTAGGGCGTGTGCTTCGCGGCTCCCACCCTACCACAGCAAACTGCTTTGATTTTTGAAAGAGAGAGCAGGAAACCAGCTCTCTCTTTTAAAAAATCAAAGCCGATTGCTTTTCTGTACGGGGAGCAGCATGTTAGCTGCTCCCCATACAGAAAAGCAATGCCGGCTCCCGCAGGATGCGGGGAGCCAGCAGGGACCGTGGGGGGTTTGGGGACCCCCCCACAGCCCCCAACGAGGAAGGCCAGGCCCCGGGCGCACGTGGCCCCCTTCCCCATTTAAAAAAAAAAAAGAATTAATAATAATTGGGGGCAGGCCCTGGGGGATGGGGTCCCCAGGGCCCAAAAAAGAAAAAGGGGGGCTACACAGCCCCCCTTCTTAAATGAGTTTTTTTTTTTTTAACGACGGGATCGGGAGGAGGCCACGCCCCCTCCCTGCATACGCGCCCCATGGCGCGTTTGCAGAGGGGGAAGTAATTCTCTTCGCATACTTGGAGTCAACTAGCCCACCAGCAGCCTCCTGTATGGGCCAGGGGGCTCCCTTGCAGAAACGTGTGAAGAGGCCACGCCCCTTTTTACACCTCTCTGCAATGGAGCCCCCTGGCGCATACTGGAGGTTGCTGGTGGGCTAGTTGGCTCCCAGGGACCCTCAGTATGCGAGGGGAATTACTCCCCCCTCTGAAAAAGCACCAGAGGGCTGCGTTGCAGAGAGGTGTAAAAAGGGGCGTGGCCTCTTTACACCTCTCTGCAACACAGCTCCCTGGCGCAAACTGGAGGTACCTGATGGGCTAGTTGGCTCACAGGTGACCTCAGGATTGAAGAGGAATATATTCCCCAACCTAAAACACGCCACAGGGCGTGTTTGCACACGTGTCCTCAGGCCCCGCCCCCTTCCTTCACTATTGAGCGAAATATACCTCTAAAATCAGCCGAAGTAAGAATTCCGATTTACTCACCTGTTATCACGAGAGACGTCAGTGCTGCATCTTTGAGCCCAGGACCGACCCTGAAAAGTAAATGTAACCATACTTACAGTAACTGGAATTTCCTTCCATAGGCAAACATTGACTGGTTTCACATGGAAATTTTTCTAAATGTGGAGTTTTGGAACTTTAAAAAATTCCTGTAAAATGAGCCTAACTACGAATTCCGATTTACTCACCTGTTATCACGAGAGACGTCCGTGCCTTATCTTTGAGCCCAGGACGGACCCTGAAAAGTAAATGTAACCATACTTGCAGTATCTTGAATTTCCTTCCATAAGCTAACATTGACATGTTTTACTTGGAAATTCTTCTAAGTGTAGAGTTTTGGAACTTTAAAAAATTCCTCTAAAATCAGCCGAACTACGAATTCCGATTTACTCACCTGTTATCACGAGAGACGTCAGTGTTGCATCTTTGAGCCCACTACTGATCCTGAAAAGTAATTCTAATCGTAGGTACAGTAACTTGAATTTCCTTCCGTAGGGTAACATTGACATGTTTCACTTGAAAATGTTTCTAAGTGTGGAGTTTTGGAACTTTGAAAAATTCCTCAAAAATCAGCCGAACTACGAATTCTGATTTCCTCACCTGTTATCAGGAGAGTCCTCAGTGCTGCATCTTTCAGCTCACTACTGTTCCTGAAAAGTAAATTTAACTGTACTTACCAGTAACTTGAATTTTCTTCCATAGGATATTATTGCCTGCTATATAAAATATATATAAATTAAAAAAATATATAAAAATATTACAATTTGAATATTTTTAAAAACATTTATTTTTCAATTTATATAAAAAATATGTAATGTAATTTTAAAAATAAAATATCTAAAAATAAATAATTTACAATAATGTAGTAAATCAGTATAAAAAAATATAACAATACATTTAAAAATTATCATTTACAAAACCTTTGAAATTCACTGAAAAAACCATAGGTATCAGCCACGTTATAGTTAAAAATGAGCTTTTAAAAAAACCTTAGAAATTTACTGAAAAAACAGACATTTGAGATGTCATCAGTGATGTCACGGACCACATCATGGGTGATGTAATATGTGACGTCATCAGCAGTGCATTGCCGGCGTGCGAGTTATAGTTAACTATAACGGGGGAATTTCAATGGTTTTGTATGAGTGAAATGTCCAGCTAACTATAACATGTGTGAAACCTATGGTTTTTTCAGTGAATTTCTAAGGTTTTTTAAATGCTAATTTTTAACTATAACGCGGGTGAAACCTATGGTTTTTTTCAGTGAATATATATATATATTTTGGAACACAAGGGTTGTATGCTACAGCCAAACACCTAAGCACTTGCCAAAGTGGGGATTGGCGAGCTATGAACTACTATGGATTGAAAATGCTAACTAAATCTGACAGAGGAGGAGATACGGTCCGTCTTCTTCGACAGATGGAATCATGTTTCATTGTCCGATTCCGAACAAAACACCCCAGAGGCATGAACTTTGGAGAGGATCTCCACATTCATCTGGAGTAAATATGAACTCAGCGATAATAATATCTATATAGGGGTACTATACCCTACACTTGATAATTATTAATACATGTTTTAAGAAAAATGCCCTAAATGATAATAATTTAGGACGCTAAGTACTATACTTACATAATCAGAACACACCGGTCCTTTGTCTGTCATGTTTTTTAATCACTTTGCTTTATAAACTACGTATCCCACAATGCCACTTCATGGCTAGAGTGGGGCAGTATAAAAATGAAAAGCAAAAAGGGACTTGCTGACCGTGAAAAAAGCGGTGAGGCTGAAACGCGTCGGTGGAGTGTTGGTGAAATAAAGACTTCTGAATAAGTATCCGGTTGTGCCGCCTCCCTTGTGTTCCAAAATTGAATATTGGGGCTTTGATCCAGCCCTTGGGTTGAGCACACACTGTGGAGCGCTCTCGTGCATTGAAGGATCGTTTTGATTGAATATATATATATATATATATATATACATACATACATACCTACCTATACATATATATATATTCACTGAAAAAAACATAGGTTTCAGAGACATAGTTAGAAATTAGCATTTAAAAAAACTTTAGAAATTCACAGAAAAAACCATAGGTTTCAGAGACGTTATAGTTAGAAATCAGCATTTAAAAAACTTTAGAAATTCACAGAAAAAAAACAGATTTATGGGGTTTTATAGTTAGTTGGACATTTCACTCGTACAAAACCATAGAAATTCCTCCGTTAACTCGCGCGCTCGCAATGCACTGCTGATGATGTCACATATTACATCAATCATGACATGGTCAGTGACATCACTGATGACATCTCAAATGACATCACTAATGACATCATCCAGTGAATGTGGTTTAGTTTGATATATATATATACATATACATATACATATACATATACACACACTCCACCAGTACCGGTCCGGAGTTCAGCTGTCACGGGCGGTCCTGTCGAAGGCACCAGTAGGCTTGTAAATTCAATCCACAACAACTTCAGGATACTGAAGAAAACAGGACACCCAAAAGCTCAAATTGCAGAGTTTATTCAGCAGGTGAAAGAATCTCCACAACGCGTTTCGCCATTACAGCTTGGTCACGCTCATCGTATAGTGTGTGCAGCCATTTTTAAAACCCAACACCCTCCATATTGTTAGTGCACGTGTGTAAACTGGGTATCCCGGCGGACATCTTGTAGTGTGAGTTTATACATGGCATTGAATTGATACTATATCAGTTTCTTTACATAATCACAAATATATCGCATTTACATCTGTATCTAAATAGATAATAAATGTTTTAGCAAAAGCCACATATAATAGTTGTGACACAAAATTTCATCTTAATGTCTGCAAAAAAAAATCCATAATTGCTGCGGGACTCTTTCTCAGGCATTGATCGTGTTTTCGTTGTTTAGCCTGTTAAATATTCCAACAAACGCTCTCAATAGTAAGCCCATTTTTGTTAGAGAGCTTTTAAATGATTGGTTCGTCTTCGCCTGCGTTTTGCAATACAACGCGGTATAGGTGATGACGTATCTTAGCGTTCATTATTGCTAGGGAACCAACCCAAAATTCGATCATAGCCCACATCCGCAGGCACCGACAGTATTCCTCGCCCCAGTGGGCTAATGGTACCACACAGTTACGTATAGTTCAATCAAGCCCAAGTGGGCTAATTCTTACATCAGGCCTAAAGTAACTGTTAATCCCAAATGTCCCGCAACATGATCCATACTCGTCCGCCACCCAGTCTATGGTGAAATCTATAAACAATGAAAAAATACTGTTGTTTAAAATCAAGAGGACTGTAGACATTCTAAACAATTGATATTTCTAACAAGTTAATCATTCATGTAAGTGTATTGCCAATTCTTCACTGACATTGAAACCATTTGGGGTCAGGCATTGAAAATCAACAATGTATTTGGATTCCAATTTTCTAAGGGACAGTTCACGATTGCCCCCTCTCACCCCCAAGTCAACATTGTCTATCACCACCAACCGGACAAGCGTCTCATCCTGCATATGTTTTTCGAAAAAATGCCTCGCAATGGGGTATTGCCTGTTGTTGGTACGTATGGCACGTAGATGTTCCAACACCCTCTTTTTGGCTTCATGCTTGGTGCTGCCCACGTACCACTTATTGCAGGGACACATCAGTACATACACACTGTATGGCGTGTGACAAGTCAGTTGTTTACGTATAGTAAACTCCCTCCCTGTATTGGGTACATTTAATGTCCTACAATCTCGACTATATTTGCAAGCCTTACATCTACGGCAGCATTTAAAACCCGTATTTGCAAGATTCCTATTCGCTGCTGATGAGGTAACATAATTATGACTTAACTCATCTCTGAGTGACCTCCCTTTCCAAAAAGTGATTTGTGGATTGTCACTAAGGTATTGTTTGAGATGGTTATCCGTCTGTAGGACATGCCAGTGTTTTTTGAAAATATTACGCACCTCATGTGCCTGTCCTGAAAAGGTGGTGATAAATCTTACTTTCTCTGAGTCCTCCGGCTCCTTTCTCGGGTTCAGCAATTCATCTCTATTTTTCTGATCAACACGCGTTATAGCTTTGTCAATCATGTTTTTGCTGTAACCCCTATTCAATAATCTTTGACACATGATTTTTTCCTCTTTGTATGCCTCTCGTGTGCTGCAATTGCGCTTAGCGCGTAGTAGCTCACCAAATGGTATGCTGTACACGAGGTTGCGGGGATGACCGCTAGTAGCGTTAAGAATACTGTTCCCCGCCGTTTTCTTCCGAAATAGTCTATTATTGAGCTGACTATTCACCACCTCAACAGTTAAATCAAGGAACTCAATAGATTGTTTACTAATATGTTCTGTCAGTTTCAGATTTAACTGATTAAGATTGAGTTTGTCAATAAATAGTTTGACAGATCCGTTCAAGGCATGTGAGCTGTACAACACATTCTTTGCATAGACTATATAGCAGTTATATCCCAAAGCGGTGGATAACCTGTAGCTGTTGCTTGAAATAGTGTACATAAAACTGCTTGGCCTACACTAGCTTGCTGTCTTGCTATCCCATCTACACAATAGTGTTTTGTGAATGTGTTAGGTGTAGACAATGTTGCAGCTTTGCAGATGTTATCTGTGGGTATATTTCCTTAGAATGCCATAGAAGACCCTAATTTGCGCGTGGAGTGCACTCTAGGGAGAATTGTCAATGGTCGTTTTTGCTTTTGCATAGCATGTTTGAATACACTTGACTATCCAGTGTGTAATACTATATTTTGATATGGGATTGACTTTATGTGGTGGAACAAAAGCCACAAATAATTTTTTTGTTTTACGGAAAGGGTTTGCCCTTTCAACAGAGTGGAGTAATGCTCTTTCCACATCTAAGGTGTATAAAGCATGTTCTGCCACAGAATCTGGTTGAGGGAAGAACACAGGCAACTCAACAGATTGGTTGATATGAAAAGCAGAAATGATCTTGGGTAAGAATTCAGGGGTGGTCCGAAGAACCACTTTATTTTGGTGTACTTGTAACCGGAACCGCACTTAAGTGGTTTGAGTCCTTTCTGGGCAATAGATCTTTCAGAGTATTTGAGGACAATTCTGCCTCCGAAAGTGTGCCTCTGAGATGCGGGGTGCCTCAGGGCTCATCCCTGAACCCCATGCTTTTTAATGTTTATATAAGCCCGCTTGACAAGATTGTAGAACCCTTCGGCATCCAGATTATCACATATGCAGATGGCACTAAGTTGATTGTGTCATTGAATCAATCTGACAATGGGGAAATCAGTCTAACCAACTGCTTGTATAAGGTCTCCGCATGGATGGATGGCTCTTTTCTAAAACTTAAGGGGGCAAAAACTGAGTGGATGTTTCTGGGTAACATCTCCCCCCAAGATGGCAATTTATTTTGGCCCAGATGCTTGGTTCTGATGCCCCCCCCCCCCCAAGGAAGGATCAGATTAAAAGTCTTGGGGTATGGTGGACCATAACCTTAATTTCAAGGAGCAGGCGCGAAAGGTGGCGGGTACCTGTTACAGGAACCTGAGGATGATTAGAAAAATTCTCCCTTTGCTGCCCTTCAGTGCAAGGAGACTTTTAAGTTCAAGTACTGATACTCTCTAGACTTGACTATGCTAACATGCTGTACCTAGGCTTCCTGTGGTCAACCATTAAAATACTACAAACTGTGCAAAATTGCGCAGCTCGTCTCTTGAAGTGGGTCCCTAATCGGATATCCGCAAGACCATATATCGCCTCTCTCCAGTGGCTTCTGGTTGGGGAACGAATTCAGTTCAAGGAACTGTGCATCGTCCATAAAATTCTCTCAGCCAAGGGCCCACCGATCTTTAGCTCTATCATATCCCCCTACCATCCAAAGAGATCTCTACGCTCTGAGAATTAACGTCTCGCTGTAGTCCCCAGGATACACAGAACGCAGAGCGGTGGGCGCATATTTGCATACACCGCTGCAAAATGCTGGAACCAATTGCCCACCCACATACACCTGGAGGATAACCTTTTGGTCTTTCGTAAACTCCTGAAAACTTTTCTGTTTCCATGACTCCTGACTACTGCACAGTGATGTTTCTGCCTCTAGCGCTGGAAGGCCTTTTAGGTAGCCAAGCTATTTAGAAATGCTTATTCATTCATTCGTTCACTTGTAAAAATGGTTCTTCTATGGTTAGTGCCTGAAGCTCACATTCTCTCCTCAGTGATGTGATTGATATGAGGAAAGCTACCTCCCAAGTGAGAAATTGCAGCTTACATCTGTACAATGGCTCAAAAGGTGGACCCATCAGTCTGGTGAGGACAATATTGAGATTCCACAATGGAGCAGGTGGAAGTCTTTGAGGAATGATTCGTTTAAGTCCCTCCATAAATGCTTTAATGAAAGGCACTCTGTAGAGAGACAGATGTCTATTCTTGGAGGTATGCAGCTATTGCAGCAAGATGTAAGCGTATGGATGTGTACTCTAAATTTGAACACTGCAGATGTAATAAATAACAATGTTTTGAACTGAAGCATCAAGCTGGTTGATTTTATTGTTATTACAGTATATCACAAAAAACTTCCACCTTGCTGCATAGCAGGCTCTTGTGGTAGGACGTCCAGCCTCTTTGATGATGTTTATGCATTCTGGCGGGAGATTACGGTAGCCAAACTCTAAGATTTCAGGTGACAGATTGCAAGGTTGAGATGACTGGGATCCGGATGTCTTATCTCTCCACGGCTCTGCGTGAGGGGTTTGGGTGTGGGATGTAGTTTTTGGTGAGGAACTACCGAGAGCTCCAACAGGGTTGTGAACCAGGGTTGACAGGCCCATGTGGGAGAAACAAGGATTAGTGTCAGGGACGCTTGTGTGAGTTTCCGAACCACTAATGGAATGAGAGAGGTGGAAAAGCGCAGGCAAATATCTCTGACCAATTCATCCATAGTGCATTGCCTCTGGACAATGGGTGTGGATACCTGGATGCAAAGCTTGGGCATTTTGCGTTTAGGTTTGTGGCAAACAGATCTATGTCTGGAAAGCCACACATCTGAAAGAATAGGAGGAGAACTTGAGGGTGTAGCTCCCAATCATGGAACTGTTATGTATGACGACTGAGCAAATCTGCAATCAGTTTTTTTACTCCTGGAAGGTATTGTGCGAGGAGATACATTTTGTGTCATATTGCCCATCTCCAGATGGTCTGTACTAGTTGTGACAGCTGGAGAGTGCCCCCCCCCCCGTTTTTGTATACAGTACATTGCTGTCATGTTGTCTGTACGAATCAGGACAGCTTTGCCTACTATATCAACTTGAAATGCTTTGAGCGCTAGAAGAATCGCTACGAACCCGTGTTGATTTATGTAAAGCTGCTTTTGCTGCAAGCGCCACACGCCCTGAATTGTGTGCGCCTGGAGATGAGCTCCCTAACCAGTGAGTGATGTGTCAGCTGGGAGCACTATCTGTGGAACCGGATCGATGAAGGGCCGCCCTTTTGAATGGTTTTGTGTATTTCACCACTGCAGAGAGCGATGGGTGCGGACGTCCACCAACACTAGAACTGATAACAGACCCTGAGCCTGGTTCCACTGACGTACTAAGCATTCCTGCAGGGGACACATTTGAAGTCTTGCGTAAGGGACTACTAGGATGCAAGACGCCATCAACCCTAGTAACTGCATGAACACTCAAGCTGGCAATGAGTGTTGAGGCTGAAACAGAGAGTAGAGTCTGCATAATGCGGACTTTGGCCGGACTGGGGTAGGGCAGAGCCTTTTGTTTATTTATAGTGGCTCCCAAATACGCTTGTTTGTTGGATGGTTGGAGATGGGATTTGGACAGATTTACTGTGAATCCAAGATCTTGTAGTAAATGCACGGTTTTGTGAGTATGACGTAGACAGCTTTGCTGCAAGCTGGCTTTTATGAGCCAGTCGTGTACGTATGGGAAGACATGAATGTGTTGCCTCCGTAAATAAGCTGCGACAACTGCCAGGCATTTGGTGAAAACCTTGGGTGCGGTAGTTATTCTGAATGGGAGCACCTTGAAGGGTGTATTGGAATATGGAAATAGGCGTCCTTTAAGTCCAGAGTGGACAGAAAATTGCCTTGCTGAAGGAGTAGGAGCACTTGTTGAAGTGTCACCATTTGAAAGTGGTCCGACTGAATGTATAGATTTAGTTCTCTGAGGTCTAGTAGAGGCCTGAGAGAGCCGTCCTTCCTGGGAATTAGGAAGTACAGGGAGTATACACCGGCCCCTTGATATTGTAACAGGACTGGTTCTATAGCTCCTTTCTCTAACAGAGAGAGAACTTCTTGCTTGAGAAGGGTGAGATATTCTTGCGACATTGCATGTGATCTTGGAAGAATGTTTGGGGGAGTGTCTGTAAGTTCCAGGCAGTAACCATATAGGATAATTTGTAAAACCCATTTGTATGAGGTGATTGTATGCCAGACAGGTAGACATTGGGGGAGGCATCCCCCGACAGGAGTGGAAAGATCGGGGGTAGCGGAAGGAAGTCACTGCTTGATATTTGTGGGGAAAGTGCGAGTTGAGTTGCCTCTGCCTCTTCCTTTACCTTTGTTTCCTCTAAACCCACTTCTAAAATAGCCTCTTGATGAGGGTGATTGGTTGTTCCCCTTGTAAGAGGAGGGATTCTCTGTGGATATATTCTTGGAGCCACCCTTATAAATGGAGCGACGAAAGGATCCCCTATTTGAAGGTAACTGCAAATCTCCCATGGACTTGGCGACCTCGGTGTCTTTTTCATTTTTTCCAGGTAAGTGTCAACTGCAAGATCAAATTGGTGTTCCTTGACAAATTGTTGGTTAAGAGTAGAGGCTTGCACTTCAGGCCGCAAAGACTGAGCTATAGTTCTCCCCATTTGTCGAAGAGCCTGAGCACCTCCGGGAATAGCAGCCATACGTGATCTGCTCAGTGCCGATGGCCGAGTACATCCGCCTGGGCATTCAGTGATCCTACCAGGAAAATTCAATGGTGGTCCAACCATTTACAGAGATGCAAGGCCTTCAGGCACAAGGTCTGTGACCCCAACCTACCTTGTTTATTGCAGTACCACATATGGTGGTGGTGTTGTCCGCTACCAGCTTCCCCTTGATGGATGGAATTAAGGCTCCAGAAGATTGGTGTGGAGCTGAGATTCCTACCAGGTGGCTGCCGTCACACAGAATCAATGCATTGGTCACCACTGTCAGCTCTAGGTGGGGAAGAGATAGGGGCCTGCCACTGACCCAATAGTGGTCCAGTAACCTGAGTGTCCTGGACTCTTTCTGATGGTAGAAAGGCACTAAATCAAACCATGTCCAGAATGGCCCAATGAAGGGGAACACTTGAAAATGACTCGGATGAGGCTTTGGAGCGCTGATAGTGAAATCCAAAGAAGACCGGGTCGCCATGGTTTTGAGGTTGCTGATGACTACTTGGAGCGAGCCTGTATTCAATAGCCAGTCGTCAAGGTAAGGAAACACTGGCACCTCTGGCCTCTAAATGTGTGCTGGCACCATCACTTTCATGAACACTCGAGGGCTGCGGGTGAGACCAACAGGGAGGCAAGCAAACTGAAAATGCTCCTTGCCCACCACGAAGTACAGGTAATGCCAGCAAGAAGAGAATATGGAAAATATGCGCCTGAAGGTCCAAAACTACCATCCAGTCCCCAGGGTCGAGGGCAGACAAGACCTGGGCCAGGGTGAACAGTTTGGACTTCTTCTGGAGGAAAGCATTGAGAGGGCACAGATATAGAATAGACCTGAGACCGCCATCATTTTTGGCCACCATAAAGTAGTGAGAAGAACAATCATGTCATACTCATGGCACCAGAACCCTCTTGAAAGCCCCTTTGAACAAAAGGTATTTCACTTCCTGCTGCAAAATGGAGAAATGGCCCTCCATCAGTTGTTGAGGAAAAGGTGGAAGGAGCGGTGGAAGAGTGAAAGTTTAAGGTGTACCCTTGCAAATCATCTAGAACCCACCTGTCAAACTTGATCGCTGGACAACCGGATAAGAATCAGTGGTTTGGTAGGGCTGTGAGTGTGTGTGGGGGGGGGGGGATTGTAGGCTGCTGGGAGGCACTCTGACCTTGACTGTGGGGGCAGTGGACACTATAGTGTCTAAAGTGAAACTGCTGGGTGACCTGTGAGGGGCTGGGTGGAATGACGGTAAGCTCTGCCTTGGCCACGGCCGTGAAAGCAGCAGAGGACTTGACAAGGCTGGTGGAAAGCCTGAGATGGTGAGTAGGAGCCCTGCTCTCCTTAAAGCTCTTGAGAGCGTAATCAGCTTTCTGCCACAACAGGCGAGTTCCATTAAAGGGAATGCCCATCAATGTGGACTGGCTGTTGCCCAATAACTCAGTCGATTGCAACCACGCATGAGGGTGAATGGCAATATTGGTGCTTAGGGTCCGCCTGATGGTGTCCAAGCCACATCAAATCGTGAACTTGGCAGCATCTAGACTATCTGGAATTGCTTGAGAGTGTACAGGGTGAAGGTCTTCATGCCCACCAGGGACGACTTGTGCCACCAAATCCTAAAGGGCGTGTGAATAGCATACCAAGAAACAGCTAGCATTAACAGATTGGCAAGACGATGGCGCCTGGCAATTTGTCGATTGACTGAGAACCCAGAGCAAGGTTTAGCTCAAGTCCACAATAAAGTATCTGTAAGTGCCTCATTTAAAGGGAAGAAGGGTCAAGTAAGCCGTTTACCGCATTAGAGGTCTTCCGTCACGATATTAGCTTTCACCTCCCAGGTGGGGCGTTGGAGGTCAAATACTTGGGCATCCCAAGAAGGCAGGTTACTCTGTGGCGGATTCAGGTATGACATCGGCCAAGGTTGGACCAGCGCTGGATCAGATAATCGGAGCCACTTCTTAAGGTGGCAAAGTAGGCATGGAAGAAAGAACACGAGCCAGAGGCAAGGTAATTGTAAAGGGTCCAGCTGGCTTCGGGGGCAAACTCACCTGTGGTATCCCAAGTAAAAGCATCTTGGCTCCTTGGGCGCGAAGGCGCGCCAGAGGGACCCAGCAGGGATCCATATAGCAGGAGCATGGCTACGCATAGCTATTCAATCGGACGCGTCAAGGCTGAAGGCCCCTAAAAGTCAGATTGTGTCAGAACCAGCTACAGAATTGTCTCCGAAGTCAGTAGACTTCCAGAGGGAGATCGAGATTGCCACCCCTGCGCCAGTTCAGGTAAGTGTGAGTGGCACATGGTACCAGAATCCCACTTCAACTTGCGCAACTATCATCGTATCTCATTACTACCCGTCATAGGAAAAATACTTGAGAAACTAGTCAATTACATGCTATCCCAATTTTTGGAAAAGAATCCCTATTTACATCAGACACAGATGGGTTTCCGCCCACAGCATAGCACTGATTTGGCTCACCTGGTGGTCACTGAGGAGCTTAAAAGCATCCTGGACCAGGGGGGCTGAGCCGCAATTCTGCTCCTGGATTTAAGTGTGACGTTTGACACTGTAGACCACCGCATTCTGTTAAGAAGGCTCAGGGAAGTCGGGATTCAAGGCAAAGCCCTAGAGTAGCTCACCTCCGTTTTCATGGACAGATCGCTTCAGAGCATGGAAACCGTCTGTCTCTCTGACATTACGCCAGTCAATTGTGGATTCCCACAGGGCTCGTCTCTCAGTCCCTCTTTGTTCAATGTGTAAATACGCCCACTGGCGAAAATGGCCTGGGGGTGACACACAGCTGGTGGTCTCTATGTGAATTTCCTGAACTCGAAATATCATTAATTAGTGCCCTGTCTGGATAAGGTGTTGAATCGGATGGCCAACTGTTGCCGGAAATTAAATGGCAATAAAACATAACTGATGATCCTGGGGATTAACCTTTGTTTCAGTTGCAGGCCGAAGTACATGGGACATCCTCTTATCCCCAAATCCTCCCAAAAAAACCTGGGCATGTGGCTGGACAAAGCACTAACAATGGACAATCAAGCTAGAAAACTAGTGGCAACATGCTTTGTTTTTTTTTTTATAATGATCCGGAAGATCATAGGACTAATCCCGGAACAACTAAAAAGAATTGTGATTAGGGCAATTCCCTTTATTTGGGCTCACCAAAATATGTTGCACAAAATGCGGCGGCCAGGTTACTGCTCAAAATCCCAAGACACAAATCAGTAAAAGTGTCCCTAAAACGGCTCCACTGGCTACCCATTGATGCCAGGATCAAGTTCAAATCCCTTTGTCTGGCTGAAAACGCAATGAATGGCAGGGGCCCTAACAAATCAGAGACCTCCTTTCCCCATATATACCGTCAATATGTCTTAAGTATGCACAAAACCGTCTTATTAGAACCTCAAGAACTAAGAGATCAAGATCGGGAGGCAGATCTTTTTTACAACTGGTCCCGCAGTTGTGCCCCAGGAGCTGAGACTGCTCAAAGAGGAGCTCAGCTTCAGGAAGAAGCTTAAGGCTTGGCTGTTCCCACTGTAACCTCTGATTGCCCATCCTCTCTTATAGCACGCTCATCCAGGTCTGGGGTGCCCTTGGGGAACCATGCGCTTTACAAAAAGTGAAACAAACTTCTTGTGGTTTCTGCGCTTACCCGAGGACTTGGAGCCCGACGAAAGACTGACCTCTGAAGCGACTGAGATAGCTCCAGGAACGGGACAGAGAGCAAGATTTAGACACAGAGTGTGACATGGAACTGTCCCCACCACCGAGTCTTCTTATGCTTGGCGACATAGTTTCCCTTCTCCTTCCCTGATGGCCTTCGGCTTCATTTACACCCAGTCCCTGCAGGCTTTGGAGTTGTGGCTTGACTCTAGACACAACAGGCACACCGGATGGGAAATATGCCACATACACTTGTTTGCAACAGCCCCAACAGGGCTTAAAATCTTTCATTTTAGGGGGCAACATCCCTTACAGAAAATTTTGGCTGCAAAACATTACGGTAAAAGTCTCTGAGGGACCTCTGGACTAGAGTCTGAAGGTGCAGAAAGAAAAGAACTGATAGCACGCAGCAGTGGCCCTGCATATAATTTCTGAAACGAATGAGTAAGAGCTGAGCCGCAAGGCGCCACCTTCTGGCGCACAGAGGTACTGGTGAAGAGTTTTGAAATCCAGTCTAGTGCCTAGGAAATATAAAAAAAAGTGAGGAATCTACTGCTAGAAGTCTGTTTTAAAAGTGCCTATAACTGGGGATCTTGTATCATAAGCATAAGATAGCTTCTTGACTCTTTCTCGAACACACTTAATCCTTCGCTAGAGTTAAATAGAGTACAGCCCCCCAACTACTATCTACTCTTTTCAATTCAGGTACAGGTGGACCTTTGCCATCAGAGATGACTTGCTCCCACAAGACTTCTTACGCCTTTCAAAGAGGATGTCGCAACTATTGACATCCTTGTCAACATTTAAATCTTAATTTCAGTTGTGGTGAAATTATGCAAACGGGCATTTTCGCCAAAGGTTTTTATTCAATGCCCTGTAATTGAGGGCTAACTTTTGACATCGATGGCTAAAGCCAGTAAATCCTAATTAAATCTCTCACCAAATGTACATTTCACTAAGCCTCTGATCTGATTTGGCACTGCATTAGTGACTGGCTTTACAGTTTAGCATTGCCCAAACGTCCGTTTGGGTTTGAAATCATTTTATTTTCAATTAAGAAAACTCTGACTGCTTCTAAAATCATTTTCTCAATTAGGCCACATTATTTTAGTTGATTTTAGATAATCAGACTCTAACATTTGAAGTCTACGTCTACTGCATCACCTATCGTGGGTATATGCTCTAGGTTTCTTAATTAACCTACTCAATTTCTTCCTTCATAGTCCCCTTACCACCACCCAACCAAGTCATTCAAAACTCTACGTTTAGCATAGTGATACTGCAGAAGCTGGGCTAATGATTTCATAATTGGGGAGTTGACCCAAAATGTACAAACCTGCATTTCTCTACTTTATTTTATAGTTGCAAAAAAAATATTAGAGTTATTTCGCTAAGCAATCCTCTAATCTTCCAGGAAGCCGAACGATGCAAATATACCACTTCACCAAGAACTCACCATGAAAGTCTCCCTGGCCTGGGGCGTTGGTGAGAATAATTTTCATACAGCTGTATGGTGTATAATCTGTCCTCTTGCCTTCCTTTCCGTAATTGTGGCGAATAGAGTAGGAATATGTTTTGTCAAACTGAAAAAATAGCAAAATGTAAAGTTAGTGCAACAAGGTCAAGAAGAGTTGAATTTCACAAAAGTGAAAAAATATTAAGACTTGCCTGGCTTCCTCAACGATTAAATAGAAGTGAAACAAAGGCAGATTGAGAAAACATTACTTTTAAACATGTATACCCATTTTTACTTTACTTCTAAAATTAGTTATACTTAAATTAGTACTCGTTGACAGTAACTCTGTAGTGGCTGCTCCTTCCATGCTAGTGGTGGTTGCACCTCGAAGACCATTAGTACACAATAGAAAATACCGACTTAGGAAACAATTCACATTTATATTGACCAATTGAAAAAATCGAAAGATGTTCTACAAACAACGAGCCCCGTATACTGTTTTTTTCATTCATAAGAATGAAATCATGTTTAAATTAAGGTGTTAACAAACTTGCTCTATGCAACATAAAAATGCAAGTGCAAGAATCAGTCACCCGTGGATAGATAGCGAGTAAGATTAACTCTCAGCACATGCATGTTACAAGGCTCAAGGACATAAAAGACTTCCAATTCACCAGCTAAAGCACCTGGACTCTGACCAATGAAAGTCTTGCCCTACCAAGTGGTGCCAATCCAGCCCTGGGCCCCTGGAAGTGGGTATAAAGTGCTGCAACTACCAAAATCCACACACTGCTATTGTTATGCGACTCCGAACTGGAGCATCTACCTCGCCGCCAAAGTATCACTGCTGCCGCAAGGACCGAAGACATCCCATCACTGAATGCGCAGCACATTGCTTCCAGTTCCCAACGCATCCTCGACTTGTAAGGGTCGAAGACAACTCATCGCCTACATCTTGAGTTTCGACGACGACGCATTTCCGACTTGGGTGGTTCGGAATCAATGCATCACCTAAATCCTAAGGGATAAGCTACGAGGCATTGTGTCCTCTGCTCAATGACGCAACAAGGTGTTTTTCAGTGGGACAAGGTTGGTCCTTGTATCCGACCTGCGCTTCATCATGGTCAGCCTGATCCTTTGAATTTGACCCGGTCTAGCGCGACCAGATTGTCCTGGTTGACACTGTATGCTTTTAAGCACTACATTTCAATTTCATCTTTAGAAATTCACAACTACGATTATACTTATCAGATTTTCTTATTGTGGTCTTGTTTTGTTCATCAAATTATGTTCTATTGTTTTGGGTATCTTTTAATTGGCGTTTTTACTTTTTCACTGTTTGAAATGATGCACAAATACTTTACACATTGCCTCTTAAATTAAGCCTGATTGCTCTGTGCCAAGCTACCAGATGGTTAATTTAGGGTGTGTATCTGTCTTACCCCAACTGCAATTGTAGTTCCAGCTTGGACAGGGTGCATAACTCTGCCCACCAGACACCCAATTCCTAACAGGTGACAATTACGGAAAGCTACTGTCTATAGTGTATCACGGTTTTTCCATTCCAAGATGAACACGTTGGTTCTAAACGTAGCAGCCACACTGGGAATTTAAAATAGACTATGTACACTACAGCTGCAAGACAGACACATGATGCTATGTTTAGTTTCCTTATTGCGTGAATATGCCAAATGGCAGCATGTTTTCTTTTTCTACTTGTATCCTTTTCCTTTACCTTGCATATGTTGTTGTTTGTGGGAATTATATTGTGGTTATGTCAGAGGGTGAAGGCAATAATGCGTAAGTTGACTGATGAATGAATGTATGAGTACAAAGTTGAGTGTGAGAGTGCATGAATGACTACTTAATGAGTACTTGGGTACTTTCATTTATAAGCCAGACTTATTGGCATTGCCAATGTTTGTTTATTTTGTGGTGTACGAGTTATCATACCAAAGGAAAACATCAGTTTAATTATACTAAATATGAGACTGATACCAAAACATGAGCTTTACAACTTTAATTAACTGTATGCTTCAATAAAACATGTTTTTTTTAATACAACAAAAAACCTAGCCGTCACTTAGAATGGTGCTTTTTGCTTAGACAGACTCAGGCCATTCTATGATTTAAATGGTCTGTAGTTTTTTTTAACTTCTCATTATATATTTTAGATGCTCATATCTTCCTTTAAACATGTCATACTGAAAGACAGACCTCTGGCTTCCATTAATAAACATACATGTAAATCAAACGTTTACAAAAAACATAAAACTCACAATCCAATACATATGATGCATAATGAAGGGGATTACAATCATAGTGAATCCAGTCAATACTCAAAAATAAACAGCAGCCGTTATCTTAATTGATTTATAAGATAATCATTATTTTGTAAAGGAGGCTGATAGCCACAAGGGACACCTTTACGCCCCGTTGGGGCAGAATTTTGCACCAAACTACTCCCTAAGGGTAGTAAGTGTGGTTCAGTTTGTGCGTTTCCCGTTTGGTAATTAAGCTGATACGTTTCGAGCCCCATGGCGATTATCGGGGTTCTCTCCAGGGTTTAGACTGGGTAAGATCTGCAATGAAAGGGCCGGAAACGTTTAAATGTTACTTTCTATCCTCTCCTAATTTGTTTTGTAAAGCTCAACAATATCTCATTCAGGGTATAGTAAATAGGGTACTTGTTGCGGTTTAGTATATGCCTTAGTGTCCTGTGTTTTCATAAGGAAAAGGGGATATTCCTTTAGTGTTATAAGGGTCTCCATCTAAAAACAAGAAGGAAAAGAAATTTGAATTGCAAGGTTACATGCTAATTGGACGGCACTGGATGTTGAAGTTTGTCGGTGCATGACTTACTTTCTCTTCTTTTGAAGTGTTGTCGACATTCTGCCAAATGCTCGTTATCGTCAGTTGCAGCATTTACATATAGGTTGCTGCTGTCTCCTTAATGGGCGATGGACATCAATCCAAGCCAGACAGATTAAGTGGCACGTAATTTAGTATAGGATTCTGAAATGAATTGAGCACACAATATCTTTGTTTCAAAGTTCCACCATGGACTAAAACTATTCACACGGCACTCACTAACGTTTCACTCACTTGCTTTCTCAAACACTTTCCTGACTCGTCGTGTTGGATACTGTTGTGTCCTGAAGGTAGGGAAGGATCGCCTTAAGGGTAGTAACTCGGGGCCTACACTTCGGGGCATCTAAGTATAACTAGGCCTGACACGTGGCCCTAGAAATAACTGAGACAGACTCTGGGAATAACTTGGTGGCTCTCCGTGCGCTCGTCTCTGAACTGCGTACGTGCGTGCGGGGCCTCTCTTTATTATCCAAGGTCACATGACTTCAACACTGCACGCCCCTGGCGCCAGGGGCGGACCATACCCCCGGAACATAACATTCCTCCTAAAGCAAGAAAAACAATGACAACAACAACAATCTTTTTTTTTTTTTTTGTTTTGGACAGTCTATTGTGAAATTATTCATAGACCCCTTTTCCGCTTCTCCATACTACTTCAAACGGGTAGAGCATATTACCAACATTGCACTTTGTAATTTTACATGAAACAGTCTTACGTGAGATAATCGCGTAGCCGGCAGGAGGGCATGGGGTTTCTTCTCAGCCTTTGTTGCACACCTCGCTGACGTGGAACGCCTGTGTCTGGGACAGTATCGACCTCTGGCGCCTCCGTGTCGGCCCCCTCCGGATCTGGCTTGCATTCAAGGGCACCAGCGCCATCCCCCGCCTCCTTGATCACTGCCCTCGAGGTGTTACTCTGGGTGACCTCAGGACTGGGCGTTATCTCTTGGCAGGGTAAGTTCGTTGCAGTTTCAGTTTCAGCAGGCAGCGTTGGGGAATCAAACATCGTCGACTCCCTGTGAAAATGTTTGAAATGGGATACGTTCCTGGTTACTGTTTCCCGTCCTCGGACCACTGTGATGCGGGTGCCTTTCACACCAATTACTCGCCACGGTCCTTTTTCATAGTTCAGCCTGAACTTTCCACTGGTTACCCTGTTGCGAAGAAGTACCACATCCCCTCTGTTGAAATGTGTCATCACCGCTCTTCTCTTCCGACTGATCTTGGCAAAAGCGGTCTTTCTCTTATTCGCAATAATTTCTTCATTCACCCCTTCCGGTGACCACTGGGGATGGTGAGGAATGGAGTCATTTATTACTCGTCCCATGAGGAGATGGGCTGGGGCTCTCCCCGTGGTTGAGTGTGGGGTTTGCCGGTAGCTGCGAAGAAAAGTGAAGATGGCCATCTCCACAGACTGGCCTTTGTCATGGGCGATGCGAATAACTTTGTTCAGGGTTCTCATGAATCGTTCAGCTTCCCCGTTGGCTTGAGGCCAGCGAGGAGTGATGCGTCGGTGTCGCGTGCCAAGAGATGACAGATAAGTGGCCAGGTCTTGCCCTTGAAATGGGGGTCCATTGTCTGTACGGAGCTCACGCATGGCCCCGTGAGTAGCAACAATTTTTTCTATCTTTGGGATGACACTCTCAGCACTAGTACTGGATACTATCTCCACTTCCGGATACTTGGAATGGTCATCAATCATTACCAACGTGTATCTTCCATCAGGGAGACTGCCAAAATCCATGCTGACCCTCTCCCATGGCTGTTGGGGTCGGGGTTCCACTATAATCGGAGCTTCCCGAGGAGCCTCTCCAGTGACTTGACATGCAGCACACTACCTCACCACGTTCTCTACCATGTCGTCCATCAGGGGAAACCACACCTTTGTTCGTAATCAGGCCTTAGTTTTAACCATACCTTGATGGCCTACATGTGCCAGCTGGATCACCTGGTCAGTTAAAGCCGTGGGTATTACTAGACGATGCCCTCGTAACAGGCACCCCGCCTCATCTTCATTGAGTTCTTCCCGGACATGATATAGGCTCTCCATGATCTTCTGAGCGTCTGGAGTAAGCACCTTCCATCCCTCTTTGGCTTGGTGCCAGTTCGCCGTGCGGAGAATTTCTTTGGCCCTCTGGAGACACGCATCTTGTGTCGTGGCCTTCACAATGTCATTTATGGAAAGAGGGCGAGGGCACGACCGCGCTACCACCCATTTGACATAGGCCTCCGTCTCTTCAGCTTCATCCATTTCTTCTGTGGTAGCTGGCCTGGGATGTCGAGATAGATAGTCCGCCGGGTTCTTGGCTCCTGGCTGATATTCAATGTTGCAGTTGTACTCCTGCAATTGGAGCAACCATTTTTCGATACGAGGCGGCGGCTTCGATGAGGTTCCTGAGAACAGGGCCAGCAGTGGTTTGTGATCCGTCACCACAGTGAAGGGCTTGCCATATATATACAGATGGAAGTGCCTGCACCCCCAATGAATGGCGATCGCTTCCTTCTCAATTTGCGAGTACCGCTGCTCAGTGTCTGAGAGATCTGCTTGCAAAAGCAACTGGTGTCCAATCTGTGTCATCCCTCTGCTTCTGCATTAGGACAGCTCCCAATCCTGCAGGCCCAGCATCCACCGCTATGAGAGTGGTATTTCGAGGGTCAAAAAATGCAAGCGTGGTGGTACTGGACAGAGAGTCTTTGATGTCTTGGAATGCCTTCTCCTGCTCCGGTCCCCAGTTCCATGGAATGGAGTCCTTTGTGAGGTCACGGAGGGGAAGCGTGAGATTGGCCAGATCTTTGATGAACCTGCCACAGTAATTAACCATGCCCAGGAAACTCCGGACTTCGGTGACTGTCGTGGGGGGTGGTGCATCTTTAATGTCCTTTACTTTGTCAGGGTCTGGGTTGACGCCATCTGCTGAGAAGATGTATCCAAAGAATCCTATTTTGCTGCGTAGGAACTCGCATTTTTCTCTATGGAGCGTGAGTCCTGCGTCTCTGAGCCTGCGAAACACTTGAGTTAGTCTGTGGTTGTGTTCGGTAATAGTGCGGGCGTGTATCATTATGTCATCACTGACATTTATCACTCCGGGTATTCCGGCAATCAATTCTTGGATGACATTCTGGAAGACCTCCGCTGCACTGGAGATTCCGAAGCTAAGTCGGGTGTACCGTCGAAGGCCAATGTGGGTGGAAAAAGTGGTAATGTTTCGCGACTCCATGTCCAATACCAGCTGGTGATATCCTGATCGTAGATCTAGCTTTGAGAACCAGCAGGCACCTGCCATCTCTCCTATAAGATCGTCAATGGTGGGGGTGATGTGACGCTCCCGTTTTATGGCTGCATTGGGGAGGCGCATGTCCACGTAGATCCTGACCGCCCCTGGCTGTTTCGGTTTCCGGGTGACTACGATGGTTGACACCCAGGGGGTGGGACCCGAGACCTTTTCAATGATGCCCGCCGCTTCCAGTTTACGGAGTTCCTCTTCTACCAGCGGCCGAAGATGGAATGCGATGCGACGGTGTCGCAGGGCCACCGGCTGCACCGTGGGGTCAATGTGTAGGTGGATCTCCCGGCCCTTGAATCGTCCAATGCCTTCAAAGAGGTCCGGGAAGTCCATGAGAAGTTGTTGGACGGACTCCTCGTGGACTCCGAAGGCAAACGTCACCACGCCGAGGTCTTCGGCTGCCCTGCAGCTCAATAGCATACCTTGACCTTCTTCCGACACAAAGATGTTTGCTCTGATGGTCTTGTTCCCATGGCGAATTGCCGCCCAAAATTTCCCTCGAATCCTGAGAGGAGTGTCTTGTCCATACGCAAAGACGGTAATAGGAGTGGGGCTCAAATCCGGAGGCGTGGCCATGGTTCTGTAGAGTGAGTTGCTCATGAGATTTATGGATGCACCCGTGTCCACTACCGCCATTATGTCTTGGTCCGCCACCTGTATGGAGCATTGAGGTAGCGGTCTGGTGCGAGGGGCGGCAGTGCCGATCATATGTACCTTGTGCACCGACCGTTCTTCCTCCTCATCATCATCCATGTCGCTGTGACTCTGTTCCCCTTCCGTTATGGCCTGTACAGTTGGGCGTGGCCTGCGGAATTTTTTTGATCGGCACACTTTTTCAAAATGGTTTGTTTTGCCACATCCCGAGCACCGCTTGCCTCGTGCTGGGCATTCTGTCACCGGGTGACGCGGGCCTCCGCAATAACCGCATGACTGCCCCGATGCCCCACCCGGGGTGAGCGGTCTCTTGTGCCACTTGGTGGGCGTCTGGACCTGAATCTTGTTGACTGGTTCCACTTTGACCGTCGCTTGCAAGGCGGCTTCCATGTGCGCTGCCCTGGCCTTGGAAAGTTCCTTCGTGCGGCCGAGAGTTAAGATATCGGCCAGCGGCTTGCCAGACTCCTCCAGTATTCGTTCTCTCAATTTGGCCGAGGCGCCGCCCTGTATGATTTGCCCTCGGATCTCTTCCGTAACATCTTGGAAGCCACACGTCAGCGCCAGCTTTTTGAGTTCGGTATGGTAGGTTTCAACGATTCCTCCGGCAGCTGACGCGCTTGTCGGAATACAAAACGTTCATAGTCTTGATTGGCCATGGGCTCGAAATGGGCATTGAGGGCATTTATCAATGTGTGATGCGTTCTGGGGGTCGCCTCTGTAAGGGTCCGAGCAATAGAGTGGATGTCCTTGCCCCCTAGGTGTATCACCATGGCCCGTTTTTGTTCCTTGTGGACTTTCGTGGCCTCGAAGAATACTAGGAGTCTGTCCACCCACTCCTTCCATTTTGGGGCGAGAGTCGAGGGCGCACCCTCCACCACAAACGGTTCGATGGGCGGAATCGTGGCCATCGTCTAGGGAGCGCAGGATCAGGCCACAGATGGGCCGCGGCAGCACCCGAGCCGGTGCGCGGAAGGACCAGATGCGGGGTGGTACGGAGCACCGGGCCGTCAGCACCCACTGGTATGTCAGTCCGTGGCCGTAGAGTGAGCCACGGGGACCCCGGGAAGGCGCGTGCGACCGGCGCACTTGCCACGGGCGAGCAAGGCCAGCTGCTGGACGGGCACACGCTGCGTCCGCCAGATGCGAGAGAAGAAGCAGGGCACCGCCCGATCGTCGGGCCAGGCGGACCGAAGCGCGCTTCACGCACGAGCCCCGGGGCACAGTGCGGCGTTGGGTATAAATCCACCGGGGATAGAGTGCGCCGTCTGGGCAGGCACACCAAAGCACACTGGAGGTGGGCGCTGGGCCGCACGGCTCACCTGCGAGTCTCCAGGGATCGAAGTCGTCCCTCCTGGCGCACTGCGTGGGGGTGGGCGACGCCGCAGGGCACGAGCACCGCGAGCCAAGGGACGGGCTCACAGCCGCCCTACGGGGCAGGAAGCAGGCACACCCACCAGGCGAGGATCCGGCAACCACCCTCGTCGCCAATTGTTGTGTCCTGAAGGTAGGGAAGGATCGCCTTAAGGGTAGTAACTCGGGGCCTACACTTCGGGGCATCTAAGTATAACTAGGCCTGACACGTGGCCCTAGAAATAATTGAGACAGACTCTGGGAATAACTTGGTGGCTCTCCGTGCGCTCGTCTCTGAACTGCGTACGTGCGTGCGGGGCCTCTCTTTATTATCCAAGGTCACATGACTTCAACACTGCACGCCCCTGGCGCCAGGGGCGGACCATACCCCCGGAACATAACAGATACTTCCGAACCGCTGAATACAGGGTTTCCGGTTTCAGTTGACCTTGACCTCTAGTCTCCGTAATTTGTCTAGAAATTCATTCTGCGAGTTGTGGCTTGCATGCGATTGATTTTTAGCCTCATGCACAGTACAGCACGGTCGCTCGAGGCACAGTCTTTTGTGCTTTATTGGAAGTAGGGAACTACGTTATGCCTATTTCAGACATCTCGTTCAGGCGATTCACGATGCTGTCGAATTTGAGTATTAAAAACGCTTCTTTCCTCAGCAATGCGGTCTCAGTGTCTCCTCCTCTTGGATTTGGTTTTAACTCACACACACCATTTAAAATCCTTTTAGCTGGGATTCCTTTCGATGAAATGACTCACTATTGGGGCGGTGGCTACCTTTGTTTTTATCCTTGATCGGTGTTGCACAAGGCGTGGTCTTATTTCTTGGTTTGTCTTCCTGAGGTTTAATTTTTGGCATGGGTATATAACTGCATATATCAAATTTGTTTTGCAGTTCGAAAATTCTTTCTGCATCCACTTGAAGTTGTGGTGTACAAATGATGTGCCCTCTATCGTTGTATTGCATACTGAACAATTCCCACACATATGATGACCTACAATTGGTTTGAGATTCCATTGTGATATGAGGTCTCTTTCTTGTTGCCGGGGCGATCTCTGCCGCACTATTTGTTGGCCTATACTGGTATTCTTTTTCATGGCAAACAGTGGTGATTGTAGTGGGTGTTCCAAATTCCATAACAGATGCCAGTTCTTGATTATGATTTGGCAAAAATTTACTTGTGTGGGGTCCAAATGTGGAGACGCACACCAATTTGTCTTCCTGTTTGACTTTTTTCGTTAGTTGGCATTCTCTGGGTGTGTAACACCCTCTTTTCATTGCGTGTTTCAGCAACTTCCTCGGGTGTCCTAAATCTTTCAATTGGTCATGGAAGGCACCTGCATGTATTGCGTAGTCTTTCTTGCAGGTACAGTTCCGTCGGATCCTAAGTAGTTATAAATAATGTAGATTATCTTTGAGACTTCTAGGGTGAAAACTCCTATAGTTTAGTAAAGTGTTCTTGTCCGTGGGTTTCTTGTGCAAGGTAGTTATCAATTCATTTTGGATCGGTTTTTGCTTCAACGTCAAAGAATGCTAAGCTGTTTTTGCTTTTAGTGAGAGTGAATTGAATGTCAGGATGTCTGCAATTCATCCATTCGTAGAAGCTGTCCATAATTTTCCGTGCCGTTCCAAATGCACCAGATGTCATCTATGTAACGGTACCACTGTTTCAAATGTTCTGAGTGGGGGTTGGTATTGAAAATGTATTTGTCCTCTAATCGTGCCATGTACAGTATGGCCATCTCTGGTGCGAAGGCACAACCAATCGCAGTTCCCTTTGTTTTTACATAAAAGGTTTATTCAAATTTAAAATAATTCTTCTGGAGTGCCACTGCTGCCAGTTTTAAAATGAACTCGGTAGGTACACGTTCGGGGCGAATTTTGGAATCCAAATAGTATTCCATTGCCTCTAGTGCTTCATCCTGTGGAAGTTTGTGTACAGAGAAATCACATCCAGGGATACCAGCCATTGCTGCGGGTGATCAAAATGTGTTCTTTCTGTTTTGTTTATGAAGTCCATAGTGTCTCTCAAGTAAGATGGTACTTCCCGGAGGAATGGTTTTAGGAAAGTATAAACATATTTCGAATTTGGCTCCATTAGTGAATCGCATCCAGATACAATTGGTCTCCCCGGCAGCTCCCTAAGTTGTTTATGAATTTTAGGCAGGAAGTAGATGACTGGAATTCAGTTGTTTTTTCTGGTTAAATATTCAAATTCCTTCTTACCAAGGATTCCTGATGCAAAACCGTCCTTCATGATTCCATTTAGTAGTCCTTGAAATTCTCGTGTGGGATCTTCTTTGGTTTGTCTATACCAAATGGGGTTGAGAGCCTGCTTTCTGCCTTCTTTCAAACACATTTCTTAAAGCTAAATTACGACTGCTTCACCTTTATCGGCCGCCTTGATGACTATAGAATCATCTTTTCTAAGTTCTTGAACGGCATTTTGTTGTCCCAATGTGAGATTGGTTTTAATGTAGGGCTTTTCCTTCTCCAGTTATTAAAGAATGATAGTACCACTCAGTGCTTAATTGGTAAAATATGAAGTATTTTGAGGAGGCCATGCCCTCTACCCTAGGCTCCATCCACTTCCACCAGTGGCTCCACCCACTTACTCTAGTTGTGCCACCCACCTCCTCAACTGGCACTGCTGCCTACTTGGGAGGTAATTTTCTTCTACGGATTATGGCATAGGAGGCCCAGGCTACACTCTTCATCTCCTCTTCACCCTTTTTTTGCATATTATTAGAACAGTTTACATGAGCACCAGTTACATTACACTAAGACACATTCAATTGCTTGATAGGCCTGGGCGGATGACGCGATTTGCCCAGAATCACAAGAGGTTGAGTGGACCCAGAGCCTCGAAGCTGTACCTGGTAGCCAAATTCCCAAGTGGGCAGATGTGACCATTATGCCCCGTCCTCTTCCCTTGACATGGAATCAGCAATGCTCCTTTCTGTCCCCCAGCACTACCAGCTCTACTGAGACTCCTTCTGCATTCTCAGTTTTGATTTCACGCTCTTTCCAGCTTCTGACTGGACGCCCCAGAGCCCATCTCAGTTGCACTCGTCTCTCTCCATAATATAAGAAGCAACTGAAATCCCCGGGCAGGACTATTCTGAAAATACCACACTGTGCAGTGTTGTTAGGCCATAACAACGGCGCACACCCTAAACAAATACCCAGTCCTGTCAAGTATCACGCATCAAGTGTGACACTAACGCATTTCAGTGTGGTGCTCCGCATCACCGCACTGAAATGCATTGTCACGCATTTGATGCCACTCTCTCTGCTGTCACACATAGCGCTAAAACTACACTACTGGCCACTAGACGCTGCTAGCTTGCGAATGCGTGCGCGCCTGCTCCCGCAGACGTCACTTACAGGCCAGGCGCGCATTTCCAGTAGCACCGTCACAGCAGTGAGGCTGCTACAATGCATCTAAAAACCCTAGTGCATTCCCGCCCAGCGCGGCGCCAGTCACAGCCTGACGTCCGTGGCCGGGCAGTACGTATGCTACGTTCTGCTGCCACCTTTTGGCGCAAGCGGGGGTCGTGGCTGCGTAGGCAGACGAGTGGTAAATAAAATGGCAGGTCTGCTTGCACCGCAGCGCTGAAATTTTAAAACAGACATAATTGCCTCGCGCAAATGGGAGTCAAAACACATGAACTACAACGGATGCTGGAGCCCGGATAAGCAGTCACAGAACGGACCGTGTGCAGCTGCTGAAAGAGTATCCAACCGGAAAAGAGTGAAATGGGTCTGCGACTGATTATACCAGGCAGAAAGTTTTAATTTTGCTAAATATCAAATGTGTGGCGGGTTCCTAACTATCAGAACTGCTGCCAACAAGAGCGGGACACTCCTTAGGAAAGGAGACTGACCTGCCTGTGACCCTCCATCTCAAAGGCTCAAGAAACGTGGCAGCTCAAGATGTGTTAAAGCTGCTGGCCGAAGCGCTCAGCTTTGAGCCCCCCAGGCACCTGTGGAATGGCAGCAGGAAGTTTAGTCACCCGCTGTGCCGTGTGTTAATTTGACATTTTTATTATTCCTAAACATTGATGCAAACAAGAAATTTAGGAGCCAGTGCTTTTAATCCCATTTTGTAAAGTGACATGGATGAATAGCATTGACAACATGTTGGCTCTCTTAGAATAAGTGATTTACCCTTGTAACACTACGTCATGAAACAACTCATTTGTGTGAGACTCAGAGTTACTAGACTTGATAAAATGACTTAGGTAGCTCAACTGTGCAGCTGGCTGAAAGGCTGGCACGTAGTTGTGCGCCAACCAGGGCAGACGGGACTGATTTGGGGTATTAATGAATTGTGAGAGTATAATACACTACATCAGCGCACCCTCGCTGCCCGCTGTGAGTTATATGACTGTGTGTGCCTCAGCTGAGGCTTGCCCATTGAATGCCCAGTGCCTGTCAGTGTTCGCGAGTCAGCTGACTTTATTGATTTAGTATTACCTTTTGTATTTAACTGCGCATGTCTGCAAATGTGCACAGGACTTTAATGAAATACTTCCTCGAAAAGACTTGTTAATATCATGATTGCACATTTGAATAACAGTACGATCTGGTTACAAGAGCATTAGTTTAGTGCACCTCCATTTCTGGTTCTTTGGAGCAGTTTAAAGATCATCTTGTAGTTTCTGGTTGCTCAGACGGCTGTAATTTCTGATATTTATATGTTTGCCTAGTTTTCTTCATTGCTTGATTTTGATTGCGAGAAAGTGTCACTCATAGTCGTTCAAATGTCACTCATAATTTCAATGAAATCATGAAAATGTCACACAACAATCTGAAACCTTGGCAGCTATGAATACCATAAAATCTATCAGAACTGCACAACAAAAACAGAAGTGGATGAAAAATGCCTCTCAGACACTATTAGACATAGATGCGACACTGGCCCTTTCTAGCGTCCAGTTAATTAGAGATGCCCTTGTGCAAATACCATGTCACAAACATAACGTTCCTTACAGCTTGCCAGGTTTCATTTTTGTACGTTTTTCGTGTATTTCCTATCATAACATGAATTGCTGTTTTTGAATGCAAATTTTAGGCCAGTCACACATTGCAAGCCTAAGGCCAATTGATGCGAAAATGCAGAGCTAACCTTTTATGGTCATTAAAGATATTTTTCCTGCATGAGCTTCTGCAGATGTTAAGCTTTTAAAAATTTCTGCTGACAGGTTTAACCTCGAGATAGATTCTGTACCGCTTGACCTTGTCTCAAAAGCTGAAGTGGTTTCTCAAGGGCTCCGTTACCTGTTCAGGCCTAATGTTTAAACTGTTTTAAACAATTAAGTTAATAAAACATGTACACAAACAGCCTTGTAGGGTGGTGAGGACACAAAGAGGAAAATTCAACTAGGAAGCCAGACATGCTCTGCAATAAGTATCGCCCAGGAGTTACCAGCCCATTCTAACACCACACAGATCTTATACATTGGGGGGCGTGGCTTAGCACGCAATGGCGGAGGTCGCAACCGGGTAGAGCTCCGAGCCGAGCTCCCCTTTCCCGGGCCGATTCACCGCCAATTATCTTCGGAACCGCCGGAAACTGCAGGCGGACCACCATGTAGTCATACTCGACACACTGGCCAATTTTCGAACCGGAGACCCGACGCTGCAGCACCGACCTATCCTGAGAGCTACTGGCGGGACTCGCCGCCACCCGGACGGCGGAGGATACTACGGGAGACCGCGGCTTGGGCCTACCACTTGGGCCCTGCCGCGCGGCCTGCGGCCGGATCTCCGCGACCTCCCCACACATCGGGGCCGCGCCCTGGGGACCGTCTAGACACTACGACCCCTACTCCCCTCCACTCCTGGGAGGCTACAGAGGGCCCACGCTGTGGGAGCGAGGAAACCTGCCCGGCGCGACGCGGCCACTGCGCTGGCGGCGGCCCGTACCAGGGGCGCGGCTGCCTGACCGCCCACTCGTGCGCCCGAGGGTGGCGTGTCTCCGGAGGCGCGGAACGCACCGGACAGCGCTCTGGACGTCGCTGGAAGGCCGCGGCCGTCTGAAGAGGCCCTCTCCCTACACAGGTACGGCGATGCAGTGAGGGGCGGGCACGACCAAGGGCCTGAACTCAATACCATAACCCACGTGTAGTGGCGCTGCGGCCCTAACGACGTCCCTCGCCCATTGAGAGACGCACTCTGCTGGAAGAGACAATACCCGGCACTGAGCACTGCGGACTCCCCTTCTCTGGACTCCCTGAGCGCTGGCGGACCGGCGGGGCCCTGGTGGCGGCTTACTGTCGGCGCCCCCACCGAACATCCAACCACATCGGGGACATGGGAGGCATAGGGCGGAGGCTCTTGGCCCAGTGTGGAGGAGAGGGCCACGCACTCATTGAGAGCCCCTGCGACACAGACGCCCACCGCCGCATGGCCCTGACCCCACAACAACACATGGAAATGCATTGAGACTGCGATTCAACGCTTCCAGACTCACCGGCAAGTGCACGGCGACTTTCGGCCCACCCCGCCTGCCCAGGGGAGGCATAAGGCTCTCACGACCGCAAGACGTTCTGCTGCCGCGCGTTCGACTGTCAGCGGTAAGCACGACCCCCTCGGCACTGTAGTCGGACACCTGCTCCGAAATACCACCACGCAAGCCTACCTCCAGAACGGACACGAAAAGCACATGAGGGACCGGCTAACCACATCCACGACAACTGTCGCAGGCAACAACACGCCGAGGGCCGCAGGCGCTGCCGAGGCCGAGCGCCAGTACCCGCCCCATCCCCCAGCTAATTTGGGCTACACTGCTGGTCGGGTCGCCTTACACATGTCCGGGGGGGGTGAGAACTCGCACTGGAACCGGAGGAGCCCCACCGAAGGGAAAAACCGACAAGTCGCTACACAAGATGGCTGCTGATCAAGTAACCGCGAGGTTGGACAGCGTGCTCGCCGCCATGGAGCGAATGGAACAATCGCTCCAACTGACCAAGACATCCTTAGAATCCAAAATAGACAGTGTGGCCATAGATCTCACCCACCTGCGAGACGAACACAGGAAACTGGCCGACCGGACCAAGACGCTGCAGGGCACGGTAGCGGAGCTTAGCCCCAAAGTCTCACGAACTGATACACAAGTTCGGGACTTCCTGAATAGAGTGGAGTTCCTGGAGGACCGCACTGAGGATGCAGAAGGGAGGGCGAGACGCAACAACATCAGGCTCGTGGGGGTCCCGGAAAAATGGGAGGGCAACCGTCCTGCTCAACGAGTGGAAGACTGGCTGAGAGATATGCTGCCTGAAGACATACTATCGCCCCATTTTGTGGTGGAGCGGGCGCATCGCGTACCCACGAAACCTCGCGCCACCGGCTCTAACCAGAGACCGCTACTGTTCAAGGTACTGAACTACCGGGACAGGGACTCTATACTGCGAGAAACTAGACGGCTAGGGGAAGTTCGCATTGACAATACTACCGTGATGTTCTTCCCGGACTACACCATTCAAGTGCAACGTCAGAGACCCGACTTCTTGGATGTAAAGCGGCGTCTCCGCTCGGCAGGCCTTAAATATTCCCTACTTTTTCCTGCAAAACAGAGTAGTAGCACGCGACAAGACCTACTCCTTTAACACTCCTGAAGAAGTAAGCGAATGGCTTGACAGCGGCACGGACACGGCTCCCAGACAACCACAGAGCTCTGAGATGAGACCTCGGGCCCGTGGGCCACGACGCCGCGGCAGGAACAGGGACTGACAGCCCGGCCGACCGGAGGAATCGACGCGTCACTCCCGCCGCCGGACCAAATGATCCAGGAGCAACGGGATGCACTCCGAAGAGTCTCCCAACTGAGCGCCTCACCTACTTCAGACGTCGTCCATGTCACTAGCCCGCGGATGGTCCCAAGCGATGATGAAGCTATCTACGGGATACCGGACTCTCAACTGTCCGTAGATCTACCGGATGTTACGCCGCAAACTGCTGACATGCTTCATTGACACCACGCATGCAAACTACATAGACTCTGCCGGGGCGGCAGGGCTGGCACCGGAGACCAGACAGCCACTGAGATGCTGGGCCTATGGCCATTGCCTGAGACACTCCCTGCTGCCCTGGAGACTGAGAGAGGGACCTTGGCGCAGTGAGTACCCACACAGACATATGGACACTGAGAGGGTGATGAGGTGGCGGGGCCATACTGCAATGCTTCTTTCTCCCCTCCCCTATCCCAGCCGCCCACATCGCCTGGGGACCTTTCTAACACGGGCCCTGGGAAATGGAACCTACTCATCTCCCCGGTGCGTGGTTGGTCAAACAAGCGGCCCAAGGTTGAAGGCCCTGCTTTCCTGACCACTGACTTTGGCTGCATGGCGTAAATGACGTATGGCCCGGGGAAGGGCCAACGACCCCCTTTCTTGATCTGAACTTGTAACCTGCCAGAACTGTAACTAGCACACGTTACCCCATAGACTTGAATATTGTTCTATTGCCTCTTTGGTGTGTTTGGACAGCGACATGTTGCGTAGCCGACCTTTTGGTATCTATTACTGTTTAGCACTGTTTGCACACCCTGTTCTTTTTCCCACCCCCAACCTCGGAGAATTGCTCGTACTCTTAATTTCTGTGCTGATATTGGTGTCTGATATGGGTGGGAGGAGAGGACCGGGAGTCTCGTGGAGGCACCCGCCTGAGAGATGGGCGGCGGGTGCAGCGGGCATTGCTTGCCATGATAGTGAGTATGGCTGAGTTCAGGATATGCACGTGGAATGTGAGAGGCATGCACACACCGTCGAGACGTTACCAAATCTATTCTTATTTACGGCGCCACAAATTTCATGTAGCGTTGCTACAGGAAACACACTTAAACAAACCTGAGATACACGCGCTGCGCCGCAGATGGCGCGGGCAAATATACGCCACGGAGTACTCCTCCTATGCTCGTGGGACACTTATATGGATACGGCCGGGCACCCCATGGGCAGTCATGGACACACAGATAGACTCGGAGGGTAGATATGCGATGGCCCGAGGCAGGCTCGACTGGCACCCTGTGGTGCTTGCCTCCTTATATTCCCCAAACACTGACCAGGGCAGCTTCTTTGAGAGCCTCTCCACGACGTTGGCGTCCTGGCATGGGCTCCCATGGATCCTTGGAGGCGACTACAATTGCGTCCTAGATGTGCACCTAGACAGATCTACTGCACCCCCGGCCAATGCACAAACACACGTCACCACGAAAGCTCTCCTCAACTGGGCCCAGCACTGGGACCTCCACGACGCATGGAGGGCACGCAACCCCACAACACGAACATATTCTTACTGGTCAGGTGCGCACGCGTTACATGTGCGCTTAGACAGATATATGGTTTCCACCGATCTTCCATTGATTCGTGACTCACAATATATGGGCCGCACACACTCTGATCATAACCCACACACGCTGGTCATCGCCTGGGACGACCCACACCCTCCTGTCCCCACCTGGCGTCTCCAACCGGACCTCTTACTAGAAGCAACCTTCCGAGATTCCATACTCACACAGACGGCTCAATACTTTGACCTCAACACTGGTACGGCGTCCTCTCCCCAAACTGAATGGGATGCTTTTAAGGTGGTGACCCGGGGACTCTGCTTGGGAACACAGGGGCACATACGACGACAGCTAGAGCAGGACCTGACGCGACTAGAGACCGAACTACTGGACCTTGAGCGTGCTGAGGGGAGGGATGCGGTCGCTCGGCTGACGGAGGCCAAGGCGGAACATGACCGCCTGCTAGACCGCTTGCGTAATGTCAACTTTGCAGCACACTCCGCCCGGGTCCACAGACAGGGTGATAGACCTGGTAAACTATTAAACTGGCTGATCGCGCGGGAGGATCGCTCGACCACTGTAACGGCAATACAGGCGAAGGACGGCAGATTACTTTATTCCCAACGCCAAATACACGAGGCGTTCACGGGTCATTATTCGGAACTGTACTGTTCCCGACTGCGTGTCCCACTGAATACCATCACCGACTATCTCTCTACCATACAATTACCCGCCCTAACGGCGGCACAGCAGGCTGACCTCGGAGCACCACTGGATTCTGAGGAGCTTCGAGATGCCATATTTAACCTCTCGAATGGCAAGGCTCCGGGACCGGATGGCTTGCCAGCTGAATTCTATAAGGCCACCTCGGACATCCTACTCCCCCACCTGGTAAGGATGTACTCTGCGGCTACAGATGACTTCTCCTTGCCCCCGACACTTAATGAGGCCACGCTCGTATCTCTGATCAAACCTGGCAGGCACAGCGAACAGATGGGATCCTACCGCCCTTTAGCACTCCTCAACACAGATTACAAAATCCTCGCCTCCGCCCTTGCTCGCAGGCTAGCCCCTATGGTTCCCGCGCTGGTGCATCACGACCAAAACGGGTTTGTACCGACGCGACACACGTCGCACAACATTCGCCACCTATTCCGCTTACAAGAATACGCCACACGACAGTGGCCACGAGCCGGGTGCCTGGTACTAGACCTAGAGAAGGCGTTTGACTCGGTAGAATGGCCTTACCTGCGAGCGGTCATGGACAAATTCGAACTGGGGGACGACTACCAAACTATGATTGGGCTCTTGTACCGCACACCCACAGTTATGTTATGTTATGTTATTTTGTTTTATATAGCGCACAGCTGCCACAGCCAAGTGGCGTCCCGGCGCTTTGGAGATGGTGTAACACAACATAGTAGAGATGACCCGGCAAGTAGGACCAACAAATAGGACTAAACTGTAGAAAATAGGAAGGTTTTTAGTGCCTTTCTAAACGGGACTAGGTCGGGAATGGAACGGAGAGGGGCAGGCAGAGAGTTCCAGAGAGCTGCCGCCAGCACTGAAAAGGACCGTCCACCCATTCTGGCTTTTTTGAAGCGTGGCACAATGGCAAGATTTAATCCAGCGGATCGAAGGGCTCTAGAGGGGACATAATGAAGGATAGTCTGCGACAGAATGGGAGGGGAAGCTAATTTAAGAATTTTAAAAGTTAAGCAGAGAGCTTTAAACTTAATTCTTTGCCCCACTGGTAGCCAATGGAGATCTTGGATAGTTCGACGAGCAGAGACGAACTTCGGAAGGCCAACCAGCATCCTGGCCGCCACATTTTGGACCCTCTGGAGGCGAGTTAACTCTGCCTGATTCAGGCCCAAAAATAGAGAGCTGGCATAGTCCAGTCTGGTAAGAACCAGAGCTTGGACTATGATCGGTCTAGTGTCCGCATCAAAAAACTTGAAGATGGGTCGAAGACACTGCATAGTACCAAAACATGTGCCTGCCACACGTTGTGTGGGAGGTGGAAGAGAGTTTGTCATCAAACCACACCCCGAGGTTTCTGACTTCATCCACGGGAGTAGGAACAGGACCCAGTTCAGAAGGCCACCATTGATCTCCCCATAGCCCTCTATCCTTACCAAAGATGATAACCTCGGTCTTAGAGGCATTAAGTTGAAGTCGGTTGTTCGCCATCCAGCCTGCCACGGCTTTTAGCGCTGACTGAAAGGCGGGGGCGTCCATGTTGGAATCACCATTGAGTGCCACCGCCAGCTGTGTGTCATCGGCGTATGACACCAAGGAGAGACCAAACCTATGGGCTACCTCCGCCAGCGGCTGAACATATAAATTAAATAAGGTAGGGCTAAGGGCCGATCCTTGGGGGACACCTTGAAGAATAGATCGAGGAGCAGAGACAAAAGGAGGGGTAGAAACTTTGAAGGTGCGATCCTTAAGAAATGAGCGAAACCGCTCAAGCGCTACCTCTCCAACTCCTGCCTCCACCAGACGATGTAAAAGAATCTGGTGGGAAACCGTGTCGAAGGCGGCACTGAGATCCAGTAGGATCAGTGCCGCCGTCTGACCTAGATCCAACAACTTCCTAATATGCTCCACCACGGCCAAGAGAGCAGTTTCCGTGCTGTGTCCCGCACGGAACCCATTCTGGGAATAATCCAATATCTTAGCTTCCTGCAGATGGGATGCTAAAATAGAATTTGCATGAGCTTCTGCTAGTTTGGCTAGCCAGGGGAGAAGGGAAATAGGTCGATAATGTTTTGGTTTAGTAGGGTCAAGGGCAGGTTTTTTAAGAATGGGAATGATAGTCGCCTGCTTCCAAGCAGTGGGAACACTGCCCGTGTTAAAGGACAGATCAATAAGACTGTGCATGGCCGGATAGCAGCACTCGGCCAATTCCCGGAATTGAGTGGGTCTCATTGGATCATCCGGCGAACCGGATTTGACTTTTGTCGTCAAGGCTTTAAACTCCTCCAGAGTAGGACTGGGAATGATCAGCAATGGTTTAGAGATCACTGATACAGGTGTCTTATCCCTACTAGGAAATTGGGAGAATGACCTATAAATGGCTTCCACCTTTTCGACAAAAAACGAGGCCAAATCCTCGCAGTGTGTCATGGAGGCTTCAAGAGTAGTAGTATCAGTCCTCTTGCTTGTAAGGTCCTTGCAAACCCTAAAGATAACCTTGGTGGGATTCGTGCTGTTCTTTATCTCCTGGGAGTAGAAGGCAGCCCTAGCTGAGCAAATGGCCCGATGATACACTCTGATGCAGACCCTGTAGGCTGATTTAAGGTCAGCATCATAGGTTTTGCGCCATGCACGTTCCGCTTTTTAACAGGCGGCTTTAAGTTTTTTAAGAGATTCATCATACCAAGGGCTAGAAGGACTAGATCTGGTCTTACTCCACCTGGCCGGTATAAGCATATCTAGTGAGTGATTTAGCCACTCACAGAAGCTGTCATAGCCACGGGAGACTTCGACAGGAGGTAGAGGATGATGTTTCATCAGAAGCTGATGAAAATGCTCTAAATTCAGATTTCTCCAGGGGCGTCTAAAACTGGCAGGGGAGTTGCTTTTAGGAGAGGGGGTAGTAGTAGTAATGATAATTTCTATCAAATAATGATCCGTCCAGGCCATAGGTCTGGGATGGAGCACTGTGATATTAGTGGCAAGATTCGTCACAAAAGGATCCAGTAAATGACCGCCTATGTGGGTCGGTAGTTTTATCCTTTGAGTTAATTGAAAAGCTTCGAGATCAGCTAACAGGCTATACACCGGATTAGAAAGTGGGGCATCCATGTGCAGGTTGAGGTCACCAATGATCGTGAAATTAGCGGTTTTCAAGACTAGAGAAGAAACCACCTCCGGGAGGCTTTGACGAAAAGCGCCGTCCGGACCGGGGGGCCTGTAGATTAATAGTCCCGAAAGAGTAAAATGGGGATTCACTGAGATGTTAAAATACGCACTCTCACATCCTGCTATGGTGATAGGTTTCCAGGAGCAGGGGTAGCAGGTTTTTACCGCCACTGCTATACCTCCGCCTCTAGCATTACGTGGGAGGGAGTGCATAGTGTATCCCACAGGAAGGGCTAAATTTATGACAGCCGTGGATTGATCGTGCAGCCAGGTTTCGGTGAAAAAAAATATGTCCGGATTGTCATCAGTAATCAAGGAGAGTACTTCTTGATAGTGACATGCCAGAGATCTGACATTCAAGTGACAAACTTTGAGGGCAGATTGAATAGCTGTGCCTGCAATAACGTTTGGTTTGTAGGCAGCTGTAGGCCTAGATTGGAGACCCATAATAGGCAGAGGCGTCGGGAGTGTAAAAGAACACGTGGGACACTGAAAAGGCCCACTAAGAGGATCCAAGGTGCCATAGTGGCAGTCTCTTACCTCGTGTCGCAATTTACGTACACTCTCAGGAGAAATCATCCTCTGGGAGCCAGAGTCCCCTGCCCTAGCCCTGCCTTGGCGCTGAAGGGCGCAGACGGGCAGGACTCTGGCGAGACTCAGGCGTAGCGAAGGCGCGACCGCTGCGCTAGACCGCTTCGTCCCAGGCAAGCATTAAATAGGCGCTTGGCGGTAAAAAGTCCGGGTCCATACTGGAGCGCTGCTCTCTGACCCTGTTTATGTGAGGAGAGGCACCAGACAAGGCTGCCCCGTGTCGCCCTTGTTGTTCTCCTTAGCTGCGGAACCCCTGGCTGCGAAACTCCGATCCCAAGGGGCGGGTTGGGGTATACCGATGGCGGATGGCCTGCATGTGGTGTCACTGTACGCTGACGACCTCCTGTTGTATGTCAACGACCTGAGTAATGTTCCGGCGTCCCTGTCTAACATCTTCAGCACTTTCGAGGAGGTGTCGGGTTTGAAGGTGAACTGGGCCAAATCAGGGGCCTACTCCTTTAACCCAAACGTTCCCGAGAGCGAGATACGCATCGGGGGCGAGCGATTACGGTGGTACCCAGTGACGTTCAGGTACCTTGGGATACACATCTACCGAGACCCTACGGATATCTTGGAGGGGAACCTGATGAGGGCGATCGCGTCCACCCGAGCACAGACTGTGTTCTGGAAGACACTTCCGCTGAACGTTCCTAGCCGCATAGCCCTAACAAAGATGATAGTCCTGCCGAGGCTGCTGTACTACTTTGCAAATATCCCATCCTATGTCCCTACTCGGGTGTTTCGGGACCTCGAGGTCCTGATACGTGACCTGATTTGGAATAAAGGCCGGCCACGAGTTGCGTTGACAAAACTTTTTATGCCTACTGAAACGGGCGGACTAGCTGTTCCCAACATGGAGCTATATTATCTAGCGGCGCAAATGCAGTGGGTGTCAGGTTGGCTAGGTGGCAAGAACCTGGGAGACATAGCCACAGACACCGCTGTCTGGCCCTTGTTGCAGATTCACGTGTTGTTCCATCCATTGACCCGGACCCCCCGACCACAGCAACTACTGCTCGCGGTGGCGCGCAGATGCTTCCTCCGTTGCTTGCGTCTGACCCGGGCGACAGTACCATATGCCCCGATACTACCACTACTGGGCACCCCAACCACGGCGGGGACCCTGACGGCTGTAAAGCTGGACCACCGCGGGGGTGGAAACACTGGGAGATTTATACTCTGACGGCGCCCTCCTACCCTTCGCGGATCTCGTGAGAGACACATCCCTTCCGGCTGGACAGTTCCTATTACATGCATCCCTCATCCATACACTGACTGCCGCTTGGGGAGACATGGCTGGTGAACTACCCACACATCACTTTATGCAATACCTTCATATCATGAGCGATGGCACACACATAATCCATTGGCTAGCACAGGCACTCCTTCTCCATACTCATCCCACAACAGTGCAATTACGGGAGAAGTGGGCGACAGACAGGGAGAGGGACTGGACGGACAAAGAGTGGGCTATGATGCTGGCTGGTCCAGTGAACATCCCCCGCAACCCTCGCTTCAAAATCATACAACTTTACATACTGCATCGCGCAAATCTCACCCCGGACAAGATAAACAGATATTTTTCAGTCACAGACACTGCCTGCGGTCGCTGTTCACTATTGGGAGCAGATCTCCTCCACATGCTCTGGCTGTGTCCTGCCCTCCAGCAGTATTGGGATGGGGTGACTATGTTACTTCGACATTGCACTAAGGAACACGTGCCACAAACATGGGAGGCCAGCATACTGGGACTGTATAAACGTACACGACTAAACAAAGTCCAGGCCCGTTACTGGGATGTCGGACTAATCACAGCCAAGAGACTGCTCACTAAGCGGTGGAAGGCTGCAACACCCCCCCACATCCGGCACTGGAGCCTGTCACTGGTGAATTGGGCGCGGGCGGAGAGCACTGTCCTATGGCGGGACGGGGCTCAGGAAATTTCCCATCGCACAACACTGGGATGGCATCTTACACTCCTTCCAGCAGAAATGTGTGGAACAGGGGATCACATGAAGAACTGCATGCTGCCCCCCCCTTCCCCAACCTGTCATGGTTAATTTGAGTCACACACAATGCACCGATTACTACATACCCAGCCGCTATGCCTTGCCCACCGTGTCTCACCTGCTTGAACGTCTAACAATAGCGGGTGTCTTGCCCCTCCCGCACACACCGCTGTAACAATAGATCAGACTACTGAACGCTTCCCACATAGCGTTGAAACGCCACGCCCGACGAACCCTTATGGTGAAGCTCCCCCCCCCCTCTATTTTTGCACACTTGCCAAACGAGATAACTGCCCTCCCTAGGTCTCCTACCTCCCCACTCACTAGACCACGACTGACACGCTAACACCACATTTCCCTATCCGAGCACATGGCTATCTCTACCCCCATCCACCCCTACCTATCCCATGTATTACCTGTGTTACGGTTTTATGGTTTGTTGATACTTTGGTCTTATTTCCTTTTAGACCAAGCCTTTGCAAATAGAGTATTGCATTTCATGAACTATGGTGTCTTTGGGAATGGCAGTTATGACCCAGTCGTTACGCTTGAGTAACAACACATACATCAGTCACTCTCGTCAAGGTGGGCGAACTAAGTAGATACACGCTCGCAAACACACTTGGACGCTGAGCGGCCTCATCCCACATTTCTGGAACACAGTACCCGGCGAAGGTCGAACTCATTTGATACCCTTCCTAACGATACATGAGTCATCATCGACTTTGCCTCAACTGCAGACGCTGATGAGTGCCAACCTAACGCTGTAATTCTGAGTTCGCAGATAAAATGAGAAAAACCCCATAGACCTTCAATTTCATCACACTGCATGCTTCTATGATTGAACGCTGTAATGACACGTTGATATACGCTGCCGAACCCCAGGGTTGTCGGCCTCGAAGCTGTGTTCCTTTTTCACACTTGTTGCAATCTTCATTACTTGCAGCTGGCCCGGCTGGGTTGTAAGCTAAATGCTGTGTACTGGACATGCTGGACAATAAAGGTCTTTAAAACATTAAAAAAAAAAAAACACAGATCTTATACATTACGACATTTTCCTAAGCTACCCAACATGTTCTGTGTTTGTCTCATACCAAACCGATCTGTTGTTTTTAATCCTTGCTACTACCTGCCCATCTACCCAATGAACTTGTTCAGCATCTGAGCAGCATGTCTGGCTGGCGCCATAGTTTAAACACGTAAAGATGAAAAACGCGGTGCTATTGTCCAGTGCCCACTGGACACAGTAATTTCACCTCAAACAACAAGAGACGTGGCGCGAGAAAGTATCAAGCACGCTGCCATGGTAAGGGACAAACCAAATATAAACTCAGAGACTCGGATTACTGTGATAGATGCAGATGTCCAGATGCTGATTTCCTTCATTTAGCCTGGGACTGTCCCGGGGTACACGACTACTGGAGTCAAGTTCTAGACGCCCTGGAACAGATGACTTCCGTCACTATACCGAAAACTCTTCTACTTATTGGGATACACTAAGCACGTTCCAAAACTACACCGGAAATATGTTTCGCTGGGTCTTTTGTTGGCAGGGTGGCTTGTCGATGGGGTAGGGGATGAGAACCTAAGTTTAACCATTGGATGACGGACTTGGTATACTGCCAGGAACAATTATCTTACTATGCTGATCTACTCCCACAGCGTCACAACCTTCAGACATATGGGCCCCCCCTCACAGGCTACTTTCTTGCTCACCCCAGTATGCATCCAAATGCCGATGCGACACCGTCCTCTTCTTCGCCCCTGTCACATGTACTTCTCTCTGCTCCTCCCTCATCCTAGTGTTCTCAATGCTATTTCAGATACATGTTTTACAGCTTGCCCTCCACATCTCCTGGCCCATTGATACATGGCTGCCCACTGAACAGATCTTTCTACGGTTCACCTGACCTCTATCAAGCTACCGGGGTTGCAAATGTGTGATGTGATTCACTGTCTATTAAAGCTGGCAACATCTTGTGTTTGCTATGATGTGTGTATCAAGGTCAAGACATTGCCATATTAGGCACCGAGGCGGGCGTTGTGGGACTGTTTCTTTACACCTATGTTGTCTGGATCACTATTCAGCGCTCTTTTAACCATATACGTTAAGACATGCTTGTTAACTGTAATGTAACTCAAAATTTTAAATAAAGTGTTAAAAAAAATGGTAAGGGACAAACCTTCATGGGTCAGCTGAGTCAAGGGGTGTAACTTTGCCTTCTTTAGGAGAAGTGATTTAAAAGAAGGATGCCCTCTATTCTCCCAGGCTTATGCACAGTGCCTTTTACAGCAAACAGTGTGAGCAGCTATTGTCACATTCCGGCATTGCCTTTCTTACTCATCTGTGTTCCATCCTTTAAGAGTTCAGACACAGACCATTGGTAACATGCTAACGCTGATTAGGTTTAAATAACCTACAAAATCATCCTTAAATGCTAGAGATTGCAGGAGTCTAAACCCTTTGCAGCTGCTATTCCGTTGAAGTGCAATGTTCGCCTTAAGAAAGTGGTACAATACTAGGATGTTTGGACAACAGTACTCATATATGTTCTGAAATGCGAGATACCGGCTTTAGTTATTTTTGAGAAAATTGGATTAGTACACATTATCTATGGGTTAGATAGCAGTATCTTGGCATGCAAGTTAATTCACAAGTTTATGCCATGGTCTTGGAAAAAAGATACTTTTTTAAAAAAAATAGCTGCAGATAAAATAGTCTATCCTTTATAAGATACAGAAATTGATGTTCTACCTGCAGAAGAGACAGAAAGATTAACTGAATGAATAACTGAGACCTAATATCCTTAAAGTGTTGAATGTGACACCTTGCGTTCACCAATCATCTTGATTTGAACTATCCGAGTCTGTGCTGACGTACAGCAATTTAAAAAAAAACATAAAATGTGATAACAACAAAAGGCTAAACATCAACAACATCAATAGTTATTCAGTCTTCTCGATGCTCCATAACTAAAAGTGATATGGTCAACTACAGCTGCTTGAACATAATCCGTACTTACTTACATTAATGACACATGGGGTATTTTTGATGTAAGCAATTAAGCGGAGGGAGCATCTGCCGAAATAACTGAAGAGACAATTCAACGTGTATTTCGTCTTAGTATTAAAGAGTTCACTGCTGAAAAACAGTATTTTGCAACATGGGCGAAGAACATGATGAAAACCTCTGAAAAGCATGAAAGGACTACAAGAAATCAGCCTCACATGGAAAGACAAAGAACCGAGAGCCGTCAAAGCCAGGATCAAAGAACAGCATACTTAAGAGGTCAGTTGTTAAAGGACATTTCTTCAAATTGAGAGCCAAATTGTGAGCTACATTAAGGTGGATACGCAAAGGTTATAAAGAAGGTTAGCCTACAGGGACCAGTGGTGATCTCAGCTCCACACTATGTGGGCACAGCTTACCCTCAGGAGGCTATCTCATGTGCTGGCAGGAGTTAACAAACAAAAAGGACACGCTCTGTGCTGGAATACCACAGTTTACCTCTGTGGGCAAATGTTCTTAGATTCAGGCTCATGAGAGACGTACAAGCATTTTTCACTATTTGTGGGAACCCAAAATCAAGACTTATGACCAGACCTAAACAGTAAAGGCTAATATTAAAGCAGTATAATGGTGTCAATATACTAGAACCTAGAAGTGAACAACATCTAGCTAGCTACATATTACAGGCATGCTTCATTAGGTTGCTCTGGCCGTGGTGTCAACTGAAGTCATTATGGAAGATGTGGGGCTCACAACCAGAGGACCTGAAAGAGGAGAGGCTTGGAGAATGTCATCCCTGTCAGTGTAAAAGAAGTGACTCAAACCAGACCGACTGCAGATGTTAGTAACCATGAGGTCCATTGGAAATAACTACCATCACTTCTTTGCACCTTGGGCATTAGAGACAAATATCAATCATCACGGCAAAAATACCGACCAGAGGAGTGAAAGATTCCCAAACTAGATGCCATTATCTAAGCACGAGGAATTCAAATCGCTATGCAATTTAACAATTGTCTTTCAGAGGTCACAAATTTGATGACTTTTACATGGCATAACAATCAGCAGAAAAGGATACCTCCATGATGGCCTCAAGCCAATAGGACGGCGGAACGCTTCGTGCTCAGACTCAAAAAGGTGATACTATGGGATCACGTGCAGCAGCCCTCAGTTCCACATGTACTATGGCAAGCTCAATAGGCATACATGAATATATCCAATGCCCATACAGCAAAGTTCTCAATCATAGTAATGTTGGGACGGCAAGTCCGCCCAGGTCAACCCCAGTGGTATGCTGCCAGTGAGAATACAGAACTCAAGAGAAGAAGACCGCCACAGAAGGAAAGGGTGCTGGTGCAATGAAGAGGATGGGGTCCAAGAAAGATGCAAAAGTTTCACACAGTTTAAGGCAAACAGTTGGAAGCTATGAAAATGTAGAAGCTCCCCCGGACACCAGTTCCGGTCTCCTGGAAACACAGGTTATGGACATTGGAGAGATGGTTGTCTACAATAACTCAGTGTATGGTCAGCATGCTGGGGAATGAGCTCCATCAGAAGCAGAATCAGAGAAAGAGAGTGTCTTTAAAAAATATCATTAAATTAGCATACCTGGAATTGTGCCTTCATTTACCTACCTCACAGCTTTAGCGTTTAGAAAAAATCGACTAAACCGGATGCAGTAAACTTCACACAGGAAGTACGAAGTGACAGCTACAGTTTGGAAGCCAAGAACTTACACTTTTCAGAACAACAAGATTAGAATAATGTTTTTCAAAACCACCCAGAGAGCAGATCTAATGACCAATGAAGAGGAACAGTGTTCTGTAAGGTAGTATTATGACAAATATGATGAAAAATAAGTTTGAATGTTAGACATAAATCATACCATTTGTAGGAGACTTCACCATTTTGGTATTGCAAAATGGTTAAACATCTTGGTCTTACGGATAAGTTAAAAAAATCTATGTAGAATCAGTTTGACTAACCGATCGCTCCAGCTTCATAGTGCAGACATGCTCTGCTTCCTGTCACCTCGCCGTGCCCTCCCTGCCCTGAAATCTCAGCACTCACCATCGGTAGCAGCCCTCAATGGCCTTCAGCGTGAAGCTGATTCTCGTACCACAGGCTGCAGGGTAAGGAAGCAGCACCTGGCTTGGGGATGTTCAGCTCGGAGGCCCGTCAGTGCCAGGAAGAGCAGCGGGAGCAATCAGTAACAGAGGATGCCAGCGATGAGCGATGTGGAGTGCTGCGTGGTGGGGCCATTCTGCTCTCAGTGATGTGAGACACAGAGCCCAGGGGCCCCTCAGCCACCCAGAAAAGCAGCCAAGCCAACTGCTCAGCTTCAACCCTTTGCTTATTACAGTGGTTGCTCCAGGGGCTTGTAAAGGCAGTCCTGTGGCATCGTGGCAGGAGCAGGCCATAGTCACTGTATTTTTAATATTTTCAAATGTTCTCTCCATAAAAGAAAATACACGCCATTTGCCGCTATTGAAGTGACGTCAGAACAATGGCAGGGGCAGGAAGCGGAGAGGCGAACGGAATTTAGAGAGTGGGGGGAGGTGCCGTCTCGAGAAGGCTGATCTTCCCTGGAGGCTGCGCTGCTTCTTTTAGGCAGGAGGGACAGGACCGGATTACAGGTGGAGAAAATGATGTATGTTGCCTTAGGCAGGAGCATGGGTTGGCACTGCTCCCCTGTGCACTCTCCGGCAGTCCCTCCCCAGAGAAGCGGAATGTGCCTCATAATAAAGCATGCGTCCATACGACATCCAATTTGAAATATTTTACGGCGTTCACCGGGAAGACCCGTGTGAACTTAAGTGAGTCAATATTGAGTATAGACCCAGCCCGGAGACATAAGTGCCGGTGCTAAGCACCGGAAAGCACCGACACAAATTAAGCACTGGTACCACTTGCTCAAATGATAGTATTTCTTTTGAATTATATGTGACGGAGGAATTAACTGAGATTTGTTGACACACCCCTGAAGGTTCTTGGGGCATACTGGGCTATTTTATGGAAAAGAAATCTTCCAAAATGATTTTTCGAAAAAATTTGATCGCTTCGATTTTCAATCTTGCAAAATCTGTCCGCTTGTTAGGTACGAATTTCAAACCTAATGCAAGTACTGACATCTCATCCAAAGTTAGAATTTTACTGGAGAGATTGACAACTGATGACGAAGTTTAGTTTTGTAGAATTGATGTTTCGTGCGCACTTCCCATGGTTGTGGCCTGAAGCGTACTTTGTTCTTCTGCTGGCCTTTCTCTAAAAAAGAGCTTGATCTTTGTTGTTCCTATTGGAGGGGCCTTCCCACGATTCTAAATCTCCTGTAGAATCTGATGATGAAGTCTCCGAATACGTGAGGAATCTGTTTATAGTCCTTCCAAGGTAATCAGACAAAAACCTATGGTAATCAGTTTTTGTACAGAAATCTTCTTTGAGGTAATGGTATACCATACAATTACTTTATTCGAAACAAATTTCATAAAAGTACAATTATACAGTATACGAAATACATTAACATATTCCAACCCGTATACATTGAACAAGGATAACTATGCATAAAAACAAATCAGACATCGGGTAAACATTTTGACCTGATATACCAAGCATTCGCCACATATTTGGCCACCCCGCAAACATTATACATTGAAGTGACATTAGTTAGGATGACACGCATCGCCATTCTATGGTCCCTCAACCCTAGGATCCTACAAACAGGTTTCAACCATCTTGCTCTTGGTTTTTTGTAGGCAGTGCATGCAAATAGGAAGTGGCCCAATGATTCTTTCGGGCAGGGACAACCTGGACATTTTATATCTGTTCCTCTACATCCCTTCCATCCTTCTTTGAATGAATTAAGGGGTAAAATGCCATATCTGAACTTCAGAAACAACGTTCTGTCGCGAGGCGCCTGGATGAAATCCATGAAAGGCTCTAACTTTCTAAGAGGCTTGTGCTCAAGGAAGGTATTAGTTAAACGGCCCCAGTTTGGATTCCTAAGTTCTTTTGCCACAACCCAATCCCAATAAAGTTTTTTGACAATTGGTTTTGGAGGGGGCATTTGTGAAATCCAACTATCCTCCAGGCCTATAGATATCACTAGCTTCTTTAGATTGTTGAGCCATTTAATGTTGTTAGCTACATTCAAACTAATCAGCTCATCCAGAACCAAGGCATAGTTCAGGGGTCCTTCTTAGCCGAACCCAAAATAACAAGGGGCGAATTTGCACCAGATCAGAAATTGATTTTTTAACCAGATCTAAAAATAAAGGTTTCATGGGGGACGATAAAGGTAGCGAAACCATATCTCTAATAAATGTATTTTCCGCCACAACTAAGGCTTTTGTATTTTCCGCACCCCAAAGTTCTGAACCATATACTGCCGCTGCCAATGCTTTCCCTTCATAAACTGCCAGGGTAGGAGCTATGGGTCTACTAATAGATAGTCGCTGATTCTTAGATATTACTCCTGAAACCCTTTTGAGATTTAAAACCATTTTAGCGATATGGGCAGACCAACTCAAATTATTACAGAGTCTCACTCCGAGGTAATCAAATTCTTCTACCACCTCCAGCGGAGTGCCATTCAATAAGAGGTTTACCTTCCTATATTTCTTTTTGGCAGTCAACACCATCAACTTTGTTTGAGGTATTTACTGACAACCCCCTGTCTTTACAAAAATTGCAAAAACGATCAAGCAATTTTTGCAAGCCCATGGGGGATTTGGACATGAGCAGAGTGTCATCGGCAAAGAGGAGGGTGGGTGTTTTCTCTCCTGCAAGGACGGGGGCATCAGCAGGATCCTCCCTCAAATGGTCTACCACCCCATTTATAAAGAGGGAGAACAGAGTTGGGGCCATCACACATCCTTGTCTCACTCCCCTATTTACCGGAATCTTCTCTGTCAGTTGGCCCTGGGTTCCCCAGCGAATCCTAGCGTAATTCCCCTCATGGAGCTTAATAATAAGTTGTAGGAGGTAACTAGGAAAACCCATATCGGATAAAATCGACCAGAGCTTGGCCCGTGGGATGACATCAAATGCTGTCTTCAAGTCTATGAAAGCCAGGTATAGACTGCCCTTGGTAATTAACACTGACTTCCAGCAGACTGCACAAAATCTAAAGACCTGGTCTATTGCACCTACATTGCATCTAAACCCTGCCTGAAAATGAGACAAAATGCCTTTATCCACAAGCCAAAGCTCTGTACGATTTATGATCACCCTGCCAACCACCTTCTGAATGGTGTCTATCAGACTTATCGGTCTGTAATTGGCGGGGTCATCCCTTTCACCCTTTTTATATATGGTTATCACCTCGGCACCTTTCCAGGAATCAGGAACGGGGTGACCAGACTGAATCAGATTCATCAGACTAGATATATACTTAGCCCACACAATAGGTTCGTACTTTAACATATCCCCTGGAAGACCATCTTGACCTGGGGCCTTCCCGGGCAGTATTTTGGAGATAGCATCTAAAACTTCACTCTGGGAAAATGAATCTGTCTTGGAGATCAAATATTCACAAAACATATTTTGGGGGATAGTGACTGATGGTGAAATCAAACTATCCAAACTGTCCTCGCAGTACAATTTTAAAAAATGGGAATACCATTCCTGTTCGGTAATGTGATTTAAAATGGGTCCTGCACCCTTTCTTTCTAAAGTATTGATTAATTTCCAGAATAAAACAGTATTTTTCCCACAGGCTGCTTCCTTCAGCTGCTGCCAATGCTCTTCCTCCCAATCTCTTTTTGCTGATTTTATACTATTTGAATAGTCTCTCCTAGCCAACCGGACCGCCACAGGGTCCTTGCTTCTTATTGCTTTAGTGATTGCTTTCCTATTGATTCTACAACTAACCGTGTACCACGGATTACTTTTGGGTTTGATACCGTCAGAACGAGGTTTTGCCATAGGCTTCTTACAAAAGTGGGCTCCCAATTTGCTTATTAAATTGTTGTAAGAGACCGGCAAACTGGGATCGACCAAATTAACTGGCTGAGAAACTAGGGCTGTCAATCTACTGGTTTCTTCTAATACCAATTCTTTGATATTTTGGAGCTTCCCCTCATCACATTTGACCACATTCCATTTTAGCTTCCGATTATTGTTTGTGGGGAAAACCTCTTTAGTAATAAACTCTGTTTTCCGCTTGATATCGCGACCACTTACCCACTGAATTAGCATACATAAGGGGTTATGGTCACTATAGGAGGACTGCCTGACCTCCATATCTATTACGTCAGGCCAGGAATGTTCATCTAAAAGGATGTAGTCAATACGGGAGGGGCACCCAAGCCTATTAAAGGTCATAGCTCCCTCGCGATCTGACTTTGTTCGGCCATTAAGGGCCCATAAATTGTGGTCTAGCACCAGGGCATTCAACTGAATAACTCTCGATGACCATTTCTTAATGGGGCTAAGTTTTAAGGGGGGTATGGTCTGTCTACCATCCACTACATTAGAACCCAATACTTCTTCAACATCTAAAGGTTCAAATGTGCAGTTAAAATCTCCCCCAACCAGTATTTTGGATCTGGTGGGGAGATTAGATAGCTTCACTTCAATGGTATACAGTCTAGAGGCTGAAAGTTTTGACGTCTTTTTCCAATTTTGCCGGTTTGAAATTGATGGTGTTGTCCCTGAATAAGACCAGTTCCTTCTTGATTTTCTCCAGTAGGGTTTTTGACTTCACCACAGAGTGGTTATCCATAATTGGCTGAATGTGTTCTTCAAGCTCATTCGCTTGTATTTCGCAAATGCGTTGTGCTGTTTCTATTGTTTTGACCATCAAGTCACAGCTGCATTTCGTGCTAATGCAGCTGAAGCCCTTTTTGTAATCAGGGTCTTTCGTAAAAATAACTGGGACGTTTTTAACCTGCAACCCCCAGGGAATGGTACCTGCTTTAAGGTGTTCTAGTAGAAAGTAGCCATGTAATTTAGTCCTTATATGTTTTTTCCGCAAGCATATTAGTTTATCGGATTGATTTTGTTGCTTGGCTGTGGTATTCAAAGAAGTTGTAGAGAAAGGAGAGGGAGTGGAAATTTAATTCTGTATATGCTCCACTGTGAAAGAGAGTGTGTCCTTCTCTGACTTGATATTCAAGTGGTGACAGCTCCCTGATGGCTGCGCCACGAGATTCTATAAATGCGTAAATTTAACAAATAATGAACTTAGTCAGAGCTCCCTCGTGAGTGGCTACCCGCTCTTAAATATTATCAGAAAAAGGAGTTTGGCAATCAGCATTATGAGACTAGATGGCAAGGAAAAAACGAATAGGATTGATTTAATTTAAATAATGAACAGTTGAATAAAAACATAGCTAAGGTTACTGAATATAATTAAATCATTAAAGAAATTATATAAATTCAAAATAAAGTTTAACTAATTAAACAGTGATGCCCCCAAAATGATCTCTATGTTCTGAATTGTACAAAAGTATGAACAGTGGTGGCTGCTCTGCCTTAATGACGATTCAACATAAGTTGCTTTCGAACTGTCCGATAGATGGGTAGCTGGCTGGGGAAAAAGGAAAGCATCGGAGGCTGTATTAGTCCATACACCCTGTTCTGGGGAAGCAACGGTCGGGTGCACCCGCTTTGTGCGTCTCCACACTTTGGCTTTCCAGAAGGGACCGCAGACAATTGTGCAGCCCCTTCTGTAACAAAAGCACTGGCGCACATGTACTCCGGTGCCATCTCAAGAGGGTGTTCTCTCATTTGCAAGGGGACGTGGCACCACTAGGGTGACCAACCGTCCGTAAATTTCACAGACCGTCCGTAATTGGGACCTCACGTCCGTTGGGATCCCTTTTACGGACGCCTTTTGTCCGTAATTTTAGCCATTTCAGGGACCAGCGCTGCTCCCCTGTGAGAGGCCTTAGCCCCTTGATGCTGGCACCTCGCACTCCTCCCCGAGCTCAAGTGCATCCCCACCCCGCCCATTGTCATTCTGTATTCCAGCTAATTGCTACATATAGAATGACAATGGGGCAGTCTAGGTTCCTCTAAGGATTTCCCGAAAATTGTGAAATATTCAAATTGGTGGGGGATTTATTCCAATGGACGAGTTTTCGCCTGTTTTGCTCTATAAGCAGGTACAATCTCAGCTGGCCTGGACACACACGTATTTTTTCGCACAAAGTTAGAATTGCTGGATTCATAGAAATGGTTCCTATTCTAAACAGAATGTCACCATTACAGTGCGGCGACCCGTGGGATGGGGTAGAAAACTCCACACTTAATGGACATTTGGCACAGTCATGTGGGAATTGGTTCCTCTTTCTAAATCTAAACGTGTCCCTTTTGAGTATGGAGCGGTTGTAACTCACTCAAGTATCCTCATTCTTGACTCCAGTTCACGAGTAGAACTGTGCATTTTAGAGAGCAACGAGTGCTCTCAACTTAAACGGGCGACTTTATTGATACCATACCAAGATGCTGGAGGATAGCTGCCAGCCACTAGCGTCTTCAGAGGGGCCCAGATGGTGCCCTGCTCTATTTGCTAAGCCTTAGACAATGCAAGATGGCTCAAGGAGTTCCATGCTCACTGCTGGCACTTGAAATGATCTGAAGGTCAGAAGTTCGAATCCCAACAAAGCTGACTCAGCCTATCATCCTGCTAAGGACGGTAATATGAGTCATGTGCCTCAGTGTACAGCATGACATTCTGTTAGATGGATGAATGGGAAAACGCCCATGCTGCAACGTGAGAAAACAGTTTATATAAAGAAGCCTGCGAAACAAGTTAAAAATAACGAGTTATAGTTCTTTCAGTGTCGCATCATTTTAGAACTGACGCGTTTTCAATATTATATTCAACAGCCATGATTGCTGCTTTTTTATTTTAAGCAACTAACAACCATTGGCAAAGCCAATAGTCCTGGCTTGTTGTAGGTGCAATGCACTATATATCTGGATGCAATGACAGAAACAACATCATTCCAGTCGGGCGCAACACTATGCGAAGCACAGATTTTTAGCCTAGGTGTTTTAAACCACGCCCTTATTTACATCGAAGACCCCCTTTGAAGAGACCCCCTAGTTTTTTTTTACCCCACTTAAGGCCCTTGAAACAACACCATGTCACCGTCACCTTACGTCCTGGCGCTGTGCATCATGCATGAATCATGACTTCTTAGTTTTCAGATTACCTATGTGCAGGGGCATACTGAACCCTCCCCCACCCCACCCCTTGCTTTAGGAACTACAACAAGGTGAAGTTCTTGATGGGCCGCCTCTATCTGCGACTCTGCAGACAAAGGCTCAGCTCATAATGTGAAAAGGTGGGTGAGTAAATAAGAGAAGGAATGTGTAAAAGCTGGATGGATTGGTGAAAGGAAGAATGAAAGGCTGAATGGATAGATAATGAAAGAAAGGATGGATGACTGAGTGAGTGGAAGGATGGATGAGAGCGAGGAAAGGTAAATAGATGGATGTTTGGGTGGAAGGATAGATGGATGGGTAAAAGGGTGAGTGAAAGGATGGATGGATTGATGAATTGATAAGTGAAAGGGTGAATGAATGGATGTGTGACAGGGTGGATGTAAGGATTGATGAGTGAGTGAAAGGGGGTAGATGGACAAAAGGATGGCTAGATGAGTGTAAAAGTGAAAGGGTAGATGGATGAGAGAATGGATGGATGGATGAGTGAAAGGATGGCTGAGTAATAGGGTCAATGGATGGATTCATGAATGGATAAGTAGATGGGTGGGTTGGTGGAAGGATGGATACGTGAAAAGGGGATGGAGAGAGAAAGGGAGGATGAATGGCCGAAAGGGTGACTGGGTGGATGGATAAGTGACTGGGTGGATGGATAAGTAAGTGAAAGGATGGCTGGATGGGTGAAAGGGTAAATGGCTGGATGGATGAGTGAATAGATGGATGGTTGGAAGAGTGGAAGGATGAGTGTATGGGTGGACGGGGTAAAAGGATGGATGGATAAATAATGGATAGATAAGTGAAAGGGTGGATGGAGGGATGGATGAGTGAAATGATGGATGGAAGGATATATGGTGGATAGGTTTGCAAATGGTTGAATATGTTTGGATATAGATGGGCACACAGATGGAAGGACAAAATGAATGGTGAAAGACTGAATGATGGATAAAAGAATGATTACACCTTGTAGCACCCATTATCTTAAGTAACATTTCCTATACATTGACTTTCACGTTTATATGAGTCATTGTCTCTATATGATGTGTGTGTGATGTAACGTACTCCGACACCCTGCCCTATATACATGGTATGAGTAGCACTATAAAAGAAATTAAATACACAAGAGACTGTCTATTTGAAGATGAGGGGCACCATTGGAGGGTGGTAGCAAGGCTTGACTGGTTGGACCGGGCATCAAGTGTTTCCCTGAGAGGCTGGAAAGGAGAGGGGGGGGGGGGGGGGGGGGGACGGACTGCAAAGTTCCTTGTATATCCAGTAGTTTTCAATCAACAATAAAAGCGGCCTCACTTGTATTCAGGTATGGTTCACCATTGTCTGGTGTCTAATACCTACTGGAACAAGATGCAAGTTTTGAATCGTCTAAGGTAGCAAGCTGCGGCCATACTGAAAAACCATGAAGTGCACGATTGTCTCAACCTAATATAAACTTATTTTTACTTGTACTTAAATGGTTGTCTATTTACTTACTGTTATACTATTGCGCGACCACCTCTGACGTGTCCATAAAAGTACCTTTTGTCCCAAAGTTTTGTCCTGAATTTTGACCTCCTGTCCTGAATTTTTGTCCTGAATTTTGACCCTTTGTCCTGAATTTTTACACTCACCGTCCTGAATTTTCACCCATGCCAGTTGGTCACCCTAGGCACCACACAAAAGAGGGAATCTCTTTGCCTCTGCGCTCGTGCCGTATTATGCCACATGTGCAAAGGCAAAGAAGCTGTCTGGAGGAGCATTCACCATAACAGGGTTTACTTCCCTGGATGAGCCCGGTGAACCTTCAGTAAGGTGCTCGTGGCGCTAACAGAGAAAGTGCACCCGGTGAGTAACCCAGCCCCTTGTCGTATACCTATTATTTCAAAAGCTTCCAAATTTACTTAAACCCATGGCGGTTTCTTTTTCACCCTTTTTATGCTGTGTCGAAGGTTTCATAAGTTAAGGCTTAACCCTACAATGATTCACAACCGCCTAAGCAATAAATGCTAAATGGGCAATACCAACATCTCCTTAAAAACATATTTGATATCTGGTCTAGGTTATCATTCTTTAATAAATGTAAACGAAGTACGGAATGTAAATGTGAGATCTGTGTGTGTGGTAACACAAAGACTGTTTTAAGTCAGCCGAGTTTAGACCGACCACAGAAGGCCTTGTTTTAACTGAAGTCTTCTCATTCTTTCAACACAGTGTGAGGGTTATGCAAATGACTGCAGAAATAGCTGCTTCCTAACATTAAAGTCCGATAACTTTTCTATTGCAGGCCAACCTTGTAAATGATAAAATGAAAAGGTAAAGGGACAACCTTTAACATCGAACATGCTGCAAGTATATGGAATGAATATAAATGTGCTGGGAGATTATCCTCGGAGCACGCGGCGATGTCATTTGCATTGCAGACACAGCTGGCGTGAGAAGATGTGCTTTCCACCTTAGCTCGGCTGTGCCGCCAGCATTAGTGATGCAGCAGCAGAAACAGAGGCGTTCTTGTCAGCATGCCCGCCGCGGCCAGCTCTGACCGCGGCATTATCCTCATGCCCGGGCCAGTGCACAGCCGCTGCACGCTCTGTTCAGACGGGCTGCTCCTTTGGGAGAACAAATGGGATCTTGCATGATTAACTTGGCAGTTAAATGATAGTGTTGGTATCTAAGGGGAGAACAGGGGTCCAAGATGCGTCCTGCAAGCTTGTTGCGTATATCGCATCTCACACTTTTGTTACTTTGTGCAAATACATCTATAAATCAACACCTCTGCTAAAGCTGTACTCCTCGCCACGTCATCATCTGTGTAGGCTGCCTAGTGTAAGTTATTATTTCTCGGACTTCCTAAACTAGTGTTTGTCAGCGTTTACAGTTAAGAGGCAGAGAGGCCAGTACAAGATTTGGAATAAAGGCGCCTAAGTATGCCACGAATCTGGAATCTATGGAAAGCACTTTAACGCCATTTGAGATGTCTAGATAAATTGCTACACCATGACAGACATATGTCTAGCAGGATAGCAACGGTATACCTGCTTCCCATTGTAACACTGTTGGGCTGGAGAATTACAAATCAACCCATTTAACAAAAAGTAGTGTGAGAATATCCTAATTAGAGATTGGTGGCCCCTCCAGGCGACTCATAGCATTGGTGTCCTTGTTGCCATGCATTCTGTAGCCACACATCCAGGGTCAGGCTAAGGGCCGGTTTATGGTATGCTGAGACAGTTTTACTTTTTATTTACCTGATATTAAAACAACATTGCCTGCAGCAAAGCTGAAATCCATGCACTATCCCATATCTTGCAAAACATTTATACAGGGTGTCTTTAGAAGTTAAAAAATGCCTCAATTTACAAACATGGACCTCTTTTTGTTTTTTTGTAGATAGTCAATTCACTAATGGGGGCATTTTTATGTAGGCGGCCAGGCCCGTCTCTCAGTCTGACCCTGCACACATCTGATTTCCCTCAATCATACCTTTTTTCTGGACTATTGATGATTTCTAGAACACTATTTACACAGTGCCGTTCCAAGGGCAGAGTCCGGTATGCTAATTTACACTCATATTTTGCCTTCTTTGATTCGTCATTAGGCAGAAGAAGTTGACTCTTGGCGTGCAGTCCATTGCTGTTAGTTCATGTCACAATTGTATCCCAGGTTCCTCAAAAACTGTTTCTTAGGGGAATGGAAGCAGGGCACCTCGTAAACATTGGCCCCTGATTCTAGGAAGAGGCTCCACCCGGAAGGATGAGACAAGACCCGCTGTTACCGCAGTGTAACAGCCAACAGAAGAAAGAGGAGAATTGAGAAATAACTGGATTTTTGTGCTCCTGGACTGAATCCCTGGTTCAGCAGAAGTAATTCTGCGGCTACATTGTAATCAGAATGTAAACCTTTCTGCCCGCTGAAGGCTTACAGCTACTGACACCAGAGGCAGGATACAATATTGTCAAGAAACACGTGCCACGTCAAGGCTATGAGCTGGGGTCCTAAAAAACACTATTTTACACTTTATGCTGAGTGGATTTACAGGAGAGTTACTGGAAGCATTAAGAGGGCTACAAATTGTCTTACTTATCGCACGTGTTGCCACACTGAATCAAAGACGCAACAACATGACGGTGTGATAGGGCTAGCTAGGCCAGCCTGTGGAATCTGAGGCGACCATCCTGCAAACCCGGTAGAGTGCTTGCGCCGGGGAAACCCAGAGGAGTGCGGTGACTTTAATCTGAGGTCGTGTAGTCAAGCAGCAGGCACAGGTCATGGTTTTTACCATTTTGGGGGCATCTTCGTTTGTCGGCTTTAGGGTGTGTGGCAGACCCGACTAATCAGATCTGTTGGAGAGAAAGTTAACATGGACTCTGTGAAACTGGCTAGGGTGCGTCCTTCAAGAACAGAGAAGCGTTGTGACGAGAAAAACAATAGATGGGAATATATTTAATACTCTACTTCAGCTGAATGTATGCCTATTAACTAAGACCTAGGTCATCAAATCCCAATTGTATAAGTGAGAGTCCGGTGGTGTTTGGTAGGGGAATGTAGTGTGTACCATACTTAAATAGGCAAAGAACAAAACGAGTGCTAAAATATTAACGACCAAATGGGTTAATTATTTACCAATAAAACTACAACATTTTCTTTACACAAGTGGGATGGAAACAGTCGTCAGGTTTCCTCCTTTGAGTCTCTAGTGGCAGGGTCCTAGTAGGTGATAACATTCTAGGCGATGAAGGGGCAACATCAACACTTGGAAAAAAAAATGGGCACACTAAAGCAACCCAATTAACGCCTATCAGAATATATATGGAAATTATGCAATATCAGTAAGAGCATGTGACAAATTATTTTTGACTGTTTGAATTTAAGTGACATACATCCAATGTATGCTTTATATTCTTAATATTCTGTGAAATTATTAGGGCCCAGGTTCTAGTAAACAGTAGGGGTGTCCTTTTAAAGAAAACCGACTGTAAGGTTAGGTTCTGATTCTGAAGTTAACTGAAATGATAATTGTGCTGAATTTGCAGAGTAGAACCCAACGATTAGCATTATGCTGTTTTCTCTGGATCGGATTTGAGAGGAACCATGGTGTCGAACACCAAAAAGATGTAGAATGATGCTAATAATAATGGCAATAGTATTAGTTAAATTAATGATTGGCCTGTTTGTGGGTCTTAATTCTTTTGTTGAGCATGTTTTTACCTAATCCCAATTTAGCAAATGTAGAAGAGCAACAAAGATTTAACATAAAGATATCGATTAGAGATGGGTCTGAGGAAATTGTATTTTGAGAAAGTGTTCTTTCAGCTATTGAGTACTCAAGTGTGATGAATGCAAAGGGATTGTATATGTGCACCAATTTACCCGCCTTAACAGCTTCTGGTGTGACTCATCATTTGTCATTGACCTATGCTGTGACCTGCAACATATTCATGAATTTCTTCTATTGTCATGTGCACTTTGAGAATTCTTTTTCAAACTATGATCTGTTTACAGATAATTTACCTATGAGAATTATTTTTTAAACTATGATCTGTCTATGTCTACGTCTATGTCTGTGGAGAAGTGTGGCTCAATGGTTAGAGCGGCAGACCCTGATGCAGAGGTCTAGCCCGGGACCAGGGTTCAATTCCCTGCCTCGGCGGGTCTTGAGCTCGAAAATTTCACGGACCTGATAATTCTCGCCCCGGTGCCTATTCCAATCCACTCTGCAACTCTGGGCAATAGCTTGCTTAATCTCCACAACGGCCCCCACAACGATAAGGATGCCTGTCCTCCACCTTGGGGGTACCCAGGAGTGGACACCTCACAGGGAAAGCCAGGATGGGTTCCAAAGCGGTATTCGTACAAGCGCCTTGAGACCCTTGCGGGTGAGTAGTGCGCTATACAAGTATCAATTTACAATTTTTTATAGATAATTTACCAATGAGTAGGGTTTCAAACTGTCGAAAAGAAGTAGTCTGTGGTTTGAATGTTGCCTTACATGAAAACCAATCGCACAAACCTACTAACGCATCCAGTTCCCATGCTTCATGTAAATTGAGAAAGGATAAGAAGGATTTTATAGAAGAATTAAATGAGGAGATGGAAGTTAAAAGAAAAAGGAGTGGAGAAAAAAAAAAGGTTAGAAAAAGGAGCAAGTGGCTAATAAGAATTTAGGTGTACATCCAAAATGGAGTTTGAACTGGAAGAAGAAACAAACATTTGTATTGTGAGAGAGAAAGATGAAGTTCAAATCCAGAATTTGCGGGATGGAGTGATTGTGCATAAATATAAGCCCAAGAGAGTTGAGCTTTTGATGGGAAAGGGACTATTATTATAGGAGTTTATTAAGTATGCAGAAGGAATGCTTATTACTTTCTCGACCCTCTTGCTTATCTCCATTGCGCAATAAGGCCCTTGTGTCTTGTAGACACACCCCCTACCAATATAAAAAGGCTCTGCCCCTCTCCACAGCTCCTGTTCTTGTGTTTCTGTAGACACAGTTGGGTGAGTGTGGCGCGGTCGCTCCATCGTGGGTTTGTTTCTTTAGTTGGTGTCAGCTGCTTTCTTTTCGTCGTGTGGTGAAGCGTGATGGTTCCTGATGCAGCGAGTGTTCTGTGATCCCTTAGTTTGTTTACCCACATATTTTCACCAGGCTGGAGGTCACTGGTTCCTTCCTCCGGTCAGGGTGGGTGTGGCCTGCTGTCAGGGCTGGGTTCCACCAGCCAGAGGTTTGCTGTGCCTTTCTCAGGCTGGGGTGTGTGTATGGCTATGTGGCAGCGGTACTCAGCTGGTCAGCAGTGGATGATTGAAGGCTCTACACTACGGAGCCTCCGGACCTGGTACTGTTTTCTCATGCACCGGGTGTGCACTTGTTGCACTGCGGCGCCTCTGTTCTTGCTTGCGGTGCAGCGCGGGGAGGCTGCACGGTCTTGACGTCTCCCAGGTTGCTGGACCCCTGTGGTGGGCGCGAATGGGGTGTGCCCATCTTCATTCTTTATGTAACCCAGATCAAGGGGTGCTGTGGTACGTCTCCTGTGACCCATGTGGGAAGCAGTGTCTGCTCGCGGTGTGACAGACTTTTCTCTGCTTCTGTGCAGGCAGATGTTGCCAGGCTATCGGCTTCTGTTGGTTCTACAGAGCTGGGCAGCTGTTTTTCCAGCAGGCATGGTGACTGGTGTGTTTAGCTTGTTGGTGCAGCTTTTCTTGGTTGATCCGTGGTGTTCAGGATGATGTTTATGGCTTGAGACATCATGTTTCAGTTTGGTGCGGCCAGTGAGGGGTGCGTTTATTTTGCTGCAAGCGGAGCAGCAGCCTTGTACATAGCTTCTTTGTTCTATTCACGTCAAGCTGGAGGGCTGCAGTGCCTTCTCTGGCTAGAGTGTGCATTTAGGGGTCATGGTCTAGGGACTCTGGTTGTCTGTGCTTTTCTTGATATACTATGGAGTATGTCAAATGTGGGCCCGCAAGCGGCCATGCTGTGGCTCAGTGGTGCTGGCGCCTATCTCTCGCTTTGTCATGGCATTCGTGCCAAGGGTTCGAGTCCTGCTACAGGGGTTTAGGCAGACTCTTTAATGAAGGAATTTGTCGACCTCAGTTCATTTGTGTCTGTGGCCTCTATGGGTGGGCGCCTAGCACACCCTACAGCGGGGGTTGCCTTACTGCGTCTGACCTTTGGACTTGCAGGGTCGTATTAGTCTGTGTCATTTCACGGGCTGCCTGGCCCACAATTCATGGGTTTCTGCGCATTCCTTCCTTGTGTGTGGCCAGGGCTGCGGAAGCTTCACAGCATCCTCGTGGGCTTGTCTGCACACGTCAGTGCGGTGCTTTGAATTACTAGCGGGAGTGGCTGTGCAGAGGTTCCTGAGATTGGGGGAATCCTTGACCTATGAAAATCCCTGCGCTTGTCGAGGAACTTCAGACCTGTGCTCCGACTGTCACTGTGGCATCCCGAGGCAGGTGCTGTAGGCATTTTGGCCATTCAAATATGCATGCTTATGGGGATGCTAGGCTCCTTGAATTATGCAGTGGGTGACAGCCTGAGGGGGATAAAGTGCTCCTTGCTGTTGGCCAAACAATCACTATGGGTTGGACGTCCTTTTTCATATTATGTATCGCTGTGCTCTATTTTTTTGTTGGGTTAAATTCTGACCTATGGCCTGTCTATTTTCTCCTTGTCTGTTGGTTTTCCTCTTATGTCTGACTCTGCGTCTGCACTGCTGTGATAGCAGGCCTGTGCGGTAATGTACCTTTTAATGGGCACACCGGTGCAGGGTTCACCCTTAACTTGTCCACGGGTCCATAGACCAACAAAATAGAGATTGGCACTGAAGCTGGAATTCAAATAACAAGTTTATTAATCACTCATGAGTGGGACTACGTCCACACAACACCCTCAAGTGTTCCAGGAGGTAGTACATTGAATACACAGGCCATGCTGCTTATATACAGACTTTGTTGCAGAGTAAGCATGTAGTTACAAATAGAAGGTACAAGCATACACTGCTTACAGCAGCCACAAATAGTAGACAGTTACATCTTTAACCAGGTGCATTTCAGCAGCAATAGGACTTTGCTCAGCACAAACATTGCTTTGGCCCAGTACAGAAGGAGTTAACTAAAGTTGATGACTCAAGCAGAATAGAAGGGCAAGCAGCAGTGAAGACAGAAGAATTACATAGCTAACAAAATGGATGCCACAGACAAGATGGCTTCAGACTAAGCTAACAGAAATTATTTTCGATTTCCACACCTGGAGCGGTTTTTCTGGTGGTGTCCCCCGGGCTGCTGGGCGACTGTGGCGTGGTGCTTTCGCGTAATTTGATCCTAAGCATCTGGTCTACCCTGCCTTACAACACATCTGCATTATTTTCTGTCAGGTGTGCGCAGTAGGGTGGTTTTTCTTACAAGGGGCTGTGTTCACTCAAGCCAGAGGTCTCCGGTGCCTTTTTCTCCAGCCTGGGGTGTATTCCTGGTTGGCAATGCAGCCAGCTGCTCTCCGTTCTTTGGCTGAAGGCTCTCTCTCTGCGACTTTCTTTTGTGTTCCTCTGGCTCTGACAGTTATGGGCGGGACTCCTGGTGTTTCGCTCGTTGAGTGTGCTGTTCCTTTGTTGGAGTGTGTTGGTTCGGCCTTTGGGGGTCTCTGTGTTGTGCCTCTCCAGGTGGTCTGTAGTCGTCAGCCTATCTGAGCTGTGAGCAGTTATCTTCCACTATGGAACTGACTGCTGGGGAATTCTCGACCTGGGCTGGTTGGAGCTCTTCAGGGCAGTTCTCCAACAGTCAGTCTGGCAGGATGAGCCTACTGCGGTAGCGTGGAGCTGCACGTTTTCAGACATTCATTTATGCGTGCTTTGTCCACGTGCTGGGCATCTCAGTAGATGCTGCTAGTAACAGCCTGAGGGGGATGCTCCTCTCTGATGGTGCAGGGGTCATAGTTGTTTTTTCCTGCAGCGGGCTTCCTTACACCTGGATGGTCTCCGGTGGATTGTGTGCTCTACCTCTCGCCGTGTCTGGTTATTACTTGGTGTGCAGTTTTTTGTGCCCGTCTATGGTTCAGTTTGGGCTTTACCCTCTTTCTGTTCCATGATGGGGCGGTGCTCTCCATCTCCAGCACCCTGGTGGTTGGGGTGGCGCTTTTGCCACATTCCATCTGCTAGGTTCCTTTTTGGCCCCCTTGTTGACAAAGATTTATTCGGTCCTTGGGGATTGGGACTTCGTCTGGAGCCTGTGGCTGCATCCTTGCTGTCCTGGCATGGGGGTTCCTCTAGTTGCTGGTAGGCAGCTATGGCTGTCCCATATTCCTTTCTTACTTCGCCGTTGGGGGTGCTTATATGCTCAGTAAACAGTTTTTTGGTTTCCCGGGCTGTCTGACGTGGCTTGGTTGCACGCCTGGTCCTGAAGGTCGTCTCCCAGTGCCTTTTCTCACTTGGCTGCCTGGGGATTTTCCACGTGCGGTTCCCGGCTTTTCTTCCTTCTGTTGTGGTGGTGGTTTTGCCAGGGTGGGGTTGGCGGTTGATTATCCTCCATGCTGCTGGTCCCTCAGGTTGAGCTCCTGGCTAGGGTTGTCCAGTGAATGGTAAATTGCAGTGTTTCTTCCTGAAGGGGTGCCTCCCTTTCCATCTGGTGGGTGTAGTGGTTCGTTGGGAGCTACCTTTTTATCATCTTCCTTCCACATGTTACAGGGTCCCTTCCTGCTCCCATTCCATGGTGGGCTACCCGGTTCCGCTGGTTTGGATTGGGGGGAGGGGTGTTTCGGTATGCTGATGGGCTACGGGTGTTTCAGCCAGTGTTGGGTTGGTGGCTCCTCATATACTGGGAGATGTTTATTCCATTCATCTGCTATCCTTCCGGCTACTCCTTCCCCTGTTGCCTTTGTGGCTGCGTTCATTTTGCAGGTTGAGGTCCTGCGCATCTATGTTTGCCCATGTCTTTGGCGGTTTCTGGTGTTCGTTGTGGCGTCTCGGCCTTCCCAGTTCCTGCTGTCTGGGCTGCGGACTACCTTATATGCGGACCAGCAACCATCAATACTGGAGACAGTGAGAGTAGGAGATAACTCCAAAATTCCCATTTTCAACCTATCACAACACATCTCGTCATCAGATGAAATTAGGTTGTTAAGCAAGGGACTTTCTTTTGTTCCAAGGACTTTTGTCAATCGCTTTAAGATGAACCAGGACATCTTTTCCTTCTTTTGTAAAATTAGGCTAAAGAAATACTTTGAGGGAATGGAAACTAGGGAAGACGAAAGGAACGATTCGGGTTGCAAACCCCCGTCTACTTTTACTCCATCGTTAGACATGTTAGGTCCTGAAGTCAGAATCTTTGAAAAGAAAGTGATCAAGGAACTAGAGAAGATAATGAAATTTATCCCCATACCCCAAGCAAACTTGGAGATACCTGAAAGACAAGCCCTGAAAACATTACAAGAAAACAACAATATCACGATTAAACCCTGTGATAATGCAGGGGGCATTGTGGTGATGGATACTGCTAAATACACTGACAAGATTAGCCAAATGCTATCGATAACAGAACACTACAAGAAGTTCAATAGTAGAGCTCTGTCGACTCTGAAGACCCTAATAGAGGAAACGGTCCACAAAGATTTCTTAGATGGATACATTTGCCAAAAGGAAATGGATTTCCCTATTAAATCTAACCCAGTGACCCCTGCACTTTATGGTGTCCCTAAGACACACAATAATGTGGAAGACCCACCTCTTAGACCTATTGTGGCGTCCATAAACTCATGTACAGAACCTTTGTCCAAGTATTTAGATACCTTCCTATGCCCTCTCACCACCAAATATGAATCATACATAATAGACACACGACACATGATCTCCATCTTAGAGCACGCTGTCTTCAATGAAACCACTCAATTTCTGGTAACGTTAGATATAGAATCACTCTATACTAACATCCCCCAGGACCTAGCCATGGAGTCCGTGGCAGTGCTCCTGGCTAGGACACCGGGAGAGAGACCAGACAGCTTTCTTTTAGAATGCCTAGAGATAGTTCTTCAAAATAACTTCTTTGAATTTCAACAAGACCTCTATCAGCAAATCAAAGGAGTAAGCATGGGGGCATCCTGTGCCCCTAGCATAGCTAATATTTATATGGGCAAATTCGAAATAAAATAGGTGGCATAGGTTCATCGATGATATTTTCTTTATTTGGACGGGCTCAGAACAGGACCTAAAGGAATATGTGGCATGGCTGAACCTGGCAGACAACAATCTTAAATTTACTTGCAACTTTTCTCCACAACAAGTAGAATTTTTGGATATATGGATTCATTGCACAGATGGAGAGCTGACGGTAAGCCTTTATAGGAAACCAACAGTGAAAAACACCATACTTGAACACAGTAGCTACCATCCCCCTGCCAGAAAGATTCGATTCCATTTAGTGAATTCCTAAGGATTAGGAGAAATTGTACAAGCATGAAGGATTTCATGTTTCACGCAGATCAATTAAAAGATCGCTTACTGCTACGAGGCTATCCCAAAAGATTGGTCCGCCAGTCTCTAAAAAGAGCAAAATATTATAATAGAGACACTCTGATCAATGCCACTCCCAAACAGGACAGCCAGCAATTGGTATGCGTGCTGAATCATTCAAGTCTCAATGCTAAGATCAGACGTGTTATTTGCAAAAACTGGAAGATTTTGAATACAAATGAAGAGGCAACTATATTGCAAAAACCCTTGGTAGCATTTAGAAGAAATCCCATTTGACGGACAAACTAGTCCATAGGAGAATGGGAAGCAACACCACATCTAGACAGACAACTATAGATGGACACCCACTTCCAAAGGGAAACCATAGATGTGGTAGCTGCCACGCATGTGACCAAGCCATCACCAGCCCTATCTGGACATATGGGAAAAAATCAGGTCACCTCAAAGAAATGACCAACTGCAAAAGTTTGAACATCATCTATCTGATATTATGCCCTTGCGACATGGGATACGTTGGGGAGACAGCAAGAGAATTCCGGGTAAGGTTCTCAGAGCACAAATCGGCTATCAGGACTGGTAGAATGAATGCACCAATGGTTGAACACTACCATAACCATAAGCACACAGAGAGGGCCATGTGATGGTTCATTTTGGAGCGTGTATGTATAACTCCAGGTAAGGACACCGCCAAGCTTAGAAAACAGTGCGAGTCATTTTGGATATATACGTTGGACACGGTCCGTCATGGTTCAAATGAGGAAATTATCTGGATAGTGACAACCTAAAGCACTGGATAGACCATGCTGCAGCATTTGTGCCTTGTATGTCAGTGGGAAAGTACATGTAAACATGTAGACCTCCCGTGATTTTTAGCTCATATATGGAAAACATCCTGACTATAACATATCCACTGTCAAACACTATTGCAACTATGTTTTGACACTGGCTAATTAATTGCATCATTAATAGTTCCGTTATGAGCGCCATCTTGGATAGGACTATCTAGTTGCCTTAGCCCTTTCTCTATTTCCATCATTCGTGTCAGTCCCTCACTGGGTGTGTGAAGCAGCTTCAGTCCGCCATCCATTTTTATGACTCCCGCCAAGCGGCAACCCGCAAACTCAATTCACGGGCGTAGCGGTAGTACCTTCCCCATAAATAATGGTGTGGATGACTGGCCCGTAGTCGCCGTGATGTGGACTTAGAGCCCCCGCTTCACCTGGAGGAGCAGGCATAAACTTCAAAAAGTAAGAGCGTCAGGGCATTTCGGGTCATGTAAGAAACCCCCTAGGCTTGGGGGACGGCTATCGCAGGGGTTTAAGTTTGTCTTCGTAGAATGCGTGCTCGCTTTCCTTTGCCGGCCGCGTCACTAACCCGCCCCTGTGACACTGTCTATATACCAGATATATTGTGCTATAACGAGGTTTGCGATATTTTGGCAAATCACCGTAGGACCCTATTCTAATATCAGTGTGCTTACCCCTCTTAATAGGCACACTACGTTACTGCAAGCGGCACTACACGGACATCGATTGTTTTTGGATACTTTGGACACAATTCAGAGTAACTAACGCAATATAAGAGGTGAGAAGCCGCCACGCTATATTTAGCGGTTTAGTGATTTAACAAACTACTGGCGAGATAGCTTATGCTTTGGCTTTTATTGCTCCAATCCAGGCTTCGGCAACTAGGCACTATTTTAAGAATACTACGGACATGTGAAGACGCCCTTATTTCTTCAAACGTAAGTAACGGGTGGCTATTTCCACACCGCTCATAATAGAGTAATACCTTAGTCGCATCCATCTTGAACGAATGGTGAATTCTGCATAACTTTTTCTCTATAGTTGTTACCCCGTAAGAAAAGCCAGCGTTCACTTCGTCTCTACTTAGAGATACCGCTGCATTCAGACCCATGTATGTATCCCTTAATAGTATCCTGACTGGTTAACCTTTGGTGACAGATTGGAGCACATTCCTTTAGGTGCAACTTCTTTTCACTCAGTGGTTCTCTTTCTTTCTTTTGGTACCTTTACGGTATGCCTAATAATTCTTTGTCCACAGTTACTAGCATAGCACTGCATAGTCCTTCAAACTAATGGAAGCTTACTAAATGTTAGCTTTTTCTCTATCAACTCTTTGCACACGGACTTAGTTACAATGTTTTAAACATAGGTCACTTGATATGCCATGGATGCAGCATAAATACTTATTGTGTTATTAATTTGTTCACAGATGAGAAGATCCCCGTTTTTTTTGTGTATATGTATATGTTAATGTCGGCCCTGAAGAGGGTGATATAAACAATCTATATTCACCGAAACGTACGTAGGCCCCTTACATCTGAGATCCACTCCTGGGAAGAGTTGAATAAATCAAGACTCAAAGTAAAATACAATTTATGGAGCATCAAGTTACAAAATCGCTGATGTAATCAATTGCTAGTATCTATTGTATCTCAGTTGTATTGTCTCTGTTTGCTGTTATATCTTTTTTGCACACTAAGAGTGAGAATGCATGAGTTGATGGTGAGATAGTTAGGAATGAATGCCGTCTTTAGTGACATATTTGCACTATTTAAGCATATCTGGGGGGTTTTGAGCTTTCTTGCTTTGTTTGAATTTTGGTATAACACTAATTGTTTAGTCATGTCCTTTTTGTATTATAACAATGAATTTCAAAAAATCCTATAAAAAATTATTTCCTTTGAAAAACTATTTTGTAAGGAAAATAAACAGTTGGAAAAGAAAAATAAATATAATGGAAAATAACATGTTTGTTTAAAACTCTTTAATGTGCTGCATCCATTTAAAATTATAGATTGATGACGGGGCGTGGCTACGAGCGCGGCAATGGCGGTCGCAGCTTCCTAGAGCTCCCGCTTGCCCGAGCCTTATCCGTCCACTTATCCTGTCCCCGAGCCTCTGCCACACTCCCTGAGCGAGGCGATTGCTGCGGAGAGCTCTGGTCATCCTCCGGTGCGGTCATTGGAGACGTCGGCGCCTTGACTGCTGCGGGGCGCTTGGCGACGGAGAGCGGCCTGGTGCGGCGCTGAAGCCGGGACCTCAATTTTGGCGCCCCCCGCCCGGGAGACACCTGAGTGGCGCGGCTGCCTTGCCGCATTCCCTGGGCTGCTAACGACCCAGCAAGACGAGCGGGGGCGGGATCGGTCCCCCCCCGTGACCCGACTGCAGTGCCACTGCCTTGGAGGGGCGAGGGTCGCCCACAGCCTACGAGGGGCCTAGCGGACCCGGCGGAGCCGGGGCCTCAATTTTCGCGACTCCCGCCCGAGGGTAGCTGGGTGCAGCTCCTGGCCGTGGAGGACGCCTGGCTGCTGCCTCTCTGCATTGGAGGCCCACTTCACGGCGGGGTGTCGGTCGGCGGACCCTGTGGCTGGCGGCGAGTTGTGGACGCCCCCTCCTGGACCCTCAGACACCGCTGGCGGAGACGACAGGCCCACGGGTGGGCAGCAAGTGGACGGGCCCCATCGATCGCCCTGGGGTCACGAGTGGTGAGGGGGTGTTTCCCGGTGCCTGCTATTCCTTGCCTGGACTGTGACGTGAAGGGGGACGCCGACTGCCCGCTTCTGGTGGAGGGTCGTGCCTGGCGGACGGAGTCCCCACTGGAGTGGACGAAGGGCGTGGGGATCCCCATTGCCACGGCTGTGTAGATTGTTGGAGGCCCGTGGACAGGCGGCGATCATGACCCGAGGTGGGGGAGGCAGCCAATCTAAGCAACCGACCATCGACAAATACACGGGGCCAACTGGGGGACCGGGCCCGTCGGGTGGGGGTCAGCATCCACCGCCCCCCCGGATAATACCGCGCTCATGGCCGCCATCACCCAATCCCGGGACACGCTGGACGCTAAAATTGGCGCGGTGGGCGCAGATGTTACCCTGATCCGCCAGGACCTGCGGAATGCGGTGGCGCGGATTACTGAGGCGGAGGCCAGAATATCTGTCGTGGAGGACGATGTTGGGTCCTTGAAGAAGCGGCTGGCGGTGGTGGAATCGGTGCAGAAGAATCTGGCGCTGCGGGCTGAGGATGCTGAAGGTCGCGCCCGCCGCAACAACCTCCGATTTGTTGGTTTTCCGGAACGGTGCGAGAAGGGGGACATGGCGCAATTCCTTACCCAGTGGCTGCTGAGCTGGATGCCTCCGGAGGGCCTGTCCTCGTGCTTCATCATTGAGCGCGCCCATCGCGCCTTGACCCAACGGCCGCCGGAGGGTGAGCGGCCCAGGGCGGTGATCGCTCGGATACTGAACTACCACGATCGCGACGCTATCCTGAGGGAGGCGAGGTCCAAAGATGCCATCCTCTATGAAAATCACAAGATCATGGTGTTCCCCGACTATACCAGAATCGTGCAGCAGAAACGACAATCCTTCATGAATGCCAAGGCGAAGCTCCGCGGTCTGGGTCTCCAATACTCCCTGCTGTACCCGGCTCGTCTGAGAGTGATTTTCCAGTCCAAGACATTGTTTTTTGATACTCCGGAGGAGTTGTTTCGTTGGACGGATGAAACTGTGGCGCTGCGGCCGCATGACCAGCCGGGATTGAATCCTGGGTCCTCGAGGGGTTCCTCACCGGAACGCAGAGATCACCCATCCAAGGGTAAGAGAAACCGGAGATCTAGATCGCGGAAGCGTTCGGCCTCTGCCGCTGGTGCGCCGGGAGGCCACGGACCCGAGGACTCTGACATGTCCGGGAAGTGACACTGCTGCCTTCAGGTACTCTGTGCTCCTGGCTGGGTAGCGTGGCTACTGAGACTGAGTGGAATGGGGGCAGTGGCCCGGCGCCTTGGACGCTTTCCTGATGCCTTGATGTCTTCTTGTTACTATGTTCGTGGAAGTTGAGTGGGGTGGTGGGTACTGGCTCGGGTACAGCCGATTGGGGGCTGTCCCACTCCTACCTTGTAGGAGTTTGTTTTTGGGGGGGGGGGGTAGTGAGGATGGGCCTAAGGGAGTTGGGATCCATTGGCATGGTAGGTCCTGTGCCCTCTGTTTTGGGCTCGGGATCGCCCATGCCGCGACAGATGCTTCATGGTTCTATGAGGTGTAGGGGAGGGGGGTTGGGGGTGTGGGGAGTTGGAATGGGACTGGCGTTAGCAGCCCCTACAGTTTTTGGGTGTTTGGGTGGCAAGGGGGGGATGCACATGCTTTTTATGAATATGCGGCTGTTGTTGAGTGGTGGGTGGTGTGGACACGAGGGGCCTTCCTGGCGGACTCCATCTGACTATGGTTGATACTACGCACAGACTCCCGGTGGAGTCCCTAAGAGTAGTCACGTGGAATGTCAGGGGGTTGTTAGACAAGGTGAAACGTGGGGCGGTCTTGCGCTGGGGGAAGAGGGCCTCTGCCGATGTCCTTCTGCTTCAGGAGACTCATATGATGGGGTCGAAAGCACTCAGTTTGCAGCGATTGGGCTATCACCAGGTGTACCATGCCGGCTTTACCAGGGGGTCCAGAGGTGTGGCTGTGCTGATCCACCGCAGGGTGCACTTCGTACATGTGAAGACGTGGGCGGACCCGCAGGGTCGCTATTTGTTTGTCAGGGGCACAGTGGGTACAGAGCCCGTAGTTCTTGGGAGTGTATATGCCCCCCCCCCTGCAATGGGCCCTGGCTGAGAGGATTTTCCAAATATGGGGGGGATGTCCAAGAGTCCCTGGCGGTGGTTGGGGGTGACTGGAACGAGGTGATGGATGCTTGCATGGACCGCAGGGGGCGCCGAGGACCGGGAGGGCTAGACCCCCCTCTTCCCATCTCCCCTCCCTCTACGAAGCTGCGAGCGATGTGTGATGCCCTGGGCTGGATGGATGCTTGGCGACATATGCACCCTACTGCACGTGAATATACGTTTGTGTCTGTGGTACATGGTTCCTTTTCTCGCCTAGATTACTTGTTTGTTCCCCGAGTGTGCATGAGCAGAGTGCGTGCGGTGGAGATTTTGCCTAGGGGGCTGTCTGATCATTCCCCGGTTTCGCTCGACGTAGAACTTTTCAGGACACGACAGCCCTTTCGATGGAGGATGTCCTCATGGCATCTCCAGCAGCCTGGCTATGTTAAGCACCTCCGGGAAGCTATTGATCACTACTGGCGGGAGAACCTTGTTGATGATATCGACGCGGTTGTGGTGTGGGAGGCTTTGAAGCCCACGATGAGAGGGGTGGATATCGCTTGGGCCTCGGCGGCTCGTCGGGATCGTCGAGAGGCGATCGTGGCAGCTGCGGCACAAGTGGAGTCTTTGGAGCGGCGGAGTCGTGGGGGGGGTGACGATATCGGGGTGCGACTGCTACTCCAAGCGCAGCAGTCCTACGCGTCAGTCCTGCTGGACGAGGCCAGGCAGGCGTGGCTGGCCACGCGGAGCAGGATTTGCCAGTGGGGTGACAAGTCGAGTTCTATGCTTTATAGACTCTGCCAATATAGCATCAACCCTGTCACCCTGCCCGGTCTTCTGGCGGAAGATGGCACAGCCATTACTGACCCTGTCCGCCTAGCGGCGAGCTTTGCCGCCTACTTCGGAGCGCAATATGCCCCATGTGATAATCTGACGGGTGAGGATGTTGCCAAGTTCATCGATGACCTACCCCCTAAAATGGTGTCTGATGATGTCAGGGAATCTCTGGATGCTCCTCTCACGGCGGAGGAACTTGGGGAGGCCCTGGGACAGCTCAATGCGGGTGAAGCCCCCGGGCCGAGCGGTTATCCCTGTGAATTTTATAAGAAATTCTACACGCAATTGGGACCCCATTTTCGGTGTGCTCTGGAAGCGGCGCGTACTCGGGGCAGGCTGCCGCCTGATTGGCGCCATGCCGAAATCGTGGTTTTTCCGAAGCCGGGTAAGCCCCCTGATAGTCACGACTCGTATCGCCCCATCTCGCTGCTCAATATAGAAGCCAAGATACCGGCTAAGGCCCTGGCAAATCGGTTGCTTCCTTACATAGTGGACCTGGTACACCCCGACCAATCGGGCTTCATGCCCGGCAGGGCTACACGCCATAATATTCGGCGAGCGTGGGCTGCGATCGGGGCCATGGGAGCCATGGGTGAGCAGGCTGCTCTGTTGCTTGCAGACATTAATAAGGCGTTCGACTCGGTGAGCTGGACTTACCTGTTTGCGCTCCTACCCCGTCTCAACCTCGGCCCTGTTTTTATATCCTATATTAAACTACTGTACACAGACATCACGGCCGCTGTGCGTGTTGCCGGGGCTGTGTCGGAGACATTCCGTATTGGCCGGGGTACCCGACAAGGATGCCCTCTCTCCCCTTATCTTTTCGCCCTGGCTATGGAGCCGTTGGCCGCCTGGGTGCGTATAGATGCGCAACTCCGAGGATTTGTGTGGCCCCAGGGCCTCTCCGATAGGATCGCGCTGTACGCGGATGACGTCCTTTTCTTCCTGACCGACCTGCGTCGCTCTGGGCCGCGGGTATTGGAAATAATGCGGGTCTTTGGTGACGTATCCGGCTTATACCTCAACCTCAGCAAATCCACCTTGTGGGTCCTGGGTGGCGGTGCGGTGTCGGATCCCTGGACGCTGGACCTACGAGTGGCGACTGGAGGCCTGCAGTACCTAGGGGTGTTCCTGTCTGAGTCCGCGACCCTCGCGTGGGAACGCTCGGTGCTGCCGGTATGGGAACGGGTGCAGACCGACGTTAAAACATGGTCCCGGATGCCTCTTAACATCTTTGGCCGGACCGCCATCTTTAAGATGGTGGCGCTTCCACGCCTTCTATACCAATTGCAAAATTATCCCCACTCGGTTCCGGCTTCCTGGTTTCGGCGAGTGAACTCGGTCCTGGGGCAATTCCTGTGGGCCGGGGGTTCGGCCAGGGTGGCGTTACGCACGTGCTTCCTCTCTACATACTGTGGGGGACTCGCCACCTCGGACCTTCTGTCCTACTACCAAGCAGCTCATCTACTCGTCCTTAATGACTGGTGGTATGGTGATAGAGGCGACCCGGCATATGCATTAGAGCGCGCACTTATGGGCGATAATACCCTCCATATGCTTCTCTACTCCGCCCGGCTGCGTCGGGGCTTGCCTAGTGTTACGAAGACAGTCTTCCTTGTTTGGCGTCAGGCATTGCGACGCATGGGCTGGTGGGGTAGGCTGACGGCGGAAACGCCGCTGTGGCGTAATGGCAGATTGCCTGCCCTGGCCTCCTTGCCGGGTTTTGGTGGCTGGGATGCAATCGGGATATCGTCGCTGGGTGATGTGCTGTCTGGTGCTGCTCTTAAGTCGTTCCAGGTCCTAAGTGAGGAGTTCCACTTGCCGCGGACTCAGTTCTTCCGTTACCTACAGCTGCGGCATGCACTCACACCGTACATTGCCGACCTGGAGTCGCTCCCCGACTTTAGCCCTATTGAGGCGAAGCTGTTCATGGGGGAGCTTGGGGACAAAAAGGTGTCCCGCATTTACCAGACAATGGTCAACCACTGCGCCTCCGACCTTCTTCCCCTGCGGACGGCATGGGAAGCTGATGTCGGTTCTCTAGACGAGGATGACTGGCGAGAGGCCCTGGAATCCCCGCGTGGGACGGCAATCGCGATGAGGCTCAGGTTCATCCAATTTAAGGTCCTCCACAGGGCCTATTTTACGCGTGAACGCCTCTGGAAAGCTGGACTGATTGCATCGCCGGAATGCTTGCGTTGTGGTGCTGGGGTTGGCTCGCTGCTCCATACCCTGTGGTTGTGTCCTAGGCTTGCTGGCTTTTGGAGGGGTGTGTGGAGCTGTTTGTCTGAAGTGTTAGGATGGGACTTGCCCCGAACACATCGCTTAGGTTTGCTACATATTCTCGAGGGGGTGGGAGGGAATCGCTATAAGCGCCACCTACTGCTGTTGGGGTTGGTACTGGCCAAGAGAGACCTGGCGCGGGCGTGGAAGGATGAACGGGCTCCCCCCCTGTGTGTTTGGAGGGCGGGTCTGGACTTTTGCATGGGCCTGGAGCGCCCTATCTTTGAAGCACGTGGGTGCCCCCGCAAACACTTTCGGATATGGAAAAGGTGGGCTGAGTATAGAGACTTGCCGCTTGACCCCCCCCGTTGACCCCGAGGAAGAACTCTGAGCTTCCCCCTTGGTGTAGGCCTGTGTCTGGTGCCAGACCGACCACTCCGTACGTATTTACAGCTGTTTCTTCTTCGCATGTGCATGGGGTTAGGGAGGGATTGCGGGGTGGGATTGGTTGAGGGCGGTTGGGTGTTGGGGATGGGAATGGGTGGGGGTAGGTTGCTTCAAAGCGATTGCAATATATTTGACTCAGATTCCAATCCTGTTTTATGTGATGTCTTCATCTGCGTGGTGGTTTCTCCTGACTGTGGGGTACCACACTCATCGTCTTGCTTGATTATTCAATAAAATCTGTTGTGAAAAAAAAAAAATTATAGATTGATTCATTCTAAAATAGTATAGGTCAGTTTAGAGGTCCTTTATTGGTGGGCTGCGGACTACCTTATGTGGTTGCCTGGGTATGGGTTACCCTGGTGGCTTGTCTGGCACCTCCATTACGCTATTCCCTGATTTTGTTTCCAGGGGAGGGGTGTCAGTTTGGGGGGTGGATGCCCTGCAGTTTCATCGGCCTGCGGGCCTGTTGGTTGCTTCCCTCTGTTTGCATTGTTCAAGGGTTTCTGGTTTGGCTTTGGTGAGGGGCTCTCTGGTTGTGCTGGTGACTCTGGAATGGCCTGTTGTATGGGTTCCTCTTCTGTTGATGGTGGAGGGTCCGGAGTCATGGGATCCATTGGTATCATCTGCACTGTGGTTTCATGGTCTCCTATTGCCCTCTGACATTTCCTGAGCTGGCGTCTTGCTGATTGGGTGAGGTGGCTTCTTGTAAGTATGGTCTCTCAGCTTTTGTCTCCTTTTCTGTGTGGGCGCCCAGTGGGGGGGTGGGGGTGTCTGCCTGGTCTTCTTATGCTCAGCATTGGCTGTAGTTTGGGGCTGGGTGTGCTCGTGCGCACATGGTTCCATTTTCTGTTTCATTGCCTCTGGTGTTGCTGGTCCTCCAGCATGGCATTTGGGGTTTTGCGGTCCCCTTGATGGGGCCTGATGGTCGGTCTAGGTCTGGTCTCCCGGTTCTTTGGGGGGTAATATATTTCCTCAGGGAGTGTGTCCCTCTTGGGGCGTTCCCTCTGGTTTTGAGAGCTCTCCGGTGTTCCCGGTTTGCCTCTCTTTCGTCTGGGGGGCTTCAGTCCTCTGGCTCTGCAGGTATTGTTCCTGATGGCGGTTGTCAGCTTGCTGGCTGGGGGGTCCTTGGCTCATTGTCTTGTTGGTCTTTCCTGTGTTTGGGGACAGTTTTGGCTCTGGGATTCTGTCCCGCTGTGTTGGAGCTGGACTGACTACCATTGTTTGCCCTTCAATTATGCATCTTGTTTGGGTGTTCTGGGCTAATGCTTGGACAGTTGGCCTGTTTATTTTGGCTTGGTATGTCTCATTGGATAATGGAAATAGGCGAGAGCGACAAGAAGCTAATGTTTCGAATTGGAATTGAGGCAGAGACAGAGGCAAGTAAGGCAAGTAAGGCCAGTACGGTTAAAACGGCGGGGTCTGACACTACAGTAAAATCTAGTTATAGCCTCAGAAATAAGCAGTTTCTTAAAACCTTGGCTCCCCCTACTCCAAAGCAGGCGGTAATCCCTAGAGTTACAAGGAGAGTTACACGGAAAACATCGAGTTTACAGGTAGGGGTAGCCGCAAATAAAAAGGGGGCACCGGGCGATAATTTGGCCCTAGGAAAGAGAGGTAAAGGTGACAAAGTAAAAATTACGCCGTCCTTAAGATCTTACTTTAAAGCACAGGAAAGGATCAGTGGTAAAGAGATGGCAGAATGCGCGGCTCTCCAAGTCATAGCTGATTATCACTCTCCTGAAAGCGTGGAGGGGCAGGAGAACCTAGTAAACTCAGTAAGCGTGCAAGATCCTCAATCCCAATTGGTGCAACCGGAACTTTCGGCATCGGCATCGACACCAGTGTCTTCACAAACCCTCATTCAGAGTCGTCCTGAGCAGGACCTTATAATGAGACTACAGCCTGACTCTCTATCAATAGGGTCTAGTACCCTATCTCAGCCAGTTACCCATCCAGTTTTCCAACCCACTCCATTAGCTTACGGCGACAACCCGCAGAGCATCCCCCGAAAGGGTTCTGGTAACACTACAGAGGCTTTGCTAGAGCTGATGCTGGAGGAGATGAGGTCTAGGTTTAAAGTCTCTGAGGAAAATCAGAATAAGCTTCATGAGAGATTTGAATCTCTAGATAATAAGCTTTCTACTTTGAACGAAAGGGTCTCCTCAGTGGAAGCTGAGACGGAGGGGTTGGCAAAGAGAACAGAAGTTTCAGAGAAGAACATCAGAGACTTAAGGGCAAAGGAGAAATCGATAGAAGAGAAACTGGAGTCCCTAGAAAATCAATCAAGGAGATCTAATCTAAGATTTCTGAATATACCCGAAGGGCAGGAAGGGTCTGATATAAGAAAATTTATTATTTCCTTGATTGAAGAACACTTTCCTTGGAGCAAGGCGTTAAACTTGGAAGATGATATCCAACGTGTACATAGAGATCCTTTTAGGAAAACTAAAGAAAGGAAGAATCCAAGGAAGATCTTAGTAAATTTCAAGTCATACACTACTAAAGAAAAAATTCTAAATGAGGGATTGAAAAATGGAGAGTACAGCGGAGGTAGTTGGTCTTTTAAAATCCGCTCGGATATTGCCAAGGTAACACAGGATAGACAATGGGAGCTGGGCCAGAGAATGCCGGATTTAAGATCACTGGGGGCTACAGTTCAAATGAAATTCCCTGCCGCATTGAGGATCATGTGGAGGAATAAAATGTTCAATATAAGAGACCAGTTGGAAGTTGACTCTTTGCTTGAACAGATCCGCGCTGATATCCAAGTGAATCTTACTCATAAAAACTGATTTACTTTATAAACAAAAACATAGTTAAAAAAAAAAAAAGAGAGAAGGGGTAGGAAAGTGGTATGAAATGATTGTAAATAGGGGGCGGGGTAGGGGTGAACTCACTCTCTGGCACTTTCTTTTTTTTTTTTTTTCTCTTATCCTTTTAGCCCAAAGAAAAGGGAGGCATTCCCAGGGAGGGAAGGTGTTTCCCCGTGCCTTTTCTTTTCAACTTCACATTTTTTTCAACTACTTTACAGTTTCCTTATAAATATACACGAGAGGGAAAGGACGGGGAACACAAGGGGGTGGGGAGCAAACTATGGAAAAATTGAAAAAAAGTCCTCATCATGCCTTCTGTAAAGGAGAAACATTGTCTAAAAATTAACTTACCCAGCTTTGTCAATATTGTCATAATCAATAATGGATAAAAAACAAAGACATTTAAAAGTAACAACATGGAATGTTAATGGTCTAAGAACTAAGAGTAGGCGCCAGAAAATTTTTGAATATCTAAAGTGTCTGGACAGTGAAATTATAATATACAAGAAACACACTTAGTCAAAAAAGAGTGGGAAGAACTAATTAATACCCTCAAGTGGGTCGACTGTTATATCTGTACAGACCAGGAGTGTATTATTAAAGGGGTCGCAATCTTGTTTAAAAAATCTCTGAATGCAAGAATTATCTCCACTGAGACAGACCCTAAGGGAAGGTGGGCAATAGCCAATATAAGTATCCTAAATCACACTTTTACGGTGGTCGGATACTATGGGCCCAACTTAGACGATCCAACCCCACTTCAATCTCTATACTCCCACTTGATTTCCACTACATCGCCCGTAATTTTGGGAGGGGACTTAAATATCTTGGATCCAAGAACAGACCGTTCCCCCAGGGGTAATCAAAATAGTCTACCAAAAATGAGGGAGTGGTTGGGGGTATACAAGAGAGACCTTAACCTTATAGATATATGGAACAAAAAGGGGATCAAACAGGATAAGTTCACTTTCTCTAACAAAAAGTTGGGTATCCACTCTAGAATAGACTACTTTTTAATAGACCAGTGTCTTCTGGATAGTACTTTGATGGTAAAGCACCTTCCCGCACACCTTTCTGATCATTCGCCTGTTGAAATAAACCTGAAAATAAAAAATGACTTAGATCCACCAAGATGGACATTTGATCGGTCCATCCTTCTAAACTCAGCTACAGTGGAGCTACTCAAGCAAGACAGAGACATACTTCAAAGAAAATAAGGGTAGTACGGTACCTCAAATTGTGTGGGAGGCTTATAAGGCCGTAATAAGGGGCAGAATTGGAGGGTTAGCCTGTAACAAAGCCAGAGAGATGAAAAAAGACATTAAAAAAATAGAAGAAAATATTACGTGTATAGATCGCCAGTTGTCCCTGTCACCTTCTTATCTTCAAACTCAAGAACTATCTAAAGAAAGACAGGAAAAAAAGGAAAATCTAACAGAACTACTGGAGAGTAAAATCAGAGAAAGATGGGACTGTAGTAAACTTGCCCACTATGAGTATGGTGAAGGTTGTGGGAAGTTGTTGGCCTGGAAGACTAAAACAGACTTGGTAAGAAATAAAATCAACTGCATAGATCCAAGAGATCTCTCTCAAAATGGCCTAGACGATACGGTCATTAAACAGGAATTTATGGCCTTCTTTTCGGATTTATACTTGGAGAACTGTAACCCGGACATAGCAGAGATTAACAGGTTTTTGATTGCTCAAAACATTCCCACTCTTCAAGAGGAGGAAAAAGAGAGACTAAACAGTCCAATCACAACAGGGGAAGTAGAAGCAGCAATAAAAGATCTAAAAAGAGGCAAAGCGGCAGGCCCTGATGCTCTACCTTATGAGTTTTATAAACATCTGAAAGTTGTCCTAATCCCCCATCTGACCGAACTCTTCAATGAGATATTTTTAAACAACAGAAAAATTCCAGAAACATGGAATGACGCAACTATCTCAGTCCTTCTAAAACCTGGCAAGAACCCAAAAAAATGCGAGTCCTATCGCCCTATCTCAATATTAAATTGTGATTACAAAATATTCACTCAAATTATGGCCAAAAGATTAGGGAAAATCGCAGGAACTCTAATAAATTCCAACCAAAAGGGCTTCGTGGCAGGAAGACACCTTCAGGATCTCACGCAAGAATTGATTGGGGCAATAGATATTGCCACCACAGAAAAAATTCCCCTATCAATAATCGCAATAGACGCGGCCAAAGCATTTGATAGAGTTTGCTGGAAATACCTTAGTGAAGTGTTAAAACAATTTAATCTGGGAGACAACATAGTAAAAATGGTAGAAAACATTTACAACTCCCCCAGGGCCAAAATCCTGATCAACGGTAAACTAACTACCGATATACACATAGGTAGAGGAACTCGTCAAGGGTGTCCTCTTTCCCCCCTCCTTTTTAATTTTTATATTGAACCTGTGGCCGAATGTCTAAGGAATCTTCCCTCAATCCAGCCTTTTTTCTATCAAGGATGGCAAAAAAAAATAGCCCTCTATGCTGACGACCTCATGATTTTTACATCAGATGTGAGGGGGGCTTTAAGAATAGTAGAAGACACCTTACTAAGCTTTGGTAAAATATCTGGTTACCAGATGAACCAGACTAAAACAGAAGTTATGAGTTGGAACGAGGTATCTGTCCCCCTATTTGGTAAGGAGAAAATGAGATATCTAGGAATAGACTTAGTAAAAGATATAGACAAGATCTCACAAACTAATCTACAGAGAGTAGAAACGGAAGTTAATAAACTTTTGAAGGTCTGGAGTAGTCTCCCGCTTACATTCCTAGGAAGGTCTAATATAATGAAAATGACAATTTTGCCAAAATTCACTTTTATTTTTAGTGCAATTCCTCTAGAATTTAAAAAAGAGACATTAAAAAAAGTTCAGGGGAAAATATCCACGTTTATGTGGTCTGCAAAAAGACCAAGGATACCCTGGCATAAGTTAAGAAGAAAAAAAGAACAGGGAGGTATAGCTAGCCCTGACCTATTAGAATACTGTCGGGCATTTCAATTTAAATATGTCAGGACATTGTTGGGCCATTTCGAACTTTATCCACAGTATTTTCAAAGCATAACAAACCATACTAGTCACTTCCTTTATAAATTTGGTCACCCAAAATTCTTCAAAAAGATAAAACTGAAGATTTTAAAAGCAGCATCAAAATTATGGTATGGTGTTAGATGTACCTTGGGTATTCCCCTATACAGTGAGAAAGCCCCAATCTGGGATTCACCAACTACACCAGATTGCCTTAAGGACAGACTTGCTGGTCCACTTAAACAAGCAGGCATAATAGAATGGGGTCAACTCCTTTTCCAAAATAAACTTCTCGAATGGGAAATTCTCTCACGACGGACAAATTACACACTTTCTAAATTTAAGTACTATCAGATGTTGAGCTGGTCGAACTCTTTAAAAGAAACCAGAAAAGGAAACCTTGATCTGGAAGTCAAATTCCTGGAGACTAATCAATTCAAAAAAGAAATATCCTACTGGTACTGGGCTTTAATAATAGCAGGAGAAGACGACTTTCGGATTCCGGAGAGTATCTGGGGAAAAGACCTGCAGACGATGGATCTAAATAATACATGGCAAGTATCTATGAGCAAATGCTGGTCTATTGTATCTTCTGCTGCCCTCAAAAGAAATCATTTATTCACCACACACAGAGCGTATTGGACTCCGAAGAGGCTTTCTAAACTGAGTGGAGATGCATCGAAAAGCTGCCCAAAATGTGGTATGATTAAAGCGGATAACTTGCACATGTTTTGGCAGTGCCCCAGCCTCGAAGGTTTCTGGAAAGACGTTGGTATGATATTAAAACGAGCCTTAGGAAAGCAACTAATTGTAAGTACGGATTTGGTTGTTTTTGGGGTCTCCTGTATGCCGGCTATGAATGCTTTATCGAAAGCTGAGGAAAACTTAGTCTTTATTCTAATCTTGTTGGCTAGGAGGGAGCTTTGTATTAAATGGATAAGCCCGGTAGCTCCCTCTCGAAATGAATGGCTAGCGTCAATTTTAAGGGTGTACAAATTAGACAGAAGAAAGAGTGTGAGTTCGAAAAAGTTTAAATTTTGGGATATATGGGAAGACTTTAATAAGGGGTGACTAGGGATATGGGATGTAGTGGGATAGTGAGATTTCGTGGTTCTTTCTTTTTTTTTTTTTTTCCCTAACATATGTCCAATGATTACGCCGTTGCAACGAAATGGAACTGATGGTACTTCGAAGTAGCCATCATGGCTAGCTTATCTCAGATCCAGGGAACGAAGACCTCTTTTTCTTAAATGTATGGAAGTAAGGGGTGCCTTTTGTCTGAAACACCAGAAGGTTTTGGTTTTGGGTATCCGAAAAGACACATTCTGGCTGGAGTAAGAGAGAGTGACTCTGAGATTCTCCTACATTAAAATTAGTTGCGTAATGAGGACTAACAAAAAAACATTAAAAAAACATTTTAAAAAAAGCTAATGTTTCTATTACTTGCCGGTAATCACATTACTCCAAGTCCTACTCTCGCTTATCTCCATTACGGCCCTCCCTCTCTCTAAGTTGCCCAGCCAACTGGGTCTACGGTGGCTTGGTACGTACAGGAGTTGTGGAGGGGGCGGAATCTTTTTATATTGGTAGGGGGTGTGTCTACGAGGCACAGGGGCCCCATTAGATAATGGAGATAAGAGAAAGTAGGACTTGGAGTAGAGTAGGACTTGGAGTAGTGTGATTATCAGTAAGTAAAAGAAACATTTCCAACTTCCCGTTAATTGGATTGGTAGTTTAATTTAGCTTTAGTGTTTCCTAAGGTGTTTCATGAAGATGAAACAGATAAGGGAGTGCAGATTTAGGGGATACAAGGATTTCAAGTAGTAGGTGATATTTTTGGGTGCTATTATTCCTTCTGTAGATGTAGTTTTGAACGACAAAGATCAAAAAGCGGTCTACATTAGTTTACAACCTCGCTACTAACACCTGATGCATTCAATTGCTATTCAGTGTGAGCTTGGAGTAATAAGAGCAATGGTTTTGCAGAATAGGCTTGCTTAAGATATCTTCCTCGCAAAAGAGGGTGGAGTCAGTTGCATGTCATATGTTCAGAAGTGCTCTACATACACTGCATATGTTTTTTTAAACAAGGATGACCTTATTACTTTAGAGAACTGGGGGCGGTACAGCGTTTAAAGATAACATTGGTTCACTGGGATATAAATCTTTTAACAAAGTGAAAGAGTGTTCTGTGTTATGAAGACAGCAACACTACTAACTTTTACCAATATACTTAAAAGGCCAAAAAAGACTGGAAATATAAACATTATATTTATCATCAAAATAAGAGATCTGGTGCTCATGCTATAAGTAACATGAAAGGTGCGGTGCTGTGTGCTAGATGAAACAAAACAATGCATATCACTATTGAAAAGACATACGATTCTTATCTGTACAATTATTTCATTATTATTTGAATCTATAGGAGTCTGGGGTTAACAGCGTTTTGACCTCTATAACGGTGAGGTCATCATCAGGATGGGAGCGAGAGCACCCACTATCTGGAAGTGAAAAAGAAAAAGCCTATGTAAAAATATGGTAAAAAAAAAGATGGCTCCACACTATCGGGGACAGAGATCAACAATCAGAAAAAGACCATTTTCTCCCCACAGAAGCTGATCTGCTCACTATCCACTACACATTCACACATATTCATTCAAAACTCACTCTAAATCCAGTACCACAACACACTTAATATACCATAGTCAAAAGAATTATAGTATGTATGTACCCACAATAAAAATAATGATCGCAAAGAGCATCTGATCCAAAAAGTTAACATATTATCAAAACATTTCAGACATTAACAATCATTTGCAATGCAATAGGTCTCGCATTTGCTGGAGTTGCATGGTCTGTTGCAGAATCATTTACGGGACACTGTTTTGAACACATGTTGAGGACACAGTCACCATGCACACGGAGCAGAGTCAGGAAACAATTAAAGCTGGCGCTGTGCTAAAATATAAAGCGAGGTGCCTGTGCCATGGTAGTATAAAAAATAAAAAAAACACACAACACGAGGCAGAAAACAATTAAAATAAGCGGGTGCCATGCTAAAGCGCAAGTTACTACTTGTGTAACGATATATCTGTAAGAGACATTAGTTAGTGATAGATTCCTTACCTTAGAATATCCCCAGGCGTCAGACTGGATCCGGAATTTTTTTGCGGAGCAGTACCCTTGCGCGTCGGTAGGCGTTGTCTGCGGCTCCGCGTCAGTCGGCGCCGTGATGACGTCGTCGGAGTACTTAGATGCCGCCTCCGCGTGCTGACGTTAGTTCTTAGACACAGCTTTTCCGCGCCAGAAGCGCTGAGCCATGTTAAAAACCAACACTGGTGCCATTGAAACTAGGGCCCTGAAAGGGGATAACCCTAACCCTAGATATCGGTTCGCAGAACGGGGAGGATGGGTGGGTCGGTAAGGAATCTATCACTAACTAATGTCTCTTACAGATATATCGTTACACAAGTAGTAACTTGTGCATCTGAAAGACATGTTAGTGATAGATTCCTTACCTTAGAATAGATACCCCAGCAATACCAACCCCGGTGGTGGGTCTGCGAACCAATAATCACACCAGAAAGTCCTGGAGGACAGAACGGCCAAAGAAGCCATCCCTCCGGACTTGGCTGTCGAGGCAGTAGTGTCTTGCAAACGTGTGCAGCGAGGCCCACGTAGCTGCCTGACAGATGTCTTGTAAGGGCACTCCCCGGCCCAGGGTAGTTGTAGTCGTGGTGGAACGAGCCCGCAATCCAACAGGGGGCTCCTTTTTAGCCAAGGAGTAACATGCCTGGATACACAAGATGATCCACCGGGAGATGGTCCTCTTGTGCACCGCTTTCCCCTTCTTAGCGCCCACGTAACCAACAAAGAGTTGGTCATCCACCCGGAACTGGCGTGTGCGATCCAAATAGAATGAGAGCGCACGTTTTGGGTCCAGACGGTGGAGACGCTCTACCTCTTTAGAGGGATGCGGTGGCGGGAAGAAGGTCGGCAAGGTGATAGACTGCCCGATGTGGAAGGCTGTGACAACCTTGGGCAGGAAAGATGGCTTAGTACGCAACACAACCTTGTCCGGATGGACAGAAAGGAAAGGAGGAGTACAAGAAATGGCCTGGAGCTCACTCACTCTCCTGGCAGAGGTGATGGCAACCAGGAAAGCAGTCTTCAAAGTAAGAAGGCGGAGAGGACAGTTGTGAAGTGGCTCAAAGGGAGCGCACATCAGAAACATAAGAACAAGGTTCAAGTCCCACTGAGGCATCACAAATGGAACAGGAGGGAACATGTGTGTGATGCCCTTAAGAAAACGATTTACAATAGGGGACTTGAACAAAGAAGGTTGATCAGGCAGCCTTAGAAAGGCTGAAAGGGCAGAAAGGTAGCCCTTGATAGTGCCCAGAGCAGAGCCCTGCTGGGCAAGAGAAAGAAGGAAGAGAAAAACCTCAGAGAGAGGGGCAGCAAGAGGATCCACAGCCTTTGCTGTGCACCATGCCACAAATTTGTTCCACCTGCAGGCGTATACCGACTTTGTGGAGGGACGCCTGGCTGCCAGAATGACGTTACAGACTTCAGGAGGCAAGTCAAATGGCCTCAACTGTCGCCGCTCAATCTCCAAGCATGGAGGTGGAGACTGGACAGGTTCGGGTGGAGGACCGTCCCGTGCTGCTGCGACAGAAGGTCCTCCTGAAGAGGCAGACGAACCGGGGGATCGACTGGCATACTGAGTAGCTCTGGATACCAGTACCTTCGTGCCCAGTCGGGAGCCACAAGGATGACTTGTGCCCGGTCGCGCTTGATCTTCTTCAGCACTCTGGGTAGAAGTGGTATAGGCGGAAAGGCGTACAACAGACCGCAACTCCACTCGCGACGAAAAGCGTCTCCGAGCGAGTGCCGCCTTGGAAATTCCAACGCGCAGTACTGATGACATTGCGCGTTCTCTTCGGTGGCGAATAGATCGAACCAAGGCTCTCCCCATCGCTGAAAGAGGCCTTGCGCCACGTCCGAGTTCAGACGCCATTCGTGATCCATCATGCACCGACGGCTGAGCTCGTCCGCCCTGGCGTTCAGAGAACCTGCCAGGTGTTGAGCCACCAGGGTCACGCCCTGGCGTTCCAGCCACTGTCAGAGGCGTAGAGCCTCCTGGCAAAGGGTCCACGACCCCACCCCGCCCTGTTCGTTGCAGTACCACATGGCGGTGGTGTTGTCCGTGAACACCTGCACTACACTCCCCCGGACAGAGGGGAGGAACGCTTTCAGTGCTAGACGAATCGACCGCAACTCCAAAAGGTTGATGTGGAGCCGGGCCTCCACCGGAGACCAGAGGCCTCTGATCTCTGCCTCTCCCATGTGGCCTCCCCAGCCCTGGAGGGAAGCATCCGTCACGACTACGTGCGCCGGTTGGGGAAGGGAGAGGGATCTGCCGCTGACCCAATCGCGGTCCGTGAGCCACCACTGCAGTTGTCTCGCAGTGCCCTCCGAGATCAGGGCGTGGTCGGACAGGTTGCCCTGATGCTGGGCCCACTGAAACTTTAGGTCCCACTGCAAAGCCCGCATCCGCCACCTGGCGTGATGCACCAGCAGGATGCAGGAGGCCATCAGCCCCAGAAGCCGCAGCGTCAACCTGACCGAGACCCGGGATAAAGGCTGAAAGCGTGGAATCAGAGCCTGAATATCCCAGACCCGCTGTTCGGGAGGATAAACCCGAAACTGCGCTGAGTCCAGAACCGCTCCAATGAAGAGGAGCTTCTGAGAGGGGCACAGGTGTGACTTCGGCACATTGAGGGAGAACCCCAGCTGGTGCAGGAGGTCTGCCGTCGTCTGGGGGTGGCTGACGACTGTTTGGGGCGGGCCCGCCTTCAACAAACAGTTGTCGAGGTAGGGAAAGACTGAAACCCCTAACCTGCGCAGATGAGCTGCGACCACCGCCATCACCTTTGTGAACACCCGTGGGGCGCTGGTAAGGCCGAAGGGGAGCACGGTAAACTGAAAGTGCTCGTGGCCAACCGTGCACGGCAGGTAGCGCCGGTGGGCCGGCAGGACGGGGATGTGGAAATAAGCGTCCTGCAAGTCCAACGCTAGCATCCAGTCTCCTGGGTCCAGGGCAGCTAAGACCTGAGCCAGTGTCAGCATTTTGAACTTCTCCTTCCGGAGGAAGCCGTTGACGTTCCGTAGGTCCAAGATAGGGCGTAGGCCCCCTTTGCCCTTCTTGTGTACCAGAAAGTAGTGGGAGGAGCAACCACACCCTACTTCTGGCCCAGGAACGCGCTCGATGGCCCCCTTGGCCAAGAGGGCCGTAACTTCCTCCTGCAGAAGCCGCAAATGATCCCCCGATACTCGGTGGTACTGCGGTGGCATGGCTGGAGGGGTCGCCTCGAAGGGGAGGGAGTAGCCCCTCAGGACGATTTGCAGCACCCACCTCTCCGACGTGACAGTGCGCCAGTGGAGGAGGTGATGGCGAACCCTGCCCCCCCCACTGGCGTCACATGGGCCTGAAAGCACGGACTAGGAGGGTTTTGAGGCGGATGCTGCGGGGGAAGGTGTGGACTGACCTCGCCGTTGTCCCCGACCGCCGCCACGGCTGTTTCCACGGCCGCCACCGCGTTGGGTATTATCCTGCGGAGCGTGGCTGGCAGCACGTGTGGGTACACCCCTTCCGTGGCCACGAAAGGAGTGAAAGGCAGCCGATTGCTGGCACGGGGCCGAGAGGCCCAAGGACTTGGCCGTAGCCCTGGAGTCCTTAAAGCGCATGGTCTGCCTTGTCGCCAAAAAAGCGACGGCCATCAAACAGCATGTTCATGAGTGTATTCTGGACATCAGCCGAGAAGTTGGCGGACCTCAACCAGGCGTGGCGACGAATTGCCACCGTCGTTGCCATCGCTCTGCCCAGAGAGTCGGTGGTATCCAGTCCACACCGGATCGAATAACGTGCCGCATCTCAGCCTTCCACAAGGGCTTGGCCGAGTTTAGCCCGTACCTCCAATGGGCATTCTGGCAGCACGTCCGCGACCGTGTCCCACAGAGAGTGGGTGTAACGGCCCAAGAGGCACGCAGTGTTGGATGGGGCCGGTTCATGGAAAGTAAATTCTCCGAACGGTGTCTGAAGCGGAGCCGCTCCGGTGCCGGAACCGGGTCGAGGGAGGCATCGGGGACGGCGCCGCCCGAGGGCGGCGCCGGCGGTGACACCTGAGGGGTCGGCGCTGGGGAGGTCGTTAAGTCCACCGGCGACGACCCGGACCCGGATCCAGCGGGGCCCTGCGGCGCCCGGCCCGAAGGCGCCGGCGGCGTCAGAGCCGAAGCACCCGACGGCGTCGGGACCGAAGTCCCCGACCCGCTAGGCCCCCCAGACGGGTCCGCTGGGCCCGAAGGCGCCGCGGAGCCCGTCAGAGAAGAGAGGGACCTCATGGCCACGAGGAACCACTTGATCTCCTCCGGTGCCGCGTTAGGCCCAGGGACCGGAGGGTATGAGGCCGGACGCGGCGCCTGCGACTCGGATGGAGCCGCATGGGTGGTGTCACCAGAACCCACGGCCGCGTCGCGCGATCGTCGGGGGGAGTCGGAAGAGCGTTGACGTCTCTTCGACTTCTTGTGCTTACCTGACGACTCGGAGGAGTCATGTCGACTCCCGGAGCTCCGATGGCTCCTCTACCGCGACCGGTCCCTCGACCTCCGTCCGGATCGGGACAGTCGGAGCAGGTCTTGTCGTCGTGATCGACGCCGAGGCAGTGGAGACACCGACGGTGAAAGTCGGTGCCCAACATCAGCCGGCCGCAATCCTCACAGGGCTTAAAACCTGGCATCCCTACCGGCACCGTTCGGAGTCGAAGACTTCGAAAAAGAATGATCAAAAGATCAAAAAAGTTTAGTCAAAAAGTGACTAAGGTACCACTTTTTCCGGAACTGCGCTGCTGGCGCAGAAAAAAGAAGAACTGACGTCAGCACGCGGAGGCGGCGTCTAAGTTCTCCGACAACGTCATCACGGCGCCCACGACGCCGACGACGGCCGCGGAGCCACAGTCGACGCCTACCGACGCGCAAGGGTACTGCTATGCAAAAAAGTTCTGGATCCAGTCTGACGCCTGGGGTAAGGAATCTATCACTAACGTGTCTCTTTCAGATATATTAAGCACGGCGCCCGTGCATATATAAGTTATGTGCATGGTGGCCCGTGAAGCGGGCACCATGGTAATAAAAAGCACGGAACTGTGCACCGTGGTAGGCGCCATGGTGGCACAATACAAAATAAAATAAGAAGTCCATAAACTGAACAAATTAATACTTACAGCATAACAAAACAGTAATTGGTCAGTGCTCCCTATAATGCAACGGAAGAGATGTATTGGGAGCACTAACCAATAAGAAACCAGCAAAGAAAACTGATGCAGAAGTCAACCTATGGTAAGGAGGAGGCAGGATTACACACCGTATACAGACAACAACAGGTTTTGCAGAGAGCGCATGCTCGCTAACGCTCGACCTAAAAATGGGTGATCCACAACTGCAGTCTTGGGTGCCCTGAACCCACGATGTCTAGAAAATCTCAAAATATTTTAGACAAGTTTTTGGGGCATTTAGACTGCAGCTGGCCAGCCCGGTAGACTTCAGTGGTGAGTATAGCTTAATTTTGAATGGTGTTCTGAAAGTAGTTTTTTTTAGAATCTGCTCTGATAAATAGCGTTGCATAGCATGCACATAGCATACTGAATAGATATTTCGGTTCAATGAATTGACTTGAGTCTTCGTTGCATTGAAGCATCTGGTACTACAATTAACTACTTTGAAATTAATATCAACTCTTAAATAATCGATGAAATTCAGGTTGGTCCCTGGGTGGCCAGTAACGTAATGCAAAATGTTGCCAACCGCCACTGACCGTGAAGAGGGGTCTCTGATTACCCTTATTATACCACATGATTGGCATTGGGCTAGATGGGGCGAAGGCTTGAGCACACCACCCGCTGATGGGAGGGGTAGGTCCATGGCTGATAAGACTAACTTCGTACTACGACCACGTAAATACAAGCACACACCCATTCGGGTCCACTTCAATAATGCTTGTAACACAGGTGGCCCACCCACCCACCGAGAGAGGAGACCTAGAAACCAATGTTTGATTCAGCTGTCCAACGTGTTTATCTCTTCGTATTCCAATGCCAAACTCACAACATCACGTTCCAGTCTTTATTTACGTGCACTGGGCTGCGAAGCCAATAGATCTGACATCAAAAGATATCCCACCGAGCCGTTGTTTTCGCTTGTAGCCAGACTCAGTGTCTTTGAAAATGGCAGGTATTTCGCTGGTGCACTACAAAACGCGCAATGGAACTTAATATGGAGAAAAGCAAGCTGTAGGACAGATATTGCCCAGTTCATAAAATGCAATGTACGGAGTATCATATCCCACAATGCCCAATGTGCACGTCTCGAGCAGGGCCTGGTAACAAATCATGTTACCAAAGGTCCTCAGTGTTGCCTTCTCAGACATGATCAACCTGGGACTTACCTCTCAGTGCTTAACACAGGATATCAGGAGATGTTTGTTTTAAAGTGTGCACCACATACCCCCCCAGACTCATTACCCAAACCCTGCCAATTCAGTTCTGGAACCAGACATCCAACAAACACTTCCAATAAGTTTTTTATTTGCTCGGGTGGTTGCAGAGCCGGGCCGTATTTCACATCGACAAAGTGCCACAGAGCAAGAGAGAGAAAGTCAGAAAAGGGTTAATAACGAGGTGGAGAAACATACAGAAAAACAGTGACTCAAGCACCCCGGTGTTCGGCAACGCCTGCGCCGGGCTCCTTTCGAGAAACTTTTGGCCCCTGGGCTTTTATGTATTTATTTGCACATTGCTCCCTTGGACCTACTACATGCACACCAGTGTTTATCATTTATATTGATTGAGAATGGGCAGGCATCGTTTATTTCGCAAGAACATCCTCACATTAATTTTAACTGGGTGAAGAGAAAGTGACAAACTGACTGGTGTTGCGATCCATTTACAGCAGAAAATGAGCCAGAAAAGTGCTGAATGCGATGAAAAAATAATTAGGAGAGAGTGATTCCTGCCTGCAATAGCAGGTAGGACAAAGCTATTTGAGGAAAAAGTGCTCGGAGGCTGTAATTAAAGCCTACCGAGTAACAACACTCATAACCGGGGGTGTTGCCATGGGAGGTTACAAAATGAGACAAGGCGGTACTAAGGAGAGACTACTAAGCCTATTGACCAATGAACAGCCACAGTTTACAGTGGACAATGATACAAGCCAATGAAAAATGTGGGGGAGAGTGGGCGGAGCTTCAAGTCCCTACCTCAATACTGCATGCCTCACTTTTTTTCAGGACAAAGAAAGCAGCGCCATACAAGACAACAGGTCTCCGTTCCAAATCCACTTCGCAACGACCCTCCCATTTGATGCCGCCACAAATAACTACCTTTGAAAAATTGGTTCTTAAGGATTTTGAATCCCTCAAGAACAATTGTCATTTTGTCCCATATACCATAACTTGAGAAATAAGAAACTCTTTGGGCACTAAAGTCAAGGACAATATAGTAATAAAACTATGTGATAAAGGCAGAGGATAGTAATCCAATACAAACTGAAATTTAACAATGAAACCCTTCATCAGCTTAATAACAGAGACCATTACTAAGTATTGAAACGCAGCCCTCTACTCGAGATACAGGTTGCAATCCAGACACTCACCAAAACAGCTGAAGAAGGGTTCCTACGTCACAATGAAAATCTATTTCTTAATAACCTAAACCCCATAACATATGTCCTGCAGGAGCTCCCCAAAATACATAAAAACCTTGAGTCATCCCTGGTAAGGCCCATTCTGTCTGGATGTGGCTCTGTTCTGGAAGCTCTTCCGTTATTTTATTATGTTGTCTTGGTGTGTTGGAACTTTGTCTAGCCGTTAGGTTACAGTAATTCCAAGACAATAGGATGTTTTCTTTCTGCCAATAATTAAAAGCATACGGCAGTCACGTTTTAGGTGGCAGTATTTTTTCAGTTTTTATGGCATATGCTTGCAATAAAATAATTTAAAAACAAACAAAGTAGCTTGCCAAAGCCAGATCAACTGCCTTTGCCAATGCTTTTTTTAAAACCAATGTTTTTCTTTAATTCAAAATACATGAAAATCTTCAATTATTACACATGCCTAGAAACCACACATAAATGAGAAAAATAGCAGTGACACCTAATAGAAACCCTTCCAAAGAAGGAATTGTTATTTATATAAGTTTTATATAGCGCTTGCTAGACTCGAAGGTTTCAGAGCACTTCACATGATTGTGATAGAATACAGTAAAACACTCCCACAATGAACATATGAGGTGAGAGTTCGCTAGATAAATGGTACACATCCAGGGTGTTAGTAGAGCAACCAACAACTAGAGACACCATTCGAGAGGATCTAATAAACAGCATAAGCAGATAAACAGAGGCTATAGATTATAGTCGAGATATGATCCAACTTGAAAATAACTAATAATCTTCGAGGTTGTAACTAGTTTAGATGAATGACTGATGAAAATTGGCTAAAACTCCCTACTCTGTAGCACAACATCCCAAACATCTCTTCGACTCTCGAGAAGCAGTCATTGGCCTTCCTCAGGACACTACACTCCTTTTGCAAGTCTTGCAATAGCAGTGGGAGGAGGTTCACAATCTGCAATGCAGTAGAACTGCAGTTTTCAGAATATTCCTATTGCAGTGCAGACATCTAGCACAGCGAATTATACTAAAGACATGCAGAATGTATGCAAATACAATCCTGATATGTTTTTTCACATGGTGTAAAACGTGCCTAATCCAGCTGTATCGCTTCTGACGTTTTCATGACGCTAAGAATGTGTGATTTCTACTGGAACACACCCAAAAAACTGCTATTTTAGGGCCCATTTTACTATTACACATGCAATATACCGAGGGTGAATTTAAGCAACTGAGACTCACTTTTTAAATCGGCTGCTCGTTAGTTCTACCAAAATTAGTCTCCAGTGTATAATTAACTCCGTCGTTTCATAACAAGTGAATAATATATTAGCATTTGGGGGTAATTTAAAAACTAGAATCCTCATTTAATGCCTGACAACGCATGCTTACGTAAAGCTCAAGGAGAAGGCTCGCGTTAAAACGAAGCCATGTCTTATTAGTGCTAGATCAGGTTATTCAGCAGTAAACGAAATGCACTTTTCACTTGTAGTTACTGCTTAACCATGCAACCAGGGATTGCTTTGTATTTTAACTGTAAAATAAAGGTTAGCAATGGGAATGTCTTGGGGACATCATTACGGCGGTTTAAAGGAGGGCTGTCGTTCTAATTATGCCCTGCAGCTAATGCGAATGTATATAAAAATCAATCATTCCTCGTAATTCCCCTTGAAACAATTCAATTTCGAACATTTAAATTGCTCGTCTGCTCACCGATGCACCCTGGGTTATGCTAAACAGTTGCCAAATAATGTGCCTCGGGCGTTAGTATCCTGGCACCATCTCGAAATTAGAGCCGCCAGTCAGAGGACTCTATGGTCTTTCTAAGGGTAGAGTGGCAAATAGGCACCAAGAGCTAAATAACAGTCCGCAGGAACGCAGCTGTGCTGCAGCTTAAGATTCTGCAGGCTAGTGTTTTTTGATAGGTTAGGATGAATAGGCATCGTAAATCTCTAATAACCATCTGACTCATTTGCGAGACTACAGCAATGAGCCTAGGTTGTGCACCCGGTGGGGGTGGGGGGCATGTTGTAATTATTAGTGTCGGCGTGTACTCCCCGGCTGCTTTATGGTTTATATTTACTAAAAAAAAATCACTATAAACCGTGAAGCATAAACATATCTTACAAGAATAATTTTGCCAAAGCTGAGCGCGTGACACGACCAGCTTAGCTAAAGCCTGGCCACCCCTGTTAAAAGTATAGCAAACAATGGAAACGCCAATACTTTGAAGATGGTTGCTGGGTTTCATAAAGCAACATGCACTGCATCGCTACCTTTGCAGCTGTGACAACACACGTGTAATGAAATGCAGGTAGGGGGACCAGGCGTCCCCGTTTTGCCAGGACGGTCCCTGTTTTTAACCAGCTGTCCCAGCAAATTTCAAGAAATTTAGCTCATGTCCCCGTTTTTGGAGAGGGTCGACTGAAAACGGTGGGAGGATTTTTTCATGTTTTACAAAGCAAGGATATTTAGCAGTTGTTTCAAGAAAGCAATTTAATTAACAGGCAAGTTACTGGGATAAAAAATTGCATTTTATATATGTTCTTACTGCCTGTTCTGCAATTCTCTGCTGAGTAGCGCTCTCATCGCTTGAAGTAAAAGTGTAGTCCTTCTTCTATTTTTGTGAAATGTCCCGGTTTTTGGCTTTAAAATCCTGGTCACCCTAAATGCAGGGGCTATTTCGAAAGTTTAGAAAACCCGGTTTTGAATACTTGTCACACAGCTGGTCACTGCTACTGTCTACGCGAAAGATGATGGAGCTTGAAAGCCTCTAGCATTGGGAAAGCCAATAGCGGCTACCACCATAGAGAGGGGGCAGCACTGGAACAGCAAGCAGAGCATCACCAAGGCCGCCATCTCGGGCACCACCAAGGAACATCGGGAGGCAGCGCGCATAGCAATACCACAAAAAATGTGAGTGTGAAATTCAAATGTCACCTCCAAATTCCACAGTCAATGTAGTAGTGGAGGGAACTACCAACCACTAGTGGGATGGATACTAATATGACAAGATATTGACAAGCTATCATCTAACAATGCTTCCTCAATGCACAAATTCCACCAAAAAGTAAGGAGGGAATTGCAGAGTCTATAAGCCTAAATAAAATTGTGGCACCTATTGGAAATATTTCCAGTTCGCCTGCAACAGCTAATGACCCATTGGGGAAGATTAGGAAAAAGGTTAAAACAAACGTTCTAATAACCCTTTCAATGATACACAGGAGAAGAAGATAGAAAAAACGAAGAAATAGGGAATCGAGAAATTGGATCAAGTATAATACCTGGGCTACACGATTACCAGGTATAATGCCCGAGTAAACTTTTAAGGAACCTAGTGTCAGTGGCAAAGATTCTCAGCCGATGTGCCCTATGTTTTTCCCTTGGAATCGAAATGCCCTTGCCAACGTTGCACAATCAATGACCCAAGTGGAAGAAGACTAGATCAATTGCAAAGCAAAAACAAAGCAGGGATGTAAAGTGGTTTATAAAACTTTAAGAACAATGAGTAGTACCCAAGAGAGGGTAACCAATGATATCTAGGGAACCAAAAATTTACATAAGTGTCTGACCATGTCGCAAGTGATTCTGAGCATGCACAAGGCCTGAAAGCATTATCCCTATGTGTTGTCCAACACATGGCAATTCTTCCAACAACTCGGCAGAGCTAATAAATTACAGCTAAATCCTCCTGGCAGAGCCTTATCAAATGGAAACGGTGGCAAAAGTACAGAAAGGGTCAACTACCAGGAAAACGGCAGCCACTGACCGTCCACAACTAAACTATATAGTGCCTTTTTTATTTCATAGATATTTTCCCTGATCTAATGAGTAAGTCCGCACACTTGATCTCTTTTATATGATATCATCTCGAAGACTGATTACTTCACAAAACATAAAACTTCTTAACCCATGTAAATACCATAGGATAGAATTTAACAACAAGTTCCGAAAGCTCACAGTGGAGGTGGAGGTTTATGCCACCGCCACTCCTAATATCATAATGGAAAATGTAGCTCAGCTCCATTTTATGGGCATTGATATGAACCACCTAATTTAAGTCCACGAACAGCACTTGGATCAAGAATACTCCAATGAAAGAGAAATCACAACTGTACCTAAAAGCTCTAATGCCATGTCTAAAATAAAAGGGGTGTTTAGGATAGCTACTTTTATCAAAAACAAGCATTGGCATAGCCAATAGGTCTCGCCTTTGGGACCTTATAAGTGTTTAGCTGTGCAGCATATTATTCATGGGAGCTGTACCACAAGAGATTGAAGAGCTATAGGAGAAAATCTAGTGAGCGAGAAAGAGCCAAATAATGGGGAGGGGAAGGTGGAGGAAGAGAGAAAGGTAGATAAAAACAGAAATGAAGAGAAAGTTTTTGGGAAAGTGTTATGTGGGACTGATGAGATGCAAAGATGAGAAGTGTCTCGAATGCTCAACCTAAATAACAGTCAAAAGGAGTAAGTGACCCATTTATCTACAGACACTGCATCACGGGTAAGATATACATTTAGAAAATTGCTATACTGTAGTTAATTCAGTTTAGAACAGACCGAATGCTCCACGCCGTAGACAAATGGAGTGGACAGTTTCATTATATGACAAAATGCTCAGTAACTGGACAGAACGGGAGTACGTTCTTTCAGAAGTACAGGATCGATTTTTGAGGTCTAATGAATATATATATATATATATATATATATATATATATATATTTTAATTGATCAGTGTTGATGGTCAAGTGGTTTCAACTCCCGTCAAGTGAGTTCAGTAAAAGAGCACAGGGCGACTTAGCCCCAGGAGACAGTCCAGGCAATTCAGAGCCTACCTGAATGTAATATGTACACAAATAGTTAGATATTTTATTTAGGAGATACAAAACTGTTACAGTCGTGCAAATGCCTTCCACCAACCTGATATTCAAAAGCAAAGGCATTAATTCCCCAAGGCATTTTCAAGCGGAATAAATATGTAATGCGCGTAACTTTATTTGGACATACGAGCAAGCCTTAAAGTAAGAACCCCCGACCCTTTATGAAGACCTATGGGAGATATTTAAAGATGCAAAAAATAGTTTGTTGCTGTTCACAAGATTGAAAGTTTCATTTGCCAGTGCTAGTATTTTAAGATGCAAAAAAAAGCTTTTATTCGATTTGTACATACAAATCATACAAGCATAATAAAATACATAATTTATAATATTAAATCACCATATAGACACAAATAAGAAAAGGAGTAGGAAATGTGCAAACGGCTAGTGTGCAACAGTTAAAAATTATTCTTTCCCTTTAAAATCAACAAACTGTTACGACAATACAAAGCATTCATAGGTGTACAGACAGGAAATCGAAAAGGTTTACTTGATAGGCAATTTCCTGGCAGCTGTACATTTCGGTAAAATAATTCCGGTAAAATGATTCTGGACATTTTTAGACTAGCATAAAAATGATTTAAAAGAAAAAGAAAGGGGAGACCATACAGTACATACTGTGGACAGCAATGAGTAAAATTATACCTTAATTACAAAGATTGATATAAAACTTGGAAACATACATATACAGACAGGAATGTAAAAGGTAATAGCAGCATAATACAATTCCTGGCAGCTGTATAACATGGGTACAGACAGGTACGTATAAAAGATTTTACAGTACAATACTTTTCCTGGCAGCTGTACACTTCAAAATGTAGGTGGCCAATAAGAAACAAATATCCGCATTCTCCAGTGAGGATAATAGTGTCAATGCAGTTTTTGTGGTACGGATATTATACTTTATAAGAATCGGTTTAAGGTATTTTACCCTAAGGAAATGAAAACATTTACAAAAAAGTAAAAAATGGCAACAACTCTGGCGAGAAGTACTGTCACACGGGCAGAGTGTCTCTGATCTGGCTTTCGGGTTTGGGAATGCAACCAGATGGTGAACAATACCCAGTCTGACACGGGTTAATACATATTGGTGAGAGGGACGAGTCACATGCACAAGGTAAGGTTGAAACCCCGAGGTTAAATTCAGATCCTTATAAAATTTCACGGTGGTTAAATTACCAAATATTTTATCACGCTCTGCCTTTTGAAAATTTAGAAACGTTGTCTTAATTTCTTTTTTGGGGATAGATACAACCTCTTCTGGCTCAAGAAACACATCGATATTAAAAAGAAGAAGATACCAGCGGTGAATGTATCTCAACCACTGTATGCGTGAAGAGTGGTCCAAACCTATACAGTCAAGAATAATATCTTGAGTGAATCGAGTCTCTGGCTTAGCCCAAATAGAACGCCACAATAAAAGTGGCCGAACTGCTGCCAAGTCAGAAATAAACTCGACCCCGACCTCTTCGTGGATCAGTTGGACAGAGGCAGAAGGGGGGACACATAACAACCTCCTTAAAAACTTGTTTTCATCCTTTTGTAAGGATGTGCCCTCACTATGGCCCCATACACCTGCCCCATACAGAGCAGAAGAGACACAACAAACATTATATATATTCATCATGTCTGGAATGCTTCTTGAGCCAAGTTTGGAAGCAAATCGAAAAATACTGCTAGTGGACCGCAGCATTTTTAATCTAATGGAGTCAAATTCAGAGGTCCAAGTCCCACTATTGTTGTATGTAATTCCCAAATAGCAAAAGGATTTAACATGTGTCAATTTATCTTTATCCAGAAAAAAGGTATGCTTTGACTGTTTTGCTGCCTGACCGCATGACATAACATACGTCTTAGATTTATTCACTCGAAGCCTCCTAATTTGGATAAACTGCATAAAACTATCAATTAAACGCTAAAGGCCAATCTGTGTACGAGATAAAAGAACAGCGTCATCCGCATAAAGTAATAGCGGGACGGGTTTTCCTCCAATCAAGGGAGCGTCTGCTGGGATGTCAACCAAAGAACGGTCAACACCATTAATGAAGAGGGAAAATAAAAGAGGGGCCAAAACACATCCCTGGCGTATGCCCCGTGAGACTTTAAAAAAAGGGGTGCATTCGCCTAGGGTGCCATAGCGGACTTTACAGGAGAGTTTTTCATAAAGTCTAGCTAGGAAATGGACGATTTCCCTCGGTGCCCCTGCTTCAAGCAAAACCTCCCAAAGAATAGCATGGTTAACCAAATCAAAAGCGCTGCTCAAATCAGCAAAACATAAAAAGAGGTTGCCATTTTTAGCCACAGTATATTTGTTAATTAAAAGGCCCAAATTTACACATTGATCCAATGTGCCCAAGCCTTTCCGGAAACCATATTGGACTCTAGTTAAAATATTTGAATCAGTTGCCCAATTTTCTAGCCTTTTGAGCAAAATCCTACTCATTACCTTTACAGAGGCGTCCAACAAGGAGATTGGGCGATAATTGGAAGCCTCTGATTTGTTACCTTTCTTATGTAAGGGAATAATGACTGATTGACCCCAAGAAGAAGGGAAATTAGTTTCTGCCGCACAATTGAATATCCTCGCCAGGATGGGAGCCCACAAATCTGGTTCATCTTTGTATAAATCCAGCGGGACCCCATCAGGGCCAGGGGCCTTGCCTCCTTTGCTGTTAGAGATTCCTTCATGGCTTTCTTCTAATGTTATTCCCAAAGGGAGAGGTAGCCAAGAGGTAAACTCAGGAGACGGTGACTCAAGGGATAACCCTTCTGGATTGAAGATTTTAGAAAAGTGACTGACCCAATCGCTGCATGCAACATATGATGTTAATTCTGGAACATCTTCTTTATTGAGAAAAGGACTATTAATTGTTTCCCAATAAAGTTTGCAGTTTTTGGTCTCGGCTGCTTCTTTCAACTTATCCCACGCCTCAGTCTGTAATACCTTTTTCCTGTTATTAATTGCTGTTTTATATCTAGACCTGAGGTGTTTTATTCCCTCGTTATCACGTGGTTTAGTACCTAAAGCGTTCTTGAGTTCTCGGAGGGCAAGTATACAGGGTTTATCAAACCACCCCTGCTTCGGACCACTATTGGATATCGGGGCCTTAGTAAAAATACCATCAATAATACTATTAATGGAGACAAAGTGTAGTAATAAGCAACCAGGGTCACTTTCTTCATCTAGACAGGAACTAATTTGGTTTTTACAACTGGTAAGAACCTCCTTCTGCTTGGCCTTAGAATTAGTTCCAGTCCATCTAATCCTTAGACCCTTCGGTCTGATGGGTACTAGGTCAGTAGAACACTTTTCACCTGAAGCTGATGGGGTACCATGCCCTAGGAGGGTAACACGAATGCTGTTATGGTCACTGAGACTTTCTTCATTTACATACAAATTAGTAAAGTCTCCACTACTAGACAAAAGAATATGATCTATAAATGACCCTGCGTCCCTTCCTGTAAAGGTGGGGCATGTTATTGCCTGATTATTTATGTTACAGTTTAACAGGGTCAAGTCTAGTGTAACTAGCATGTTGTTTAATGTAGAACCGTAACTGCAGTGTGAGAAGTGGAGAAAATCCTCCCTCGCTCCCGGCCCCCCCCCAATAACTGCTCATAGCCGCTCCAAAACCACAGATATTCCCATTAGACAAATGGCAGGGCTGTAAGTTAAAATCCCCTGCCCAAATAACCTCAGCCTTTCTTTTCGAAATGCCCATGGCCTTGGCAATTTCCTTTTCCAGGGGTGGTAAAATATCTCCTCTAGTGGCATCAAAAATATTGTTGTAGAAATTTACTACAACTAGGTCAATACTCTTACTGCACTCCACCCTTACTACCTGACTGTGGGTCCCAACTGTCGTACTACTTCTAACTGTACAATTACACAGCTTGCTAGACAAAAGCAGCAAAAGGCCCCCCTTGGCCCTGCCCGAGCTGGATTTAGTAGCTTTAAGGCAGTGAGATGTGTACCCTTCAACATTGATATGGTCCAAACACCACGTTTCCTGGAGGAGGATTAGATCTAATCCCTCCCCAATAAACCTGGTCCAGAAGGGTGAACCTATTTTACTGGCAAGGCCAGCAATATTCCAGGAAATAAGAGAAAGTCCCGCAGGCTTACCAGTGTCGACGACAGTAGCCGACTCTGGCTGGATTACACAAGGTGAAGTAGGACTATCTTCCTGGAGGTTGATATCTGGGCCTAGTCTGGGGGTAACGGTAGATGTACAAGCATCAGGACTACCCCTAGTTAATGTATGCGAAAGTGGTATTGACGATGCCGCTATTGGGGATTCAAGAAGTGTGGGGAAAGGTATGACTGGAAAAACACTCCATATCCTTATTGGTGGTAGTGAGGTTTAAATCTGAAGCTTTAATAAAGCTGAGTCAGTCTACCTCATCTAACACACCATATCTGTTAGGATGAGCGAATTGTGAATACAAGGGATCAAGAGGAGGAGGCAAGTCCTGCCATGATTGTTGCCACTGGGGTTTAACAGATTGTGAGAGCTGAAAAGGTTGCTGCCACTGATGAGCAGACTGATATAAAGGTGGTGGATAATGAGGAGGTTGTTGCCACTGAAGACTAACATGGTGTGGAGGAAAAGATGAAAGATGTGGTGGTTGCTGCCAAGGTTTGATGGTATGTTGCGGGGGATACACAGACCCTCTATTACTTGGGAAAGTAGGGCGAGAAGGATTTGGTCTTGATGGTATGGGAAGAAAGTAGGACAAAGGGAGTGGATTAATTTGGGTAGCAGGACCGCTGTTGGGTGTATTACATATGTAGCTGGCTGCCCCTATATCCCTAAAGTTAACTGTAATTACGTCCCCTACTATTGTTTTCTTACTCCTGCCCACCCAGTCCCCTCTATGCACAGTAAGAATTTCACCACTCATATTACTAGGTAAAGGTTTGTGTAAGTGGAGCCACTGGGCGCATTTATTTCTTAACTCTACAAAGGTTTCTTTTACTCCCTCCTTCAGTGGGGGAACAGCTGTCAACACAACCACAAAAGGGGAGACTTCTGGTGGCAGGCTGATTGATTTAAAGCGTGCCTGCTTTGGCTTAAAGCCTTCAGGCTTGTTTGTAGAGAGAGGAACTGAAGGGTTGATAGACTTTCCTGCGACATCTTTTGTTTGTGAGGTAGTAGTTTTATTTCCATCAACAGAATGTTGATAAGCCGAAGTAGAACCCACCACCTTCGAAGTAGATAGGGGTGGGGGTTGGACAGAGTTATTCCCTGTTTGGGACAGATGTAGTGTAGCTGGATCCCTGGAAACTATAGTTATTTGTGCATTATTTGATGCATCTTTAGAAAGCTGGACACAAGATAAGCAATTGGGGACTGCTTCTTTGATCCCTTGTGGCTGAACAGACCCTGGCCCATTCGTCTTATTAGGCCATTTCGAGTGCATTAATGACGTGAGTCTGTCAAGTTTTGAAATTAAAGGCTTAATTTGTGCTGCTATTGTGGCCTCAAGGTCCAGTTTAAGATCTGTTACCATATTTTGAACCCAGCAGGGTATACCTGGCGCCAGTTGCGGGGTAGGTGATATCAGGTTATGATTCCTGACTTTAACTTTAGGTTTTTCCTTAGTCTTACTCTTGGACGTAACCTTTAGAGGGATAGTAACCCTTCCCCCAGAATCAATAAGTACAGGAGCTGTTTCCATATCAGTTGGCCCATCTAGACTCGGCTCCGCTTTGCCGGGTGACTGACAGGCTTCTAGGTCTGGGGTAGCCTCAAGATCGACATAAGACGGATCCGAGTCAGATTGGGTAACTGACAGATCGACAGCATTCGGTACAGTGAATGCGCCAGCGGTGGGCAAGGATAAGGGTAAGGAACAGTTATTCAAGGGCTGCTGGGAGGGTGATTTAGCATTTGCAAGAGAACCCAAAGACGAGCGCTTAGCATTCGCGAGATCCAGGGAGACTCTTTTTTCCAGCAATACAATGCTTTTGTCGATGGTCTCATTCACACGTGAAATAAAGAGATCTATGGGTCCAGTCACCTGTGCTACCGCCGTGGCTCTTTTAGTACAGCTTCTAGTTCTGTTGCGCATGGCTGACATCTGTGACGCAAGGGCAGTAGAGGATGGTAATATAACTGGGAGGCGGCCACCAGTGTTTGAGGAAGAGATAGAAAACACAGTTCCGCCTACCTTGACGATGAATTAAGGGCGATAAGACAGGGGTTCAGGGCCAGGGCCGTCCTCTGCCGTCCTTGAACGGCCTTAAACGGCCCGCTCTTTGCCCGGTCTTCGCCCCGGCCTTAGCCCCGCGCGCGTCCCGCGTGCGCGTTGCTCTCACTGCCTATCAGGGGGAAGAGCGGAAATAGGGGGCGGGAAGAGGACCAGCTGCGGCCGATCAGCGCCGCTAAGCACGCTGGTCCTCGCAGTCCCGCCTCTGTCCTTGGGGTCAGCTACAGTGTCCCTGGAAGCGCGTTGGTGCTCCTATGCACAGTGTAGACCCAGGAAGTGGCTCCTCAGCAAGGTCTCTTGCCTGCGAGCGGCACCCGCGAAGCGGGGGCCGCAAGGCGTTGCAGGGTGTAGCAGAGTGGCCAGAAAGGTGGACGGCAAGCAGACGAACAGGCAAAGGACACCCAGCAAGGTTGGTGTTCAATCCAAGGTGCTCTCACTCCGTGGCGATTTTAACTGGAGGAGGGGGCGGGAAGAGGACCAGCTGCGGCCGATCAGCGCCGCTAAGCACGCTGGTCCTCGCAGTCCCGCCTCTGTCCTTGGGGTCAGCTACAGTGTCCCTGGAAGCGCGTTGGTGCTCCTATGCACAGTGTAGACCCAGGAAGTGGCTCCTCAGCAAGGTCTCTTGCCTGCGAGCGGCTCCCGCGAAGCGGGGGCCGCGAGGCGTTGCAGGGTGTAGCAGAGTGGCCAGAAAGGTGGACGGCAAGCAGACGAACAGGCAAAGGACACCCAGCAAGGTTGGTTTTAAGATGCATTTTTGGGGATAATGAATTTTGTACCGCTGCTTCTTTAATGTTCGAAACTTACAGCTCTGGCACTTAATTGTAAACACCGGCACTTATGACAGCTGCCACTTGGTCACGCTGTTTGTGTGATTTAGAGATGAGCTGAGCAACAGCTGTTTATTAATTCCATGTACAACAGCTGTTTATTAATTGAATGTATATTAAATACAACTAACTGCTGCCACCCAAGCCATTCTTATTGCTCTGCAGGCCTAAAATAGTCTGGATTGTCACACTTCTAGCAGTGTGATGGTTCGAAGTTGTTCAGGTACTATCATTGCGGCGCTGGCACAGCCAATGGGTAGTGCAGGCTGCAGCGGCCTCCCGACGCGGGCCCCAGGACCTACATTTTTACAAATTAAGCACGGATCGTAAGACCAGGATTGAAGTATCAGTATGACCATGCAAACATCATCAAAAGGGCCTTTTAACTTTTCTTTGGCCTGAAATATAAAGAAAAATATTAGCACAGAAGCTAACAAAAGCGCCAGCCCCCATGCTGATCTAAAACTATGGTTGGCGATGTTCACAAATCACTTAATTCAGTATTGGCTACCAATTCTATATCAGCATTCTAGCGTTCTGCATTGTACCCCTCCATAAGATGGCAGTAAGTTATCACGAAGTAACTGCAAGCCTTGTGGTAAGCCCTCCAACAGTTGGGGAACTGCTTCTAGCAATTGAAAATGTACACAAGGAATCCAAGGCATTTGTCAGGTTTGGAGCTGAAGGGCAATGTAATGACATATTCCCTATTCCCTCAGTTGTCTGTTGGGGTGTCTCGTGGCCCCAATCCAATTGTGCTTATTTTTTAATGATGTATCTTTCTGGAAAATGATGCCCCAAAAATGTGCAACAAAAAGATAATCATCTAACGCTTTGAAGATGATGCGTTTTTTTTTTAAGAACCCAAAATGTAATGCACAGGCTTCTTGCTAGCTTAAAAAAATGCTGTGGGGCCGACGATCAACAAATCAATACTACAAAAACTAAGATCATGGCTCTGAAACCATCGCCCATCCGGAGGGTGCCTAAGATCAATAGGCAGACTCTTGAGAGCATACAGTCATATGTTTACTTGGGTGTATGTTTCAATCACAAATTGAACTGGCATGAACATATTGGCAAGGCATCAGTCATTCTTAAAATAACCAAGTAAACACAAGGAGATGATGGACGGAGCGCTGAAACTTTTAAGACACTCACCCCCAGTCACAGATCTGGGTTGAATCCTTCATCATTCTTTATGCTTGTTTCCAGTTCAGGGAAGACCTGGCTTGGTAGTTCGGGCTGGACTGTTCCCATGAGGCACAGGGTCAAGACTGATTTACATACAGCTGGGTCTGAACTGAGGTGGCGAAATGAGCTAAAGAATGATGATGGATTCAACCAAGATCTGTGATTGGAGGGGAGTGTCTGAAAAGTTTCAGCGCTCCGTCCATCATCTCCTTTTGTTTGATTTGTTCGCCCTGAGTTGGCAGGGTATACCCAGAATCCAGTGGCTCACTTTGCCACTGGATTCAAGCTAGCCTGGCTTATGAAGGGTGCTACAAAGAAACCAGTCCCAGGATGCTTGTTTACGGTTCAGGGAAGACCTGGCTTGGCAGTTCGGGCTGGACTGTTCCCATGAGGCACATGGTCAAGACAAATCTGCATATAGCTGGGTCTGAACTGAGGTGGCGAAGTGAGCTAAAGAATGATGATGGACTCAACCCAGATCGGTGAGTGTCTGAAATGTTTCAGCGCTCTGTCCATCATCTCCTTGTGTTTATTCTTAAAAGAACAACCAACACTATACTGGGGCACAAAGATAAAATTGGCAGCTGTCCTTGAGTGCAACGTTACAGATATAAAGGCAGAAAGCAGATGCAGCTGCAATTTATGAAGCCAAACCATGAGGATATAGCAAAATCAAGGAATTGCAAATAGTACAAAACTTTGAGGGCACTGCTAGAATCGGGTCCTGGAACATCAGTTGTCCTCGTTCTTGGAAACTGGCATCAGACCTACCCCAGACATTACTGTGTTACGTCCCGTGATGTACTGTTTACGCCTGGATGAAAATCAACATGGGTAAGTATATTTAAGATCTATAATTAAGATATCTGAAGACGCCAAGCTATTTAGTAAACCACGGGCATCGTATGTTAAAAGGACGGATCTATGACGTTACAACGCATACTTTTACCACGCCTACCATTACCACGCATTTTTTACAACGCAGGATCCATGACAACGCATACCATTACCACGCATGTATTTACAAAGCATATACCTTTACAACGCATACAATTACAACGTAAGTATTGGTAAGTATATAATATTTTTTAATATTTAATTTAATTAAAATTAATATAATGTAATTTAATTTAATTTAATGTAATTTAATTTAATTTAATGTAATTTAATCAATTTAATCAAATGTAATTTAAATTTAATTATATTTAATTTTTACACTGTACCCTTTTACCCAAAAACCCAAAACTGACCCTGAACCCAAAAAATACCCCTTTTACCCAAAAACTCAAAACTGACCCTGAACCCTAAAAATACCCCTTTACCCAAAAACCCAAAACTGACCCTGAACCCAAAAAATACCCCTTTTACCCAAAAACCCAAAACTGACCCTGAACCCTAAAAATACCCTTTTACCCAAAAACCCAAAACTGACCCTGAACCCTAAAAATACCCCTTTACCCAAAAACCCAAAACTGACCCTGAACCCTAAAAATACCCATTTACCCAAAAACCCAAAACTGACCCTGAACCCTAAAAATACCCCTTTACCCAAAAACTAAAAACTGACCCTGAACCCTAAAAATAACCCTTTACCCAAAAACTGAAAACTGACCCTGAACCCTAAAAATACCCCTTTACCCAAAAACTGACCCTAAACCCTAAAAATACCCCTTTACCCAAAAACTAAAAACTGACCCTAAACCCTAAAAATACCCCTTTACCCAAAAACTGAAAACTGACCCTGAACCCTAAAAATACCCCTTTACCCAAAAACTGAAAACTGACCCTAAACCCTAAAAATACCCCTTTACCCAAAAACTGAAAACTGACCCTGAACCCTAAAAATACCCCTTTACCCAAAAACCCAAAACTGACCCTGAACCCAAAAAATACCCCTTTACAAAAAAAACCAAATAATATTTTTAATAAAATAATATACTTACCAATACTTACGTTGTAATGGTATGCATTGTAAAAGTACCTGCGTTGTAAATACATGCGCGGTAATGGTATGCGTTGTAATGGATCCTGCGTTGTAAAAAATGCGTGGTAATGGTAGGTCGTGGTAAAAGTTGCGTTGTAAAGGTTGTATACCTAAAAGGACATTAGAAGAATTGTGTTATGTACATTCATGGACTGATCCTGCAACAATTGATCCAGAGGTTGTCGCCAGGCCAAGGACGCTTAAGGGGTCCCACCACGAAAGTTATTTCCCTGTAAAGCAGATGCTGAGGACAGAGAGATACCTGGATTGCATTTCGCTTGAGGCACGTCGTTCTTTGTACCTACAATTTAGACTTGGATTCTTGCTTACCTGAGTGTATCTGTGCTACAATTGCCTACAGTCATATTTTGAATTTTTTTATCTGTTCCTACGCGAACGGAGCACTTGCACTTGTTAGAGAACTGAAACACCCTCAATCTTCATGTGTATTTGAAGCTATATTTGAGGCCCGTGGTTTACTGTGCGAAGATCGATTCTGGACTTTGATTCAGAGACATGAATGTGGGAAGTGTGCTACGTGATCCGCCTACTACACTGTACAAGGGGCAAACCCACATTGGTCGAGATTAATATTTTTATGTAAGCGTTTTGCTGCGTTATGCTTCGCAAAAGCGCTTGCACTTTGTGACAGCAATGGCAATGATTTCAAGCTCAGGCCTATACCAAAACTGGAAATGTGTTTCTCCCTTTTTCTCTCAGTCCTTTCTTCCCCATGTTGTTTGATGCCTTCATTTATTTAACATGCAATTTTTCATGTCTATTTATTTGTGATGGCTAATTGCTGAAACCAATAAATTAGTGCAGAAATGAATGTGTTATGGGCCATATTTATTTACACTGTCATGGCATATATCCATTAGTAGAGTTGGTGCCTTTATTACACAAGATGCAATGCTATAAATTCCATAAACCAAACGGAACAAAATATAGAAAATAATTAACAGTCGCTTGAGGAATACACATTTCATGATCATAATGCCAGCCCTCAAACCACTCTGGAGAGCTTTAAAATTGTCATGGCTACTAAGATTATACAGTACAGATGGCCAAATTACGAAGCAATGTTATCGAAATTATGCAGCAAAACCCCCAAAAATAACAATTTGTCACATTTTCATTGTCAATATCATTTTCATTCATTTACGCAAGCAACTACAATTCTGGTAAATTCATTAAACTGTGGAAAATGCTGTAAATAACTAAACAGTGAAATACTACTATAGCAATCACCTAAATCCACACTGACACCAGTGTCCACTGCAGACTGTTTCATAAACGATTTATTGATGAAAGTAAACAAACTCTAAACATTCTGGATGTGACTGAGTGGAGCCACACAACCACAACCCTTGCACACCGACTTCAATTTCTTGTTTCTTTATCCTAATGAATACTCAGAACAGGGAGCATAGAACAAATTGTCCAAGAAAGTGCACAGATTCCTAATGCGGGACCTTTTTAAGCAGAATGGGGACGAGGAAGGGCAATGAATAATCTGTGGTTAGAAAGATTATCTTTCAGCTTTCAGAAAGAGCACTATAGAAGGTAGGTAACTTGTTCTTCAGATGGATACTTCTAACTGCAGATTTCTCAACTTTAGATTAGATGCCATATGAGTACCTCGCAGAGGTGAAGGGTCTGAGAACTTGAATTAGATCACAAAATCCTGCAGAATCTACTTTGTAAAGTGACCTTCCTGGTAGATCCGACTGTCAAGGCAGTAGTGTTCTGTGAACATATGTACAGAAATCCATGTCACAAGCTTTCATATGTTCAGACACCCCAAGTGCAAACTCCATTGCAGCAGCCTTGTCCCTGGTGGAATGAGTATGGAGGCCTCAGGGGCTTATTCTTGGCCAGTATATAACACATTTTAATACAAAAGACTACCCGCCATGAGAGGGCCTTCTTTTGAACAGCCTTCCCATTCTGAAAAACCCATAAAGAGCAGATCATCCATGCAATTATTTTTGTGCAGTTGATCTACCCGTTTAAAGCCTTCTTAGGGTCAAAGCTGATGGAGCTTCTGCTTCTCTTTCGAAGGAATAGGTAAATAAAAAAAGACACTGGTAGCCTATTCGATTGGCCAATTTGGAAGTGAATCACAACCTTCAGAAGGAAGACTGTCCTTTTCCTCAGTACCAGTTGGTCTGGAAAGAAGGATGTTTCGGGAGGCTGGATCAAGAGCACCTGCAGTTCACTCATGAAACATGTGATGTAACTGCAATGAATAATATAGTTATCCGTGTCAAAATCTGCAAAGAACAGCTGTGCATTAGATCAAAGGGCATGCACAAGAGAAATGTCAAGAATAGTTTCAGGTCCCACTGAGACATCAAAAATGCTTTTAGGAAAAACGTGCCAAACATTTTATAAATATAAAAAATAAATTAAAAAAAGCATCACCACAACTTAAAGACCGAAGATTAGGGAAACACTGAGAGGCTGAAAGGGCTGATAAGTAACCTTTCACTGTGTCCACAGCATGGTGTTACTGGGCTAACAAAAAAGAAACAAAGGAATATTAGTTTGACTTGTAAGGTCAGTGTTTCAAGCACCACACCAAGCAAACAAATTTGCCCCAGCACCAAACGTTAAAGGACTTCGTGAAAAGGTGCCTGGCTACAAGAATGACCTCAACTATGTCATCGGCAAGTCAAATGCATTCAGTTGCCGCTGCTAAATTTGCATGCATGGAACTGTAAATTGTGGAGACTTGGATTCAAGACCCTGCCCTGCTGTTGAGATAGTAGGTCCTTCCAAAGTGAAAGCCTGATCGGAGGAGCTCTTGGTTCTTCCCTTCAAGCCAGAATGCATCTAACATGTGCCTTGGAGGAAACCAATAAACTACATTGTGGACATTGAGCATTCTAAGCATTGGCGAACAGATCTAGCCAGGGAGTGGCCTATTGAATAAAGACGCTCAGCCCCACCTTAGGATGGACTCTCCATTTGTGGTCTGCCAGACAACACCTGCTCAGTTTGTCTGCTCCAGCTTTCATGGTTGGCAATCAGGAAGATGTTCTGCTGGTCCAGCCATCTGCAGAGGTGTAGCCCTTCCAGGCACAGGGTCCAGGACACAACTCCATTGTGCTTGTTGCAGTATCAAATTGCAGTAGTATATCAGAGAGAAACTGCACTCTCCTCTCTTCGATGGACAGCAGAAAGGCTTTTAAGGCTTAATAGCTTGCCCAAATTTCCAATCTGATATGGAGCTCGCTTTATGCCATAGAGCAGAGGCCTTTGATCACAGTCTCTCTTAAATGGCCTTTTCAACTCAGCAGTGATGTGTCTGTCACTACTGTAAACTCTAGGCGAGGGACAGCGAGGGTCTTGCTCCACGTCCAGAAAGCATTCATCACTCTAGATCCTGTGCCTTTTTCCGTTGGAATGTGCATGGAGTTGGAGAGGCATCATTGATTTTGGGCTCACTGAAATCTTAGGGCCCATTACATGGCCACCTGGCATTCAGGATGAGGAGGATTCACAAGGTCAGGAGACCAAGAAGCTTCAGAGCGATCTTCACCAAAAGCCAGGACGATGTAGTGAATGTCCTAGAATTGTTGCAGCAGAGAAAAGGAATTGAATTTCGAAGTCCAGAAGCACCCCGATAATGGGACCATCTGCATAAGACTCAGGTGAGATTTTGGCGTCTTTATGGTAGAACCAAATGATGTCAGGCATTCGGTTGTCGTCCATACATTGTCTACAACAGACTATGGTGAACACACCTTTAGCACCCAGTTATTGAGGTATGCAAACATGTATACTCCCAAACTGTGAAGAAGGGCGGCAACTACCGCCTTCACTTTTGTGAATACCTTAAGCACCAAAGTAAAGCTGAAGGCAGGCACAGTAAATTGAAACTGTACCTGGTCTACCTTGAATCACTTGTAATGCCTGTGGAACTGCAGGACGGGTATATGAAAATACATGTCCTGCAAGTCCAAGGATCCCATCCATTACCCAGCACCTAGAGTGGTCAAGATGCACATTAAAGTGAGCATTTTGAATCTGCAGGAAAGGCGTTTAGCGGGTAGATGTCCAAAATAAGCCTGAGGTCTCCGTCGTTTTTTGGAACGAGGAAGAAACGCATATAGCCTCTTTCCTCCTTCCCCTTTATCAGGTTAGGCACCCTTTCAATGGCACCCCTGAGAAACAGAAAGTTGACTTCTTGCATGAGGATGGCAGATACTCCTCAAAGAGTCGCTCCGGTGTGGAAGGAATGTGGCGAGGATGCACAGAGCAGGACATAGCTTTGGAGACACTGAAAGGCGTGTCCATTGTGGATGCCTATACCTCTCCAGAATACATGGTCTAATCCAGGTGTGTCTTCTGAATGAGTCAATAGTGCCAGTAACTCTGAGAATACAGTGTTTAGAGTCCAGGCCAACCCAGACCACATACTTGGTTGAATATTGACCATCCTGTGTCATTTGAGCCAATGAAGCACCGAGGTAAGCCTGAAAGGCCAGTAAGATGCTGTTGGCCCATCTCATAATACATGGGTGTACCTACCCAAGAAACATACCATATTTTTAGGCCAAAGGGCTAGATCAACTGAAGAACCCATTTTCTTCTCTAAACCATCCAGTCTTTTTGGTTTCCTAGCTGGAGGATGTGTCAGGAAGTAATTTGGACTGAACTTACTTTTTTTTCTTCTTTACAGAGTGCGAACTTCACCAGAATCGGGTATCAGAGCGCTTTACATAGCACCAGCTGCATTACTTGTTGAAGCTTGAATAATCAGGTTATCTGGTGAAGGATGCTTGGTCACCAAGAGACAGACTATGTCACATAGCCAAAGGATGACTGACTGGTGGGCACAAGCATGGATTAGACCACGTAGACAGAAATATAAGTAAGGGCTTCACTGAACAGCAATATTGGCTAGGATGAAGCTGGTCTTGGTTAAAGAATCTCATTTAACATATTTGATTTTGTCTCAATAGAGGGCAACTGAAATTCTAGTGTCTGGGATGACCTCCAGATCACACTGTAAACAAAGCCCTTTCCTCTGTTAGTGGCTCAAGTGGCAGGTCAAGCTTCGTTTCTGGAGCTATGTATAGCCCACTAGCATTTTGTAAGTCAAGATACAATGCATCCTCAGCATAATGAGGAGGAAGCAATGTGTACCCTTTCACATCATTATCAGTGTTTAGAGGGACATTTGCAGCCTGCATTGGGTCTGAATCAAAGTCAAAAGAATGTAAATTCTTTGGTGTTATGGACATCAAGACAGAGGTCTTGTATTGGAATCCAGTTGCAGAAGCATCAGTTGCGCATTTGTGATTTTTAGTGCATGACATATGACTGGAGAAGGTCGACGCTGGTTGGGGTCACAGACCGGTCTCTGCTTTGGATCATCAACCAGTGCCAACAGAGTTGTCGTCGGGACAGAACGAATTAGCGTGGACCTGTGTGCTGGAGTATAAGTCTGCATAGATTTGGTACAGGCCGGATTTGAGTCCCAATGGGGCAGACAACAATGGGGGCAGACCTGCTGACAGAGGTCTGAATGAAGACACCAAAGGCTGCAAGGAGACCCAAGGCACACAAGAGGTAGCCAATCTTACACCAAAAATCTAAAGCATGGTCTTTTTGAATGTCACTATTTGCTGAGGATAGCCCTGGAAACTCAAGATCAATTGTAAGATTGGTTCGGACCCAAGAGACAACAGGGAAGTGGGATCCTTATCATAACACTTGCATCTTCTTGCTAGACCTTGAGTGGTACGATTGGGTTAAGTCCCGCTTGGTCTTATTACGCTTGTGCCTACACCTTGACTGACTTATTGGAAGGCTTTGAGCAAAAAGACGATTTCTTGGGGAAGAGGCCTCGTGACTGGGACTGTGATTAGGCTTGCTATCTGGACGGGAGTCAGACCGGTGCTTCAAATGCAACATCATCTTATTTTCAGTAACAAAGAGATCAGTTTCTGGTCCAGAAAAGCCTAAGAGTGCATAAGAGCACACATGTCACACAACTTAAGAGTTGTGGCCTCACCACAAGCACCATAGGCATACCTTGTCCATAACATGACCGATATCAGCTTCTTGCTGCCTCAGCACAATATTAATTCTGTTTTTAGTAGGGACATCGTTCCCTAACACACTGTGAAAAAAACTTCATGGGTTTATTGAAAGACCAACTAAGTTGAAAGCATCACTCAGGATCCCAGTTAAAGGACATGAAAACTGAAGATACTTCACAGCATGGGGTAAAGCTTATATGGGGCTCTGTTCCATTACTTCAAGGGTTTTATGGAGTGTCAGTGGATCAGTCTGTGCCACCTACCAAAAGCAGGAGTATTGCTGGAAGATCTCTGGATCTAGTCCAGCGCCTGGGCATATTCAAACGGTGAGGAATCTGCAGTGAGAAGTATCCATCAGAATTGTTATTTTTAGAATTTGTTCCAATACCTCGCTTTTACTCCTTCCTGGAATTTTTATTTGAAAATAGGTCACTGGTTTAGACTAGAAATGCAGAAACATTTTTTTTATTGCCAATCCATGTCATAGTTAAACCAGTTACAATTCATATGGGCATATAGATATCCACTACAAAAGAAATACACCATAATTCAGTTTTATCATATTCATTAAGTGCATAAAGAAGAATATATAAGCAGTAAAAATAAACAGCTGCATACACATTTCATTACTCTTTCATGTGGTCTATCATTTGACCAAAGACACACAGGATCCTTTTTGATTCCTTAACCGGCAGCACAGCCGTTGTGACTCGATGAGTCCAATCAATTAAATCCTGTTAACATTATTCTTCTTGTACTCCTTATTTTAATCCATTTCTTTATTCAACTGTTTTTTTCTTTGTCTTCAATTAATTTTACTCATTGTAGTTCAAGTTGAACTACAATGAGTAAAATTAATTGAAGGAGTACAAGAAGAATAATGTTAACTAGATTTAATTGATTGGACTCATCGAGTCACAACGGCTGTGCTGCCGGTTAAGGAAGCAAAAAGGTTCCTGTGTGTCTTTGTTCATATTGCGGCGCAACTTGGGCGGAGCGCTTACCTGGCATGCACGCCTTCAAGTACAATTGGTGAAATACAGAGGATGTTTAATTAAATAAGGTGTGCAACTCGCTACTTACTTTTTTCATTGTCTATCATTTGACCCCACATCCTTAAAACCAGTTTCCGTCTCTGCAGCCCTTTAAAAGAATAGAATCTGTACTCGAGGTTAAAAATGGCATAAAATCTAGCTCTCCACATCTCAAAAGTTGGGGGTTCCTTCTGTAGCCAGGAGGAAGCCATGCAGAGTCAAGCATCTAAAGTAGCCATAAATATCAGATACCTAAATTGCTGTGTGGCCCGTCTAGTCGTCAGCCCTTACCCCAGGCTCAGTAACCTTGTTATAGGTGTGAAATTAATTTCTATACCAGCCAGATCCGTTAAAAAAGCCTCCATTTGTCTCAGCAATTGTCGTTATTGAACACAGGTAAAAAACATATGGAGAATGTCTGTCTGTTCAGCCCCGCAGCGGAAACATTTGCCGTCATTCATCCCCCCCCATTTAAGCATTTTAGCGGAAGTATAATACAGATTAAAAACTGTTTTAAAGGGCTGTGCTTTTAAATTAGAAGAGATAAAAAAAGTATCTGCCATCTCAATAGATTCCACCAGAATGTCCCCATCTTGAGCTAGTAGATTATTTCATTTAACATTTTGAGCCTCCAAATCATCCTGTTGGGTATCCACCAGACAATTATATAAGCTACCGATACTAACCCTCGAACTGGTTGCCTCAACAAGATAATTTTTCATTACTACCACCCATTTCCGTTTTCTCTGTAGGAAATCTCAGATCTGTAAAAACTTTAAAAATTCAGTTTTAGGGAGAAGATATTTTTCAGCCAGTGCTGAAAACGGAGAGTACCATCTTGATTTTAAAAATCCCCTACCATCATTATCCCTTTTTGTCTCCATCTAGCCGTTATAGTATCCCAAAATACAGAGGGCAATAACGTAGCAGTAGGTGTATAACAAACCTAATCTATCTTAAAATGCCTTCAAACATGTTTCCAGATTTTAAAGGCTGCTAAGAGGACCTTAAAGCGAGTTTTCTTATAGTAGCTTGGTTCAACTATCTTAAATAAACATTTCTCGTCCTCTGAACCAAGTAACATTTCAGAGATAGAGCCTCTGCCACAATGCTAATGCGTTCACCGTTCTTCATTGCCCTATGAGGTTTTCACTGGCCCCACTTAAATCTGCCACATATCGACTTCAAGTTGTAGAGCGGAGTGTGGCTAGGTTCTAATGGTACTGATCTAAAATAATAAAACACTTTAGGCAGTATGTTCATTTTAGGCACTATCAGCAATCTTTTTCATGTGTTTTTAATCCCAGCTAGCATAGAACCCCAGAACCCCAGCAAGCCTCTACAAATTAATTCAGGCATGTTCTAACTTGTTTGTTTTAATTTCTAATTTTAATACATAAGTAAGTAACTTCATCCGTGACCCTAGGGTCACCAGTACAAGCTTAATTTGTACAAATAATTTGAGTATTAGTTGTATTTAACTTATATCCCGATTTTTGCACAAATAAAAAAGCCAGTCACTATCTCCAGGATAGCAGCAGTTGAACCATGAGTGACGATGGCATCATCTTCCGCAAAGGGAAACACCTGTGGTTCTGAAAATTCTGGACTCGTGTATTAAACTTTGCCGCAGTATGACGATTTTGGTATCAAAAGACCGAGAATGGCTAATACACTATGTACAAGCATTTTCGTCATATTCCAGTAACGATTTCACCTCAAAATCGTCATTTTCGTCCTGAACCCTTGGCTTCCATTTTGTGTACAGCAGCCATTCTGTGAGTTGCCCTCACATAGGCTTATAACTACAGCCAAATTCGATTCCAAAGGACACGCACACCTTAATTGACTTCTCTGTGACCTGGGCAAGCTGAGACCATTGCCCAGGCCGAAACTGCCCGGCCAGTTTCTTTCCCAGTGGCCGAGCGAGATAGCATCAAGGCACAACATGCCATAAACCTTTTCATCACACACACACCCTGCCTAACCTTGCTCACACCTGTCCCTGATTCTTTACATATATCTTGTTTTACGAGGAGGAGCTGCCCGTTTTTATTGGGGGTCCACCGATATCTGCTGAAAATGTTGGGCCTTGCCGGGTAATTTGTTGTGGGCTGGACGAACTGAAATATGGGCTTGTCATCATGACTCTGCTTTTTCTCTGTAGTGAAAATATGTGAATGGTCAACTGTAAACCTAAGAATGTTTGCCTGAAGCATAATATTTTGCATAAAAAGAGAAGACTGGCTTGGTAAGATTGAGCAGTCTCCTGAGAATATACAAGTGTTTTACTTCTAGGACGCCTCTTACTTGGTTGCAGCCAATACATTCGATCTTTGACTTCACCTAGAAGACTGAGTTTCTGTGTCTGAATCAGGAAAGTACTCGTGGTCTTTGGGTGTTGTCCCTGGCACCGCTGGGTTACCGGTTCAGTACCGGTTCTGAAAAACCCAGTACCTCAGCTGGCGCCCAACGTGGGGCGATACCAACGGTACCGGTCCAAGCCAGAGGTTCGTGAGGAGCTTCGTGTGAAAATTCTGGAGGAAGGCGGCCACTTCATCGACCCCTGCATGTCGACGTGGTCCGAAAGTCTTTGCTGCGAGGTTCCCCGCTTCCCGACGGCTACGAAGGACTGCTGCCCTGGCTATCGCCCTGATTTGGACCCTTAATGTTTGGTAGAGCGAAACGATAGACGAGTCTTCTGGTGACGTCATCGATACCTCAGTTAAGTATAAGTGGAGCGTCTCCCAGTCCTTAGTTTTGGGTATCCCTTTGGGATCTTTGATTTGGAACGTGCAAGTACCAAAGCCGAGGGATTCGTGTATTCACGAGAATATCGTATTCAATAATCCTTTGAAGTTTGAAGCTAGACTAGAGAGCGAAGATGCCTGGTCTTAGCAGACTTGGAAATTTGTTTTGTCTTGGTTGTAATAGGGATTCCCGATTGGAGGACTCGTGTCCGGTTCCTCCGATTGGAACTCCAACTTATGAATTGTATGTGAAACATGGAGTAGGCCCCATCACATATAATGAAGTGTGGATCAGATACACCAGAAAAGATGGTGTTCTAAAATGGCCCCAATATGGTAGCTTTGACACGGAAATCCTAGATAATCTAGAAGTTAAACTCTTTAAGAAGAAAGCCCGGCCGGCGATGTTTGACTCTTTCCGCCTATGGCGTAAGGAGGCCAAACAGAAAGAAATTAAATTAGAGAAGAAAAATAAGAGAGAAAGGGGTATTTCAATAATGCAAGCTGCTATGCAGTTTAAAGATAATTAAGAGGAACAAATGAGTGAGCAGTTGCACAGGCAACGTAAAATGGTAATCGATAAATGTTATCCAGTTTTGCCGCCTCTTCAGCAAGATGCAGCAAAAGAGCTTGAAAAAGACCCCCTAATGTCGCATTTGTTGAGTTCGCCAGCCCCCTATGCGCAAAATGCTACGACACCTCCGCAACCTTTAGTTGCGCAACCTTTAGTTGTTGTGCCTCCTGCTCCTCCACAGCCACCAGCTGTTCTCCAGGTGGTTCCTGTTCCTCCGGTGCAGCCTCCTCAAGGGCCACCGTCTTTGACATCTGCTCTGCCTTTACTTCCTACAACTTTAACTACTATATCGACTCCCACTTCTGGTATTCCTTCTGACACTGCATCTGCCTTGCCTCACCGTGCCTTTCCGCTTGTCTTTTCATCAACTTCTCCTTCTGTCCGACAGAGAGTGGCTAGTACTTTTACTAGTCTCCTATATCCTCTCTTTGGTGCAACAAGTGTAACTCCTGACACAGAGCGTAAGCAGTTGCGTAGCCAACTGCCTGATTCTAGGGAGAAGGAAACGTTGAATTATTTGGCACATAGATGGATGACCGAACCAACTAAATATGACCTAAAATCTGTTATGGATGTCTTCCATCAGTGGGAAGAACCAAAGCAGAGATACGTTTTTGAGAAAATGTGTACTTTCCTTTGTGAGGGTCGAGAGGAAAATGATTTGGAGCCCAATCCGCCTGAGTTGTGTCATATACGGTTCGCGTTTGGAAAAGGCGCAATTGTGGGTTCAGATGTTAAGAAAGCAGTTGCGACATTGTTGTCATTGAGGACTGAAAGTGTTTCTCGGTCATTGTTTGAGTCTGATTCCTCTGTTAAAAAGAAGGTGAGACAGTATCCCATGAGGGAAGTTCCCCCAGTTTGGAGAGATGGGGACGCGAATGCTAATCCAATCATTCCACCACACTTTCAGCGTGTGTGGGTACATGTTCCATGGAAGCGAGCTGAAGTTTTGGCCCTTAAACAGACATTGCCTGATCCCCGTAAAAATCCTGCAGGGTATTACAAGGAATTGTCCCAGACTGCAGGTTCATGCATCATTAATTTGGCGGATATAGACATGTTATTTGGGAATGTTGTTCCACAGCCTTTATGGGGAAAGATTCGTCATGCAGATCATGATCAGGAGTTAGGTGACTCATGGGCTAATATTACTGCTGCAGATGCCCGACAAGTTGGTGGTGCTAAACCCGAGCCTTTAGTAGCAGATCTCCCTGGTAGGATCATTAATTACATGAAGACTTTAATGCCTGCGATGCGTGTGAATTGGGATAAGTTGTCTGCGTGCAAGCAGAAGAAAGATGAAACGGTCTCAGATTTCTTCACCAGGTTTGAAGAAACGTTTGTCGACCACAGTGGTCAAGATATGAGTACAGAAGGTGGCCATTGATTGTTCGTCGATAAATTTGTGCACAATCTGCTTCCCGAGTTGTGTAAGAAGTTAAAGGATTCAGAGAGTTCTTGGGCCGTTTCCTCTTCAGCACAGATATTGGCTACTGTACAGTACTATGAAAATAGAGATAAAGACGAGAAAGATAGAGCAGAAAAGAAAACGAAAGAGTTAAAAACAAAGGTTCTGTTACAGCAAGCGTATCCGCCACGTGGTGGTCAGAATAGAGGTGGTCAAAATAGTGGTGCTCAGAGTAACTATCAGAATAACTATCAGCAACCTCAACAGTTTCAGAGGAACTCGCAAAGAGTCGAGTATACTCAACCACGTGTCCCTGTAGGTCCCAATCAGTGTTCATATTGTAAGGAAGAGGGTCATTTTAAGTATAGTTGCCCTATTTTGTTACAGCGTGGAAATGGTGTTTCTGGCGCAAGAGGTCGAGGTGTTCAACAAGCTCCTAGAGGTAGAGGACGTGGAAATTTTCCCCAGAACGCGCGTTCCTTTCCGCCTCAAAATTCAATGAATAGTTTTGATCAGCAGAATAACGCGTCTGGTAGGACGGCTCAGTACTATGCTGATGACTACTATGCAGAAGATGAGCACATGGCAGGTAATGATTGCTAGGACAGCCGTAGACAAAGAGAGGGAGTTGTTTCAGTTCCGGCAGATCAGAGTGGACCTTACGTTGAGGTGATTACATCAGGTGTGTCAGAACCTTTTCTGTTGGATACTGGTGCTACAAAGAGTTCTATTATGCACTCTAAACTCCCTGGCGCACCTTTGTCTGGCGAAACAAATGTATCAGTAGGTTTTTCTGGCGCCCCAGTTAGAAACCCGATTTTTGACCCTTTGTCCCTTTCTGTTGGACCTTGCGAATTCGAAGCACCCCTTATTCTGACGACAGGTTGTGGTGAAAACTTGTTAGGATTGGACTTGTTGAAAAGATTGTATGCGACGTTATATTGTTCTCCTTCAGGAGTACAACTTACACTGGGTAAGAAAGTGATTTCTTCAATGTATTTGTCAAAGGACAAACTTCCAACAGAATTGTCATCTCTCCCTAATATTCTTTGGGCTACTGGTCCTAATGATGTGGGTCTTTTGGAAATACCGCCATATGTTGTGACATTGAAAGCCAATGTTAAGATGCCACGAATTCCCCAATACAAAATCTCTAGTGAAGGTGAGAAAGCGTTGCTAGCAATCATTTATGATTTGATTGAGAAAGATGTAATTAAAGAGACAAGAGGCAACGTTTGCAATAGTCCTGTTCTGCCTGTCTTGTAGCGTACTGATCCTTCCCACCCACCTGTTTACAGATTTGTGATTGATCTTAGAGAGGTCAATAAAATAGTTGTGCCACAATTTCCAGTTGTTCCTGATATCACTGCCCTATTGACTATGATTCCTGCTTCCGCGACTTGGTTCTCGGTGATTGACTTGAAGAATGCTTTCTTCAGCATCCCGATTGCTGAGGAGAGTAGGGATATTTTTGGCTTCAGTTTAGGAGGTCGAAGCTTCCGCTTTAAACGCGCTCCCCAGGGCTACTGTGAAAGTCCATCAATATATAGTCAAGCTTTAAAAACACAGCTTGATACGATTGTTTTACCTGATGGCGCTACCCTCATTCAGTATGTTGATGATTTGCTTGTTGCTGCAGATACTGAGGAAATCTGTAAAGAAGCCACATTGTCTTTATTGCGTCATTTGTGTGATTTGCATCACAAAGTGTCTCTCTCAAAATTGCAATATTGTCGACAAGAAGTGACCTACTTAGGTCATCTCTTATCGAAGGAGGGAAGGAAACTGACCCCAGAAAGAATTCAGGCAATAGCGAAATTGAGTGTGCCAAGAACACAGAGAGAAGTGCGTGCTTTTTTGGGCATTACATCATATTGCAGGCAATGGATACCAAATTTTTCGTTATTAGCCAAACCTTTGGTGGCATTAACCTGTAAAGATACACCGAATCCCGTTCCATGGTCAGAAGATTGTCAGAAAAGTTTTTCCGAATTGCGCACAGCATTATGTTCGGCTCCTGTGTTGGGTACCCCCAACTACAGTAAGCCCTTTACATTGTATGTCCATGAGAAAGAAGGTTGTGCATTATCAGTGTTGACACAGTTGTTCGGAGACAAGCAGCGTCCATGTGCGTATTTTTCGTCGACTTTAGACCCGGTAGCTAAAGCATTGCCAAGTTGCTTGAGAGCCGCAGCAGCTGTTTCTATTCGACAGTCTGCTGGGTTAGTGATGAATAACACATTGATTGTGATGGTTCCACATGCAGTGGACACGTTGTTAAACAGAACCAAGACACAGCACTTAACTAGTGCTCGATTGTCGGGTTACGAGTTGACATTGTTAGCGAGCCATGTGCATATAAAAAGATGCAACACACTTAACCCAGCTACGTTGTTGCCGATTGTAGAGGAATTATATGATTCAGAACAGCATGATTGTTTTCTTAGAACAGAAGAAGAAACAAAAGGGAGAATAGACCTCCAGGATACTCCCCTTGCAAAATGTGATGGTACCTTATGGGTCGATGGTTCATGCTTCAAGCTTCCGAATGGTGATACGACTGCAGCATATGCTGTCACGACTTTGCATACAATTGTTGAAGCTGCACGTATCCCACATAATTCAGCTCAAGCAGCAGAATTGATTGCACTTACGAGAGCATGTGTGTTGTCAAAAGGAATGAAAGTTACTATATATACCGACAGCCAGTATGCATTTGGTGTGGCTCACAGTTTTGGACGATTGTGGAAAGAACGTGGGTTTCTGAATTCGCATGGAGCTAAGATTCAACATGGTCAGTTGGTGAATGAGCTTCTTGAATCACTTACTTTGCCCTTGCAAGTTGCGATTGTGAAATGTAGCGCACACAAAAAGGTGACTGACGATGTTGGTCGTGGAAATGCATTTGCTGACGAAATCGCAAAAGAAACTGCAAGGGATGAGTTGCGGGCCCTGCAAGATGGATTGGTGACGTTGGAATGTGTGAAGACACGATAGAGTGTGAAGTCTATTCAAGCTGAAGCTACAGAGAAAGAGTTAAGTGTGTGGAGAGAAAGTACGGGTAAATTGGATGCAAATGGTTGTTGGGTTGAATTGTCAGAGCATCAGAGATGGTTGTTACCTGATGCGTATGTGCTTGCAGTGGTTACAATGGCCCATGGAATGGCTCACATCAGTGTGAAAGGGATTTGTAAGTTGTTGGCTCCAGTATGGAAAAATGCTGGAATTCCTAAGTGTGCAGAGAATGTGGTCAAGAATTGCATGGTGTGTCTGAAATACAATCCTGGTAAGGGAACCCCAACTCCAGCTGGTCATTTTGCGCCTCCAACGTATCCGTTCGAGGTTTTGCAGCTAGATTTCATCCACATGGAAAGGTGCAACAACCTGAAATACGTACTCGTTGTTGTTTGTGCCTTTTCAAGATGGGTAGAAGCGTACCCCCTAAAAGACAGCACTGCCCTATCCACAGCTAAAGCCCTTGTGAAAGAGTTCTTCCCTAGGTTTGGAATGCCGAGAATGGTCTGGAGTGACAATGGGAGTGAATTTGTGGGTCGAGTGATGAAGAAAGTATGTGAAGGGCTAGGCATTCATCAGAAATTTCACGCTGCAAATCACCCCCAATCAGCTGGATTAGTAGAATGTTACAATGGCACGCTAAAGTTAAAACTGGCCTAAATTCAAGCGAGCTCTGGTCTTAAATGGCCTGACGCTCTGCCTTTAGCACTCCTATCCACCAGAATGACTGTGCATTCGCGAGTGGGACTTAGTCCATATGAGATAGTTTTCGGCCGCCCGGCCAACATATGGGGAGTGCCAAGGCCCACAAAATTTAGTGAAATCGAACACCCTGTTTTGCTTGACTATTTGTACGAATTGACGGCGAAATTGCGTGTTTTACACCAACAGGTTCACGATACTCTGCCTCAAGCCTCTGAAGCTCCAGGTCATCACATCGATCCTGAATCCTGGGTTCTGGTGAAAAACTTTCAGCGAACAAAGAACGACCAGCCCAGGTGGACCGGCCCACACCTCGTCCTTCTTTCAACGAGACCAGGTGTTCGAGTGGAAGGAAAGAAGCACTGGATCCACGGTGTACATTGTAAGAGGGTGCCCTTGCCTCTGCCGTACGACCGGTGGGTCCAGGAGGGTGTCGCCGACTCAGAGACTGAAACCGTGCCTAGTTTTCTGCCTTTCAGTGATGCACGTGTAAAAGGAACACTTACTGAAAAAGAGAGTGACAATATTTTGCAACCGGCTGTATCACCATCAATTCGATTGGACACGACAGAACCTGAACTCCTTTTCCGAGACCAGACAATACCTGGAAAACAAAGATATAATCTGAGGCCGAGAACTGTGAACTAACAAAAAGATATTCCTTTTCTATTGCTATTTTTGAAAGTGCAGCTCTCTCATCTGAAAAACTTTTTTATTTTTGTTTTTCGAACCACCATCCGGGTTGCGCTATAGGGTCGCGGTTGCCCAAAGTCTTTGGGGTGCAGCTGAAGACGTTAGGTCGACAGTTCTGGTTGGTCTAAGGGAGTTGCCCTGGACTGACAGAAGCATTCCTTAGCATAGAACACCCAACCATCGCGAGCAGCATATTAGAGAGGATGGAGTTTTTTGAGATGGGGAGACCTGCCAAAGAAATGAACTTTAAAAGCAGAATATGTAAAATGATGACCAAGAAAAGCTTTTTGATATTGTGCATTTTCATGTTATTCAGTGTAATGATATTTTTAATAGGATATGTTTTATTCTCTTTTCAAGTGACATTTGCACCCACCACATCGCCCATACCTCCTCCTTCTACTGTTTCCCCACACTCTTTTCAATCCCTTCCTGAACATGAATCCGCTAGGAGATTGGAATTCGTTAATAACTCCTTCGTTCAGCTTTTGCACCAACACCAACTAGTAATGAACACGACTAACTGTTGGGTGTGTGGTCTTATGCCTCACACAACGGATAAAGGTATCCCTTATCTGGTCCTGCCTTTCAGCCACAATGGTTCTGTGTGGGCATACAGAACAAAGTTCATCTATGCACATGAAATCTACCCCCTACGTTCTGTGGAAGACAATCCTAAGAATAGTGCTCTAGTTAAGGGTATAGTAGACATGATTAAGGAAGATATTTCCTACGAGACTATCCCTAGAGATGAGACACTAGTATACATAGGATGGAACGTGACCGGATATGGAGCTACTCTGGGTGAGAAACAGCAAGCTAAGAGATCTTCCCCGATTTGGATTGTACCCCATCAGGGTCACCTGTGTCTGCAAGGTACTGGCAAGAATCCCAGAGCTCAGTTAGGGAAGAGTATCTGCACTGAAACGTATGTTTTTGCATCTCAGACTTCCCCTTCGTTTTTAGCAGCTAAGGGTACCTATTTCATCTGCCATGATAGAGCCTATACATGGTTGCCCCCTGACTTTTCGGGCACATGTTTTGTTTCGTTCCTGCTGCCTCCCACCTACACAGCTGCGGCAGATTACCATAAGACAAGGATAGTTAGAGGTGTCTTCAGTGAAGAAGACACTGCAGGACAAGAATTTGGGGACTTCGTAAAGGGTTTTCTGCCGTTCTGGGGACCCATGGTTAACAGCAGAAACATAAGGCAAATGACAAGGGTGGTTGAATCCACCGTGATTGAAACTGCCGGTGCCCTTAGTAACTTGACTGCTGAGCTCCAGTCGGACCGTCTCATGACCCTTCAGAACAGGTTCGCGTTAGACGTCATACTTGCAGACCGAGGTGGGGTATGTAAACTGATCCAATCGAGTTGCTGTGTTTTCATTCCAGATAACGCTCCAACAGTGTACCAGGCTATCTCCAAACTGCATAAGATTTCCGAATCTATTCATGTGGATAAGGGAGATTGGTCGTTAATGGGATGGTTCTGGGAACTGATATCCGCCTGGGGGTGGAAAATTCTGATGGTCATTGGGATGGTCTTAGCCATTCTTTTCCTGTTCTGTCTGTGCGTGCAGTGTGCTCCTGCAATATGTGGCCTCTGTGCTACATCATGTGTAAGGAAACCTGTATCAAGAGACGAGCTAAGTACTAGGATGATGTTACAGCAACATCTCAATGACTTTAGGAATATAGACCTGGACTCAGATTAGCATGAGGATAGGTTAAATTGCCTCTGTAAGGGCAAAAGGAGGGTTTGTGGTTCTGAAAATTCTGGACTCGTGTATTAAACTTTGCCGCAGTATGACGATTTTGGTATCAAAAGACCGAGAATGGCTAATACACTATGTACAAGCATTTTCGTCATATTCCAGTAACGATTTCACCTCGAAATCGTCATTTTCGTCCTGAACCCTTGGCTTCCATTTTGTGTACAGCAGCCATTCTGTGAGATGCCCTCACATAGGCTTATAACTACAGCCAAATTCGATTCCAAAGGACACGCACACCTTAATTGACTTCTCTGTGACCTGGGCAAGCTGAGACTATTGCCCCAGGCCGAACCTGCCCGGCCAGTTTCTTTCCCAGTGGCCAAGCGAGATAGCATCAAGGCACAACATGCCATAAACCTTTTCATCACACACACACCATGCCTAACCTTGCTCACACCTGTCCCTGATTCTTTACATATGTCTTGTTTTACGAGGAGGAGGTGCCCGTTTTTATTGGGGGTTCACCGATATCTGATGAAAATGTTGGGCCTTGCCGGGTAATTTGTTGTGGGCTGGACGAACTGAAATGTGGGCTTGTCATCGTGACTCTGCTTTTTCTTTGTGGTGAAAATATGTGAATGGTCAACTGTAAACCTAAGAATGTTTGCCTGAAGCATAATATTTTGCATAAAAAGAGAAGACTGGCTTGGTAAGATTGAGCAGTCTCCTTAGAATATACACGTGTTGTACTTCTAGGATGCCTGTTACTTGGTTGCAGCCAATAAATTCGATCTTTGACTTCACCTAGAAGACTGAGTTTCTGTGTCTGAATCAGGAAAGTACTCGAGGTCTTAGGGTGTACCCTGACACCGCTGGGTTACCGGTTCAGTACCGATTCTGAAATACCCAGTACCTCACACCTGGTAACTTTCCTGCCTATATTGAACAGATTTGATGATCACACTATCCTCCAAAATAGTGAGAAATGGGTGGATATATAGAGCAAATGGTAAAGGCGAGCAGGGGCATCCCTGCCTCTTTCCCTTGGAGATAGTAACTGGCTCTGATCCTAAGCCCATCATGCAAATTCGAACTGGTGGGGGTTCTATACATAGCCCTTATGGATTTAATAAAACCTATGTCACACCGAAACCATCGAAGAACCATCCACAAGAACTCTCAAGAGACCCGGTCAAATGCCTCTTCGGCATTCAATAATACCAGCCCCATCGTAGCATGGTGTACATTAGCTAAATTAAATAAAGTCACTACCCTAATGATATGATTAACCGTGCCTCTTCCTGAAATAAAGCCATGCGGTCGGATCGAGTTCAACGAGGCGATGACCCTGGCTAGACGCACAGCTAGGATCTCAGCGTATATTTTACCTCACATTCGACAAGGAGATGGGTCTATATGACTCAGGTAGTGTAAGGGGCTTATCTTTTTTTTTTTATCAATGATATTCACCAGATCCCAGGATGGCGGACCCATCCCCTTCTGTGCCTACTGGAATGGCGCCAGCATATCGGTTTTCAGCTCTTGAAAAAAGACTTTATAAAATTCTAATAATTTATCTGGGCCAGATGCCTTACCCATAGCCAGTGTATTATTCACTTCTTCCATGTCATCTAGTGTAATGGAGGCAGCGAGGTGCACAGATTCTTGGTGGCTAAGGCTCTCCCTGAATACATACTCTATCAGTGCATCCCCCGCCGGACCTCCAGTACTACCACTCTCAGTATAAAGGTCGTCATAAAGGATCCTTAACACTATAAGAATCTCAGAGTGAATCTCCCTGTTGAATCCTTCATAGCAGCTATCCCTTGATCAACCTCCCTAGACCTGTCTCGTTTCGCTAAGCATCATCCTGTGGTTTCCCCATATTCATAATCTTTTCTATATACCCGATATTTACATGAGATCTCTTTGGTCCAGTGTGAATTCATTCTAGCCCTACAGCGGGCAACCTCAGTTTGTGACAACGTATTTGAGATATCATGCACACATTATATGAGATTCTGCTCAGCCCTTCCGAGATCCTCATTTACACTCTACATCAGGAGCTTAACCTGCCTCTGTTTATGGAGCCCAAAACTCAGAATCTCTCCCCTAAACCCTACCTTTAGCGCGTCCCATACCAGCAAGTAGGCAGCTGTGTTGCGGTTCATTTCAAGGAATTGTATAATCCAATGTTTGATATGGCTGACAAACAGGGTATCTTGCAGGAGTTTCCTTTCAAAGGAAAAAGATCTTCATGGTCGATGGGAAGCCTATAGCAGGAATATCTAGCAATAAGGGATTATGATCAGAGGAGGTTATGAATTTTAATCCCTGCTGTTAATGTCCTAGAGATAAAAAAGTAGTCTAGTATGACAAATTTGTTTTGTGGGCAAAAATAGTATGTGAAACCAGGGGCAGGATATATCCTTGTCGTCCAAACGTCCATGATCAGCTAAGAGCCATTGTAGTGCTGTGAATACTTTAGGCTTCCTACCCCTATACCTTCAATTATCTGATTGTACCTCCAAGCAATCTAAATAAATATGAAAACAGTCGCGCAACACCAGGGATGAAGGCCAAGATGCCAAAATCGAGAACCTGTGCCTCATCTGAACTGGATCCATATACAGAGCAAATAACAAACGTAATAGAACCTACAGCACATTCCACAATCACCCAAGGGCCGTATTAATCCACCAATGTTCTACCTACTATATGTACAGTTTGTTTTGCGAGAATAGCCACCCATCGAGTTGTAGTACCCTGTTGCGTACAGGCTATTAAAGTGTAGCTCAGTTCTGCCAACATCTTGCGCTTGTCCCAAGGGATAGGAGTTTCTTGTATACAAATCACATCGGGTTGTAATATCCGTAGCTCTGCAGCAACTCTCTGCCTTTTAGCACTGTTATTCAAGCCACACACATTAAAAGAACATGTGGCCATCATCCTATCCCCCATCAGATCATATTAATCTTCACATTCGAAAACTTAACCATGATTAATATCAAAATCAACATACACCCATCTTGCTCCAACTTTGCAATGACAGATTGTTTTTATTTTTCTTCCCCAACCTTGACCCCCTAAAGTGCCCCCAAACCCTTACAGCTGTGACCTCTCTGACCCCCCCTTACCTGCCCCACACCACTCCACACCACCTATCAAGGCAGTAGGACCCATGGACCAGTGTGATGGGAAGCTTCCACTCCCCCCTGTTCACCCCCCTTCCAGAAGTCAGTTACCATGCAGCATTACCATAATTTCCTGCATCCAATCCAATAAACCCCAGCCCTCCTTTTCCACAGCAATAAACACAAGACCCCCAAGTAATAAATGTACAGTGACTACAAGTGCTCATGAGCTTGTATATCACATGAGAAAAAACGGATTTGATCATTATATATAACCTTCAATTTTGCAGGATTGAGAAGAAAGACCTGTGCCCCTTTACCCTGGAATAATTGAATTAACTGCTGAAATTGCCCGCGTTTCTCAACTGTCATATGGCAGAAATCTGGTCTCACAAACAACTCATTCCCTGCCCTCTTCTTATCTGGCCGTGCCAGATCGTACACTGCTTGTCGAGCCAGGAAGTTATTTAAACAGATTAGAATTGCCCTAGGTCTAGAGGATGTTTTTTCCAGTCAATGATGTTGCTTTAAGGGTAAATCGATGAGCTCTCTGGACTTGCTGGTCCCAATTCCACTGTGTGATCTTGGGGAAGGCATCCGTAAAACAGCTCAACAATAAATTTCAGGGCATCCTGTCCTTCCAAACCCTCCGGTATACCCAGAACTCCGAGATTGTTCCGCCGGAGGCGATTCTCCAAATCCATCAATTTCCACTGCGTATCATCCTTCTGAGACCGTATTGCCTCTGTTGTAGATCTCTGGGCCGCAAGCTCACCTTCCAGAGTTAAGATTCGAGCCTCCGCATTGTTGATCCTTTCAACGAACTCTAAGCAGGTCTTTGCGACACTCCAAATGGAGTTCTGCAACTTGCTGCATGCTCCCAGAGTTCTTTGACTCTCCGTTCTTGTCTCCTCTCTGTGTGCCGTAATACTTTGATAAATCACAGAAAGTGAAATGTTGTTGGGATTCTCCAATGTCACTGGGTTGGTATGCCTTGGCAAGGGACCTCTGTCAGCCCCAAGCCCAGAGGTGAACGAATAGTCTCACAAGAGTGCCCCTGCAGTGTCTGATTGTTCTGCACCATCAAAGAGCTCCTTCCTTTTCCGCATCATATCTGGTCCAGTATCTGTATTCCCATGGCTTCCTTCGCAAGGTGCAGACTGCTTGATTCACTTCAGCCACTGCCTGGTGATTCTACACTTGAAGACTGCCTTGGGAGAAGTGAAGCCTCATCTTCTCATGAGTTTGAAGGGTCAGAAAGAGAAGAATTATTCCCCGAGTCTGTCTCTTTCAAGACATCATGGTTACCAGGATTTTCCCTTGGCTTGTTGCAGCTCTGGTCCTTGTGGTTCCCTGTCTTACACGTCTTTGGTCTGTTTGTGGGGGTTCTCAGCGGTGTTATGGTGTTTTTCAAGGCTAACTCTAAAAATCTATTAGTTGCGCCTATGCCTGGAAGAATTGATACAGGTACGAGTCTTGCCCCCCACACCCTCACCAGAGGCTTCCCTACAATTCTTAAGGACCCCTTCTCCCCGTTTTACCGATAATCCAGGTTACCTGGATTATCTCCATTGGCAGGGTTCACCTCAAACTTCTGCCCGGACAGATCAGCCTCTTCTTGTTGGCTCTGCTGAGTACCTATGTTGGCTACCCAGCCATCCACAGCATACCGAAATTCTCCCTGTCGGTTTGAGCTAATTGGCTCTTTCTACCTTTGGCAGACAGAAAGCACGTTGAAAGAGATTTTTTGCCAGGCTCAGTGCAGCGGGCTTTCTCCAAAACATTTTCCAGGTTGCTGGTATTACCTGCACCACCGCGCTGCACAGCCAAGCGGCACTTCATTGCCCTGGAAGAGTTGGCTGATCTGCGAGTTTTTGCTCCTCTCGCAACCTTTGGAGTTATTGCTATAGCTGAAGCAGACGAGGCGGCACCACATTAGAGTGCGCCAAGCACTGATCGGAAGCAAAAACGGATACACCAGGTGGGGTGAAATCTCGAAAATAAGCGTAGAGAATATATGCCATGCACATCCCAGATCATGTCCAGAGCGTTGCTGCACAGTTGAGCCTTTTTAAATCCAAAACCGAGTCTAAGGATATAGGGGGAGGGTTAGATCAGGAGTGAAAGCTTACGCAACCGACGGAGCGGACGCCATCTTGCCTCCACAGAAACATTTTTATACTCTCTCTTTACAAGTCTCGATATTAGTATCATAGTAAACCTATTCTAATTGAGTGAGATCAAAACTGTTCAGAAAATCTGATAACTTTAATAGACTCTTATAACTTAGCCATACGCAAACAGTAAAAATTTGTATTCCATTTAATCTATTTTGACACCAGAGATAGTAGTATTAGACTGGATAACAGTGGCTAGGTATGCAGCAGCTAAATATAACGCAGTGAAGGCAGCAGGCAGTCTTGTATAGACCCTTTATGCAGATTAACCAGCCTGGATAATAAACCAATGCAAGTGTGTTTTAGAACCACTGTATATAGCTCTGATATTAATAATAAATGTTTCATTCCAAGAGTCTCCAACAAATAGGACTAACACTATTGAATAGTTTAACTGCATCTAAATATAAAAAGATATAAAGAGTAATTTTGTATGTGGTAAATAAATGATACCTTGTGATTGATCATACTATATTGTGACTATCTCATCTACCTTTAAATGAAACCCATTTGATCAATAGCAAAGAGACTAAAGTTGGTGGCTAACATGCACTGCAGTTGAAACAAACTTCGAGAAGAATAAATATATTGGTAGAGCTTGCTTGCTGCCATGCAGAATGACACTAGAGCTTGAACCTATTTTTATCTACATGGCTTAAATCCCATTATTACCCACAAAAGAGTTGAAAAAGTATGGTCCAGGCATCAAAATATTGATGTAACATATAATAGCAGAAAAAAATAAAAGTCTCCAGGCCCATCAGGGGATACAGTAATAGACCACTTTTAGAAATAGCTTATAAATTCGCAACCAATGGAATTAATTAAACAAAAGTAAAGCCTTCACAGAACAAATTAAAATCAGGATAGATGGAAAAATGAATGCTCTCAGACGTATGCAATTCCAAAACGTCCATACAAATTGAGAAATATTCATCCATTAATTCCCAATGAGTATTTTAAGGATATACTTTGATATTAAGGAAATAAAAACTCTTATTTCCATTAAAATTACAAGTCCCAGTCTTACCAATAGTGAAAGTTATTTGGTTTGTCAAATATTAACAATTGCGGGAACAGCCAAAGCCTGACAGACCCAAATTTTCTTTGCGCCTCTGAAGACAGCTACTCTATATGGGCAACACAAGAGAATATCTCACGAGTTGCTAGTGCTGCTATGATTAAAGAAAAAAAAAGTGAAAATAATATACTGTTAGAACACAGGCTGCCTGTCAAGTGAAACACAATGATAGAACAATATTATTATGCAACACTAACGTGTGAAATGCAACCGTTATGAAGCAACAAATGTATGTGTGGGCTTACAAGTGAGGAGATTTGAGAACTTGACCAAAATAATAAAATACGAAAACGTTCTGTCATATGAGATTAGAAGTGGGTTTTTGAAATATCCTACATTTACAGTAAACCCCTTTTCTTAATTGGAAATTGCTGCTGAAAATGTGATTGTGGAGACACATGCAGAATAAAGTGCTTTCACATAGAGAAAGTAAATTGAGAGCCTTTTTATTGTACACGACTAATTTACACTATAATTAACAAGTATACTGAGACTAGACGGAAGAACTGGTGATAGACATTCCCTCTGTTGTGGTATTCTGGATGGTATTCCAAAGAGAAGCCTGAAAGTGCAGCACTGATTTAAGAAGTAAATGGCTCCTTGTTTTATCTGGCTGGAGGGTATTTTGCATTACAAACTAATAGTTAATTTGGAAGGCAAAAGCTGTAAATGGAAATCATTAATATGGAGTCTCTCTCTACTCCATTAACAAGCTTCCTAAAAGATGACATGTAAAGTTCTAACTCATCATAAACAAAGCCCTTAATAAAATGATCTTTTTGTCAACTTTATTGGTGTTAGGGAAAGTGGTAAATCACACTGATCATAAAAAAACTGGAAAATAGATCAGCAAAATTAATAAAATTATATCACATAAACGTGCAACCGGGTTACTATGAATGAGTCCTCCGGATGAGAAACAAAGAAGCAAATTACAAAGAAAGCTATACCTGAACAACTAAGTAACTGATGATACTATGATATAATCAAAAAGGTGCATAAAGGTAAGTAGAAATATCCATAATTTTGCTTGTACGCCCCATGATTTGAATGTGGACTCTAAATATTTGGACTTTTGGGTAGTGAGAGGCTGCTAACTTACCTCTCACTGCATGTGTTCTCCCCTAACACAAGGCGCTAAAAGCCAAGGACCAACGAGCAGGTTTGATTTTTATCTAAGCTTTTAACAACACATCAGAAGGCATCACATGCAGCACTGTGGTACTACAGCTGAAGGTACAATGTGAACATGTCGGACTAAATTGTTTGGATAATTTAAAGCTTGCCTGTGGCATTAAATAAGCTACCTGCAAGGTGAGTCTTGGAGCCCACATGGTCCAGTTACATCATTTTGAGAAGTAAAACAACAGTTCTGCTAACATCCGTGTTTTTGCATTAAAAAATGGGATTTCATTATTGGACTAGGAAGAAGCTTTTTTCTTGCGAGATTTTGCTAAAAAGGGAAACCTAACTTAGCCAAAAGTCTATATTTTTAATAAAAATATGAAAAACATTTTTAGAACTGTTGCCATATGATGATTCCATGAGCTGAAGTGTAAAAACTAGTTCAAGCAGCCCATGTTTTTCACGGAGTTGCCAGTATTAACCAGAGAAGTGCCCAGAAAAATGTGGGGTGCTGTAATTAAGTGCCTACCTAGAGGTCAATTGTCCTTTTGGTACCCCTTTTGTAGGCGAAATTAAGAAGGTAAGAAAATATAATTAAAACAAGTAGTTGTGAGAGGAGAAGACATTTGGGCACAAAGAGATATTTCTGTAACTCATTCACATTACACAAGCAAGATAAAAACGGAAACAGGCTTTGATGCAGGTCTTATCCATTTCCATTTCGTAAGGGGGCTTACTCCAGGATTTCGCTGGAGTAATTTTGTGACCGTTTCCAGGATGTCACGGGGTCAGACTGGACTTGGTCACTGCTCAAAATCATAGCTTTGTGGCCGTTCATTTACTTACCACACAAACCAGACCTTCACCACTTTGCATGTGATTTACCACTGCATATTTTTCTATGAGCTCTTGGCAAAGAAAGACGCGAAAGGAATTTACACTTGCCATTAATGCTGTTGGGTATTCCGGGCAGGCACAAATAAGGTATTTTTGTATATTAAACAAGTTTAAAGTTGTAAATACCTTTGTAAATAAGGCTCGAAATTGTCGTCTCAAACTTTTGGAGCGAAGAAAGATATAATATTTTATACTGTTTCCAACCATAAGTGAATTAAATAAATGTAATAATCAATTGAATAAGGGAACATTTTAAATTATTCTTACCAATTAGAGTGTACTAGAAGGCAACAACGGTGTCCTCTGGCAGTTGGGTTTTGGCAACTTTAGATCAACTCAGAAAAGTTTGCTTGTCTTGCTAATGGAAGGTGCAGGGCTTGCCCTGGTTTTGGGAGAAGCTGATTGGGAGCCAAGGATGAGTTAGGTGAGAGTTCTAAATCCGGTAGCGGCTCGTGTCCTGGCTGAATGGCGAGCGGTTCGGGAGCGACAGATGACAAACAATAAAGGAGCCACAAAAAAATGGAAAAACGTAACGTTCTTTTGCTCCGTCCTCAACAGCACAGAGTCCCAGAATCTCCTGCGGCCTATCAGGACGCTGCCCTCATGCTGCTGGAAGCATGAAAGCAGCATCAGGATTGGCCTGAGCACCATGATTTGAGCTCCCAACGAGCCTGGGAGCCTCTGCTTGTGGTCTCCAACCCCGCAACATAGCTCGGGTTGGAGTCCGCTTCAGTAAGCATGTCGGCTTGACCGTACTGAAACGACAGTGTCCTGCCCATCACTTCCCCTCCATGACAGCCCACAGTAAATCCCCGCCCACAAGGCCCGGCTATTGAAAGAAAAATAGACAAATAAAACGATATTAAACACTTTTATTAATATTTTATTTTGAAGGTTTGAGGCTGGTGGGGGGCACGACGCCCCTCTGCCATAGCAGAGGAGCCACTGTGTCTAATTCCGAGATACTCTCTGACATTAGACACCATCTCAGCAAAAGAAATATACCACACTTGGGAAAGTGTGAGTTTGGTCATTTTAGGGAAAGCTAGAGCTCAGTCTAGGGATACTCAATAAACTGCGCACTAGCTTTAGTATTTAAGAAGTATTCATGGCTCCATGGATCTAACAACAAGCCGGAAAGGAAGAGATAAACTTCACTGATGGAGGTAAAGAAATGCGTTACTTACCTGTAACAGCAGTTATCCAGTATTGGTATCTTTCATAGATTCACATGCCTGAATCATTCCCCGTCGTCGGGGTGGGAGTCCCCGGTAAATAATTATAGTAATGTCACATGGACATATACTTAGTACTAGGCCAGAGGCCTCGCATTAGTAGCCTATCTAGGTCCTTATGTAAAAAGGACCAAACTTTGGCCAGTAGCCAATCAGCCCTTATCACCCTCCTGACCTTCCTGGAAGGAGCCCTTGTCCCTCAGATTTTCGTAAGCACCGTGCCAAGTAGTACCTACTGAGAAGACTTAGGTGAGCCCTTCCAGGGGAGGCGGGTGGGTTGCATGTGAATCTATGAAAGATACCAATACTGGATAACTGCTGTTACAGGTAAGTAACGCATTTCTTATCCAGTATTATGGGTATCTTTCATAGATTCACATGCCTGAACCAGAATAGCAAGCAATAATGAGCACATTTCTCACATACATCTTGAAAGACATAATAAACTTATCATAAGTTGTTACACAGTTTACATGATACTCACAACCTGATAAGAAATGTGCGGTAAATTACCTGGAAGGTGGGATGATAGGAAGAAGGCTCACCTCTAATGAAATAGATGACGTAGGACAGCCTCTCCTACTGCTGCATCCTTCATAAGTTCAGAATCCAAGCAGTAGTGCTTGGTGAACGTATGCGGCGTCTTCCATGTCGCCGCTCTGCAGATGTCGACAATGGGTACCCCAGCAAAGAGCGCCATGGAGGTGGCTACCGCTCTAGTGGAGTGTGCTCGAACCTTTGAAGGCAGAGGATGGCCCGCCTGTTGGTGACAGAATGCGATGGCCGCTGAAATCCATCTGGAAATGCTCTGTTTTGTCAATGCTAGGCCCTTCCTGGGCCTGCTAAATGCAACAAACAATTGGTTAGACTTCCGAAATTGCTCAGTCCTGTGTATGTAGAATTTGAGACATCGCTTGAGGTCCAATGAGTGCAGAGATCTTTCAGCCGCAGATGATGGATTTGGGAAGAACGATCTCAGGACAACAGGTTCATTGAGATGGAAAGAGGACGGAACCTTTGGTATGAATTTTGGATTAGTCCTTAAAATGACCCTGTCATTCTTAAACTGGATAAAAGGGTCTTGCACAGAAAAAGCCTGCAGTTCACTCACTCTCCTTGCTGACGTGAGCGCCAGTAGTAGAGCCGTTTTCCATGACAAATATTTAAGATCTGTTTTGTGAATTGGCTCGAACGGGTGTTTCATTAGTTGAGCTAGTACCACGTTTAGTTGCCATGTAGGTGGTGACGCTCGTACTGGAGGGAAAGTTCTGAATAATCCCTTCAGAAACTGCTTGACCAGTCTGTTGGTCCATAGTGAAGCGCCACACGAAGAACGTCTAAACCTGGAGATGGCCGCCAGATGGACTTTTATTGAAGCGTGTGCCAGCCCTGAATTGGCTAGGTGGAGCAAATAGGGCAGAATTTGTGCTGGAGTAGAAGTGAACGGATGCAATTTCTGAGCCCTACACCACAAACAGAACCTTTTCCACTTAAGGGAATATGTCTTATTAGTACTTTCAGCCCGGGCCCGGGCTAGAAGGACTCTGCATTCCTGTGGAAGATCTAGATTCTGGAACTCTCTGAACTCAGGAGCCAAGCCGATAATTTGAGAGATGTTGGATCCGGATGTTGGACTTGTCCCTGGTTCATTGTAAGGAGATGTGGGCATGTCCTGAATAGAATTGGAGGTTCCAGCGATAGAAGGTGTAGTTCTGTATACCAGTGCTGGCGCGGCCACGCTGGGGCTATCAGGATCATGGTACAACTCTCTGCTTTCAATTTCCGGAGAACCCTTGGGATTAGGGGAAACGGTGGAAAGGCGTAAGCAAAGGTCTTGCACCATGTCATCGAAAAAGCATTCCCTAGGGATCTTTTCTGGGGAAGCCAGCTTGCGTAACGTTGGCATTTCGCATTCATTTCCGTCGCAAAGAGATCCAGGTGAGGCTTGCCCCAACGGGAGAACACTGAGTCGAGCGTCTTCTGGTCGAGCTCCCACTCGTGGCAAATTGAGCGCTGTCTGCTTAGCGAGTCTGCCAGGATGTTGTCTACTCCTGGGACATACTCTGCCCGCAGAGAAATGTTGTGCTAGAGTAGCCACCTCCAAATTTGCTGAGATTCGCGAGACAACGTCTTGGATCGAGTACCTCCCTGTTTGTTTAGGTAGTGCATTGTGGTGGTGTTGTCCGTCCTCACAAGCACTGGGAAGCTCCTGATTCGGGGTAGAAATGCCCGAAGAGCTAAGCGTACTGCTCGTAACTCTAGCAAATTGATGTGGAGTCGTTTTTCTGCCACTGACCACTGACCTTGTACTTGCAATTCCTGAAGGAACGCTCCCCATCCTTCCAGTGATGCGTCCGTGGTTATGACATAAGGGGAGACTGGGAGTAAAAAAGGAAGGCCTTTGTTCAAGTTGTCGCCCAGAAGCCACAATCTCAGAGCCTTTTTCATGACCTGAGTGATCTTGACCCAGTCGTCGAAAGATCCTGTACTTTGGATCCACTGATTTGTTAAAGCTTCCTGTAGAGGTCGCATGTGGAGACGACAATGCGGAATGAGAAATATGTTGGAAGACATCATTCCTAGCAACGACTTGAATAGTCGAACCCTGACTCTCTTTTTGGTCTGAATTTGGACGGCCAGGTTTCTCAGCTTGACCTGACGTTCCCTGGAAGGGAAGGCTTTCTCCTGTTGTGTATCCAATGTCGCTCCTAGGAAATTGAGACGTTGTGATGGACGTAGATTTGACTTTTCCTGGTTGAGCGTTAGGCCTAAGTTCTCGAAGAGACGAAGGCAGGCGGTAGAGGACTTGGCCACGCCTGTTCGAGTAGGAGCCTTGACAAGCCAGTCGTCCAGGTAGGGAAAGACTTGATGATGATGCTGGCGAAGGTATGCTGCTACCGGAGACAGACACTTTGTAAAGATGCGCGGAGCTGACTTCAGGCCGAATGGTAAGACTCTGAACTGGTAGTGCCTGCCTGCCACTGTAAACCTCAGGAATTGTCGATGACTCTTGTGAATGAGGATATGAAAATAGGCATCCTGGAGGTCCAAGGATACCATATAGTCTTTTGAATTGAGCAGGTGTAATACCTCCTGAAGGGTAACCATACGAAAAGACTGCTTCTTGAGGTATTTGTTTAGGTTTCTCAAATCCAGTATCGGTCTCCACTGCTTCTTCTCCTTTTTTCTGATCAGGAAGAATCGGGAGTAGAATCCTCTCCCCTTTTGTTCTCGAGGAACTCTTTCCACTGCTTTTTTCTGAAGCATTAGCAAGAGTTCCTGTTGAAGTATGTTTAGATTTTTGTGTTGCGCCGGACATGGTGGATTTGGAGGAGGATGCTCGAGAAACTCCAGAGTGTGTCCGAAGCGGACTAACTGCAACACCCAACGATCTGTAGTAATTTTCTTCCAATTGTGAAGGAAGTTGGTAATTTTTCCTCCAACTACGAACTGTGGAGAAGAGGTGGAGGCCAGCTGGAGAAAGCAGTCATTGACGTCTGTTATTGTCTTTCTTTCCTCCTCTTCCTCGAAAGGACGACTTGTTATATGAGGATTGTCCTTGTTGTTGTTGCCTCTGCTGATATTGAGGTTTGTACTGCTGGGAAGAATTATAAGAGGACTTGTAACCTTGATAGTTGCCACGAGACTGTTGTCCTCGACCTCTGGAGCCTCGAAAGGAATTCTGCTTGAATTGTAGAGTGCCTAGGGCTTTCGCCGTTTCGGTATCCTTCTTAATGCCTTGCAGCATGTCATCAATAAGTTCACCGAAAAGGCGCTCCCCATCAAAAGGCATGTCGAGGACTTTGGCTTGCACTTCAGGCCGGAATGCTGTGGCTTTAAGCCAGCCCTGGCGCCTTAAAACTGCTGCTCCCGCCAATTGACGGAACCCTGTAGAAGCAATATCCAGGGCCACCTCTATCATCTCTGAAGCAGAGCGTTCACCCTCCAGCAAAATCTTTTTAACCTCGTCTTTCTGGTCTTCTGGAATCGCCCCCAGATATGGGGCTATATCTGCCCATATCTGTCGATTATAGCGACCTAGTAAAGCCAGAGAATTTGCAGCCCTGATTGATAGGGCGGACATGGAGGAAAATCTCTTGCCAATGGCATCAAGCTTTCTTCCTTCTTTATCAGGAGGAGCGGTCATGGTCGCTGACGGATTGCTGGACTTCCGCTGAGCGGCCTGAGATATAACTGAATCAGGTTTAGGTTGACCAGTCAAACATGCGGGTGCAGTGTCTGGGGCTTTGTATTTCTTTTCAAGTCTAGCCGGCACTGGAATGAGAGAGAGAGGAGTTTTCATTATTTTTTGTCCTTGCTCCCATATATAATCGATTACTGGAATGGAGCGAGCTGATCTCTTGAAGGGTTCTTTGAAATCATGAAGAAAACAGTCCTTCGTTTCCGATGCTATTTGGATGTTGAATCTTGCAGCCGCTCTTCCTACGATATTATGGAATCCCCCTAAGTCCTCAGGGGTTGAATCGTCCTGTACTTGGTCTGGGGATATTGGATCTGGGTTAGCATTATAATCAGAATCCATATCATCGTCATCATGTATTTCGCCTTCTTCATCCTGGGCCTCATCAATTCCCACTTCTTCCTCATATTCTTCCTCATCCGTAGAATTTTGAGGAGGAAATGTCTCTTGTTCCTGATGCACATCCCTCGGGAGAGGCCGCTGTCGATGTTTAGGAGTTGGTGTTTCCTGTGGTACCTGTACTCCAGAGGCAGGAGCAGATGATGCAAATCTTTGTTTATAATCTGAAATTAGAAATTGTAGGTCAGAAACAATTGAAGCTGGAAGGCACACCATAGGCTGAACAGTGGTATGCTCTTGAACTGATTCTTGAATTGTAATTTCCTCAAAATCTTCACAGTCCGAACTCTCATGAATTTTGATGTTGAGATGAGAGGGACTGGATGCTATGGGAAACATGGACTGATCTTCTGGATCTTCCGTGTCTAAAAACTGCGTTGGCAACAACTGTTGGACCTTGCTGGGTGAGGTCATCTCTGGTGTGACCAAACATGACGACATTTTAAAGTGTGTATATGTATACTTCAATGAGGGAGAGCCCTTGGAGTGTAAATCCTTTGAGGCGGTGTCTGTTGATGGTGTAGCGTCTACTATTTTTGATGTTTCAGGTGTTTTCATTGTCATTGATGTTTTCTTCGACGACGACTACGTCCTAGTCGACGGCGGCGTCGACACTGTAGCATTCGACGACGACGATGCCACCGTCGACGGCGCCGTCGACGGTCTCGTCGTCGACGGTCTCGTCGTCGACAGGCCCGTCGACGACCTCGTCGACGACGGTGTCCTCGCCGACGAGGAACTCGTCGACGGCTGTATCTTCGTCGACGGTTGTGTCTTCGTCGACGATGGGATCTTCGTCGACGATGGGATCTTCGTCGACGATGGGATCTTCGTCGACGATGGGATCTTCGTCGACGAGGAAGTCCTCGTCGACGATGGGATTTTCGTCGACGCTGGAAGCTTTGCCTTCGTCGATGATGAAGCAGACGTCGACGGGAGCGCTGTCAAAGGCGACGACGACGATTTTGTGACAGGAATGACAGAAGATATTGACCTACCCATCGTCGACGACGTGGTAGAAGTCGATGCCATGGAGAAAGTAGACGCCGTGGATGTCGAAATGGAGACTGTTGACAACGTCACAGGCAGGCTAGACGACATTATAGCAGGCTTTTTGAATTCTGTCATCTGAAGAGAAGGCTTGACCTTAGGATGACTCTCAACAGACTTTGGCTTCTTGTGAGGAGGCGCCACAGACTGATCTGGAGATGACTGCCCAGGCCTTTTTGAAGCGGAGTGGAAGCTCCTGAAGGAACACTCGCTCTCACCTGAGGAGACTACCTGCTCTTTGTTCTTTAGTCTCTGGAGCCACAGAAGCAGTCGCCCTTCCCTGTCCTTCAACGTCTTGACCGGGAGAGTGCGACAAATCTTACATTCCTTGGCAGAATGCGGAGGATAGAGGCAATACAGGCAATCTTCATGTTTGTCCTCTATATGTAACCTCATTTTACTACAAGAGGCACAGGGTCTAAAAAGCCCTTTTTTAGGAGTAGTAGCCATATTTACTACCAAAACTTGAAGAATAAAAGGATAAAAGGATAAAATCCAAAGATATAGGAAAAAACCTGAGCAGAGCTCAGTGGAGACTCCCTTCAGCACGACGTGCGGTAGAAAATCTGAGGGACAAGGGCTCCTTCCAGGAAGGTCAGGAGGGTGATAAGGGCTGATTGGCTACTGGCCAAAGTTTGGTCCTTTTTACATAAGGACCTAGATAGGCTACTAATGTGAGGCCTCTGGCCTAGTACTAAGTATATGTCCATGTGACATTACTATAATTATTTACCGGGGACTCCCACCCCGACGACGGGGAATGATTCAGGCATGTGAATCTATGAAAGATACCCATAATACTGGATAAGAATAAATCCTGCTTAGAGGTCACCTCCAAGTTTTGTCTCAACCACGTTCCTGAGTAAATAGACCATCAGGGATCCTTGGTTCTTGTGAAACTACCACTACATCGATGTTTTACATCACAAGATGAACTATATATACACACACCACTACATCAGCATTACATCACAAGCTAAAATGTTCCAAGTTGTGGGGACATCATTAGAGCCAAGCATGGTTTACCTCGGCACCCTGATGTCAGATCCCAGTCCATTTCTAAGTGTTCTTAGAGTGTCTGAGATAAGGAAATGGCATCAATTGTTGTAGAAGTGCGGTGCAACAACATACGTATTATTACAGAGACCTATGATATGACCAGGGAGGAAGGCTTGATTAGTGAGAAATCGGCAAGATGATAGAGTATCCGCTAGAACAATCAAAGGTAAGTAATGTTTCTTCTAATGGATACTTCTACTTACAGATTCTGTACATGGTAACAGATTGCAAAGCACTTCCAATTTCCAGAGGTGGATCTGAAGGAATGCTCAAAACAAAGTCTTGAAACACTGGACGTGCAAAACAGCCAACCCTTCTCAAATCTCAGTCCCAACAATACTGCTTGGCAAAAGGGAAGCCCATGTTGCAGCTCAGTAGATCTCAACTACCGGGAATACCCCTGGCTAAATTAGAGGTAGAAGATTCTGCCTTGGTGGAATGGGTATGTAGTCCCTCAAGAGGCTTTTTATTTGCAAGGACGTGGCACATTCTGATGCACAAAATTATACAGCTGGACAAAGTCTTCTTCAGAAGTACCATGCTCTTCTTATTTCTGGAGTTTCCTACAATGAGCCGGTAGCCAGTACTTAAGTATTTAGTGTGGTTGATTTAAAAGAAAGGATACTGTCCCAGGTGCATCACTGCAGCCACACTTCCTTCTTGGTGGGATGAGGTGATAACAGAATGAAGAAAGAAAAATGGATTGTTCCAGATAGAAAGTGAACGCCATGGGTGCACCCATCAAAAAGTTTAAAACCAATCCCACTGTGTTATGACAAGGGAAGTGGGTGGACCCAGATTTGCCAGTCCTTACAGAAATCTAACCACTTTTAGACCAACATGGCTACATATATCCTGTGACAGTGAAGCCTTGCTGATCTTGCAACAGACCAAAATGGAGGACGTTAGAGAGGCAAGCTTTTAAAGAGTCTAAGTCCTGCCAAGCACAGTAAGTGACAAACCTACTCCACCTCCCGGAACAGACAGTTGGCATTAGAGCAACAAGCAGATAGGATCACATCAAACACTTCCAGCAACAACCTAACGATCTCAGATGTCCCCATCTGATCTCAAGTAGGTTCTGGAGGTTTGGAGCAAAACCTGTGCCTTTGCTGGTAGAGGTCTGCCTTGAGTGGACGACCAAGCTCGTGACATCAGGAAATGTGCAGAAGGTCTGCGTAGCACATCTTTCTCAAACAGCCCAGTGAAAAGAACATAACCTTTGGTCGATCTTGACTAATATGCCTCGGAAATTGAGGAACTCAAGGTATGGAAGGAAATGCATAATAAAAAATTCAACTTCAATTTAAACTTGTCCCCAATGGATCCCTGCAATGGATTCTTGAGGACAAAAAACATACAGAATTTCTAAGTATGCCAAAAATATCCTCAGGCTAAAAAATATCCTATAACCCTTCGGGCAGAAGTTGACGCTAATGGTCTGCAAGATGACGCTGACTGAGGCGGTCGGCCCTGGTGTTCAAAGAGCTGGCCTGATGGTTGGCAAACCCCATGTTGGTGCACCTACAATCAGAACATCATCAATTCCTAACAGAGAAGGCAAGACCCAACTCCTTCCTGCTTATTGACATACTACACTGAGGTTGCATTATCCACCAAGATATGGATAGGCTGATTGCGGCACAAAGGGTGGAAGGAAGGCCTTGAGTGCCAGCCAAAGTACCCTCAGTTCTAGCCAGTTCGGGTGTAATACCTGGTCTCCAGAGGTCTGTCATCTCCAGCTTCTCCAGATGAGCACCACACCAAAGGGTAAATGTCTATGTAATCACCATTGCCAAAGCTGCTTGGGGCAGAAGGACATCCCTTGGGACATGTGCTCCTCCACCTACTGCAAAGTCAGACCTGCTGCAGTGTCCTCAAAGATAAAATGGTGTCTGCCAAATCTCCATAGTGCTTTCTCCTTTGTCTGTGCACCACTGGCGAGCTATCATGTCCCAGGATGAGTGCATGACCAGGAGGATGCAAGAAGCCAGCACACCATGCAGGCAAAGAATTGTCAGGACTGGATTCAGAGCCCCTCCCGAAACATCAGAATCATATCCCAAACGTCTTGGATCCTCTTTGTTGGAGGTAAGGCTCAAAGAGATGTTGTGTCTAGTACTCCTGCTGTGAGCAGGAGGTGCTGGTAGGGCTCTAGTTGAGACTTGGGCACGTTGTTGGAAAAGCACAAGTTAAGCAGCAGAGATGCTGCAGCCTGCAAGTGATGTGACACCATCTGTGGCAAACTTGTTTTGAGCAGCCAGCTATCCAGGTATGGGATTAGAGTAATCCCAAATCTCCTGAGATGAGCCGTAACCAACACAGGACTGCAAACTGGTAGACAGTGGATTGTTTCAGAATGCTAGCACCGGTAACTCCTGTGGGACTGCAAGATTGGTATGTGAAAATATGCATCCTGCAAGTCAAGGGACACCAACTAGTCTCCTGCTTCCATCAGAACCTGAGCCAGGGATACTTGGACTTTACCTTTCAAAGGAAGAACTTCAAGATCCTAAGACCTAGAATAAGAAGATCACCCTCCTCCTTGGGAACTACAAACCACCACCCCCTGCCCATTTTCCTGCTTTGGCACGAACTCCACGGCTCCCTTCTGCAGCAGGACTAAAAGCTCCTGCTGCAGTATGCTCAAATGCTCAAATGACTAAGGAGATCGTTGGGGTAGGATGTAGGAAGGGTTTTGCTTGAAGGGTAGGGCACAGCCCTGTCTTCAATTTGAAGAACCCATTGGTGAAATTTTATATCTTATCAGGCTGAAAAAATAGGAAACCCATCCTCCAGCAGGCGCACATTCTCATTCTAGGAGGAGCTAAAAGGGCTTCCCAGATAGTGCAGAAGACAAGGAGGACAGCTGTTGTGACTGTTGGCCTCTTCTTTTCTTTTGTACATGCCCATTACCTGTCTGACAAAGGGATTATGATATTGTAACTGAAGTACGCCTCAGTCTCAGGATGATGAAATTGGAACCCACTGGAAAAGCAGAAAAACTTTCAAAGCCAACAGTAATCATTATGCGGCAACTGGACACTTCGGGAAAAGTCTGTAGATTTTCCAGCTTTAAATTGCTCCAGGGTTAGGTCCACTTTGCCCACAACACAAACAAATGCAACCTGTTAAATGGCATATCTATAAGTGTGGCTTGTAGTCCGCCGAAAAAGCCTGTAGATATTAATCAGCAAAGCCTGTCCAGAGAGGCAGATGAGCTCATGTCCCTAGTCACCGAATTCGCTGGGTCCAGTGCTCTTATGATGTGTTTAGATACTTATTGACCATCACAAACCACTTTGCTAAAGTGTTCTTTGAGGTGTTCTGGCTGTTTGACTACCACCATCGCTGCCATGCCCCGCAAGGCATGCACCATTTAAGGAATGAAGTGCCAAGCTTCCAGCTGAAAAGACCTTCTTCCAAAGGCCTTCTAGCTTCTTGGACTCAGTCAGGTGGGTGCACTGTAAACTACTTTGGGTTTTGTTTGCCACAAAGATGAGTAAGGCTCTCTGGTGACCGGTGGACCAACAAGAACAGCAGATCTCTTGAAGACAATCTCTCCCAACGTACCAAGGATCTGCTTACTGTAGGGAAAGATGTTGGTTTATCCAATGCATCTTTGATAGGCTCTATCGGAGCGTCATGGAAGAGCAAAAGTGGGTCAGCTGACAAAAAGGCGGACTGCAGACCTTCAGTGAAAATACTGCAATTTAGCTTCACCGATGGTAATGGCACCTTAAGCATGCCTGCTGCCTTTATTAACACAGAGTGGGACAGCGCCATCTCCGCAGAGGCCAGGCATGGAGGTGCACTGATATCAATAACTGGAAAGGTGTCGCGTCTGCTGATAGTCTGAGTAGTTAGAGGGAACCAAAGAATGATGTGGAACAAATGGTCACTACTGTCCTCTGCATCTTGTGGTTGTCCCTTGGGCATTTTTAGAGGGTCTGATATGGAGCCAAAAAAGTGGCGTAGTCTGTGCCAGTAGGCCCGACACGAGTCATCCCTACCAGCCCTCTATTCCTCCTATTTTTTCATTTTCTGAGGCTTTCTCCTCAAGTGATAAGCCCTAACTGGGCCCACAGATACCTGTTGCAGATGTCAGCTGAGACAGGAAGAGGTGGGGAATGTGATGGGTGGGAGAATCAGCCAGAGGCTCAGTGTCAGGCATAGGAACAGTTACGAATGGAAAGGACGGGGATGCTCGGAGCTGAGGGAATACCCACTGGCGGTAAACCAAACATGGCCCCCCAAGGATCCTCAGCATCCAGGAAGACTTCATCCCCCAACTAGTAGTGCATCAAGAGGTGCATTTGCAGAGTTGTGGGGAAACTAGTTGTGACCTCCGAATACCTATCAGCAATCTAGCTGTGTGGGACTTACTGGAGGTAACATAACGGTTCTTTGGGCCCCAAGAACTCTCAGCATCCAAGAGGACTTGATCCCCAACCAGTAGTGCACCAGGAGACACATTTGGAGAGTGGTGGAGAAATGGGGGCCTCGGACCAGCTCTCAGCAATCCCCCTGTGTGGGACTAACTAGAGGTAACAGGAGGGATAGTTAGCCCTCAAGGGCTTAATCCCCCAACTAGTAGTACCCTATTGATTGACTTTTGCAGCAATTGCGTCACTTGCGCTTTAGCTTAAGATGTTTGCAGTTAAAGCGTGTGCCGTAGTTGTAACAAAAGTAAAAATATAGGGAAAAAAGGCATGCAGCTGCATTTTTTCCCTATTAATGACGTTTGAAGCAATCGCGGCACCCGTGCTTTACCTTAAGATGTTTCAAGCTAAAGCGCGGGTGCCGCCTTTGCTACAAAAGTAAACATATGGAAAAGTAAAGGCAGCTGCATACTTTTAATTCTATTTATTGACTTTTATTACAATCGCAGCACTCATGCTTTAGCTTTAAACATTTTAAGCTAAAGTGCAGGTGCCAAGATTGCTTCAAAAGTAAAGAAATAGAAAAAAAGACGTGTGCCCGAGTTTGGTGAGCCGCAAATAAGAAACGAAAGGCGTGGCTGCCATTATTGCAGCTAAGGTTGGTTAAATCACGGGGTTAGGTCCTGGGAAATGTAGTTGGTTGGACCATATAATTATAAGTAGACAAAAAATAACAACTAAACACTCCTTTTCCAGACAAACAAACTAATCTTACTTATAGTTTGTAAGGTACCCTTTATTTATACCTCTTTATTTTATAGTTTCATTGTTCTGATATACTTATATGCGAGAAAAAACACACTGTACAGAATAACGGAACCAAACAACCAAACAGCCACGGGAACGATGTAGGCACAGGGAACTTGAGATACGACGGCCCCACGCCGAGAAAGCTGCTCGAATTAACACAGGCGCAAAGTATACAGCGCCCGTAGCGCCCTCAAGGATTGAAACAGGCAGTCAAAAACAGATAGAACGACCTGAATATAACCACAGAGACAAAGATTAAGTGTCCACGGAAAGCGAAAGACACATGCAGGTTAAATGATAGAAGATCCCCAGAGTCATAAACTACCCTGTGGTCCGGTATCTCTCCGGTGACAACTAGAGAACAGACAAACACATGAGACAGAGCCCTGAGGAGAACCCGAAAATTGGTGTCATTGGGTTCAAAACGCGTCGGCAAATTTAAGAGAATCGACATTAGCTGTCCCATACACCAATGAATTTTGTTGTGGTGCATTGAGGTTTTTTTTCGTATGAATTTGTTGTCGATTGAACCTTTATAAAAACGCGACTTTGTCCAATTGTGGTGTTATTAAAAACACCCTATGAGAATCAGTTGTTTGTAGGTAAAAATTGGATATGAATTGTATATAGATGTTATTTATGTGTAAAGTGTCCTAAGTGTATTGTATTTATGTCAGAAAGTACAAATTGTATAGTGTGTTTTTTCTCGCATATAAGTATATCAGAACAATGAAACTATAAAATAAAGAGGTATAAATAAAGGGTACCTTACAAACTATAAGTAAGATTAGTTTGTTTTTCCTCAAATTTAGAGGTTTGAAAAAGAAGTGTGTAGTTGGTATTTTTTGTCTACTTATTATTGCAGCTAAGGCATGCAGCGCTGGTTAAAAAAAAAATGTTGGTGGACAGCGTGTTCTGCCTGCAACAGAAGGCAGGTGAAAGAGCTTTATGAAAATAGTGCTCACAGGCTGTAATTAAAACATGTACAGTAACAACACATGTAACTGGGGCAATCCTTATAGGAGGTTAGAAAAAAAGATACTAAGGTGGGACTACTAAGCCTTTTTACAAATCAAAAGCCACCATTTACAAAGGACAGTAACAGGAACCAATTGAAAAGACGGGTGGAAAATGGGCGGAGCTTAAAGTACATACCTGAATGCAGCATGTCTCGAAGAGATCGCGCAAGCGCTGCCTAGGCGAGACCTAAAAAATAACTATGAAATATACAGTTCAACTTAAGTAAAACGGATACAGAGATCAACAGAAACAAGTCATTATTTCTAGTGGCTACTCCATCTAATCTTAGATTTCTCACCTTGTGAATACCCACAGACATCATCTAGAGATTCTTCTCAGCAATTCCTTCACGTGCTGGTAAGTGGTATTGTGAGGCTCTGCATCTGATCTGTTAAACACTGGAAGTGACGTTGGGATCCCAACATAACCACCACCTCTGCACGCTGATGTCAGTTTGTTTCTGATACTTGTCCGCACGGTCAAAAGCAGAGCCCTAGTGATCAGATTGTTCTAATGTGCACATCTCGTTTTGGAGTCTTTTTATTAGGGACTAATTAAGTCCATTGCACAGAATGGAGAATGGGGGAGGACAGTGGATTGGAGAGTAATCTGCGAATAGATAGAGTATCCATCAGAAAAAGTTTCCGAAGATACGCGACTTGTTCTTTTGATGGATATTTCTAACCACTGATTTTTCACGTTGTGAATTGATATCAAAGCAGTACCTCCTCAAGTAGTGGATCTGTGGAATGGCTCAAACCAAGAAATCCTGCAAGACTGAATGGGCAAAGTGTCTTTCCTGTTGGACCTGTTATTCAGGCAGTAGTGCTTTGTGAACATGTGAACTGAGTCCATATCACAGCCTGGCAGATATCCAAAACAGGCACTCCACATGCCAACGTGTTGGTAGCAGCTTTGACTCAGGTGGAATGAGCCCGCAAGGCCTTCCGACCAGACCGTAGAAGATCTTTACACAGACAACAATCCATCTGGAGATAGCCCCTTTCAGCACTGCTCTCCCCTTCTTTGTCACAGAGAAGTTCACAAACAGATAATAGGTCTCCAGATAATCCTTGGTGCGATCGATGTAGAAACTCAGAGCGGTCTTTGGGTCTCGCCGACAGAGATGCGGAGGAGAGAAGAAGGCTGGTAGGGTGATATACTACCCAATGTGGGAAGGCGTTACAACTTTTGAGAGAAATGCTGCTTTGGTCTTTAGAACCAATGTGTCTGTGAAGGTGGTGATGTGTGGTTGCTGGACAGAAAATGCTTGCAGCTCACTCACACCATGAGCTGACGTGATCACAATGAGGAGCACTGTTTTCAATGTGAGCAATCTCAAGGGCCAGCCATGCTTAGGTTCCTAGTGAGTGGACATCAAGAATTTAAGACCCAAATCAACACCCCACTGGGGCATCACATAGGATTTTGGCAGGAACATATGGAGCAGTCCTTTCAAAAACCACATGACAACATGTGACATACAAGATGGTGGAGCATGTAAACTGAGAGAGGCTGTTCAGGCCAACAAGAAAATCTGTTGCTGGGCTCGAGACAAAGAGAAAATAAAGACAGCATTAACTGGGTCTATAAGGGTTGGATGTGCTTAGAAAAACACCAAACTACTCAGATAGTTTAAGTGGAGGGACACCTGGCTGCCAAAGTCATATTGAATCAAATCGAAGGACATCAACTGTCACCATTCAATCTCCAAGCGCGGAGTTGTAAGAGTGTAGGCTAGGGTGTAGAACAGTGCCCGTTTGCTGCTAGAGTAGGCTCTTCCAAAGAGGCAGCATAATCAGAAGGACGGATGCTCATGTCCAGACATCCTGGGTACTACACTCTCCTGGCCCAATCTGGAGCCACTGGGATGCCTTCGGTATGGTGATTCCTGATCTTCAGAACTTTGGACAGGAGTGGTAGTGGAAAGAAGGTGTACAGGAGTCCAGAGCTCCCCTTCTAACACATCTCCGACTGCCATGGGAACTCTAATGTGCAAAAGGTGGGATCTGTACTTCTCAGCTGTGGCAAAAAGATCAAGCTGATTTGTCCCCATTGTTGGAAGACGTCCTGTGCCACCTTCTCAGTGCAGCCTCCAATTGTGATCCTCTAGGCAATACTGACTGAGGTAGTCTACCCTGGTGTCCAAAGATTCTGCCAGGTGTTGTAAAACCAGGGACATGCTCTAAGGACTCGGCCAACTCTAGAGGCCACCTTTCACAGGATCCATGACACCACTCTGCCGTGCTTCTTACAGTATCAAATAGCAGTAGTGTTGTCCATGAGAATCTGCACCCTTTCTCCCAGGATGGAAGGGATAAAGGCTTTCAGTGCCAAACTAATCACCTGCAACAAGTCTGATCTCCACCTCTCCCAGATGGCCTCCCTATTTTTCATATGGAAAGGTTGCCCCACAGCGCAGTTTATATAAATACTTTTGATAAACTTATGTGACACCTCAACCGACGCAACAACTGAAATATATACAAATATGTAAATTACGGTTTTCTCATGAAGGAAGCAGTTTACAGCTGTGCTCGCATCGTAGGCTGCCATGTGCAAAAAAAACTGTCCTTAGGACAGCCGTAAAAATAATGAATTATTTAAATGCTGCAATTTCGCTAACAATTGTTTGGTCATCTAAAAATAATCACGAAGCGCGCTACCAGACGAATGTTATATACCGGCGTCCGGGTACTCGGACCATTATAGCCGAAAACTGTGAGAAACTTAGTCCACGAGTGGGCGAATCTTCTGAATTGCCTGATTCGATTGTTTAAAATAATGCAGTCGTTGTTTGGTGAAGGATGAGGAATGCATTAGCAGTCACCGAGAAGGATTCGTTCGACTATTAACAAGCGCCAGACACACCATTAGTAACTTTTTGAAAATGAATCACGCCAAGTAAAAAGAGCCTGATTCCATCTGAATATTCGGACAGGATTAACCGCCTGGTTTGAGGACAATTCGACAGACACCTCTAATAATAACCGACATATGATTTCTAGGCGCCCACACTCCCCCTCCCTTCACCAGTCCTGAGGAAGACCCGCTTTAGACCCACAAACTAGGCGTCGAGAGGGTCGAAACGTCGACGACAATAGATTATAAGACCAGTGGACAGAATCCAGGATACAAAAAGTTGAATTATGTGCATACTGGACCGCATGATTACTGACTTTGAAAAACTGGCTTTATAATTGCTTTCTTTCCCTTTTACTTGTATATAATTCACTTTTTTATCACCTGAGCACAACTTGTCACAATTCACTCACTTTAATTGATGCGCCGTTTATTGTACAATGAGATAATATGTGATGACAGCTTTATTTTATATGCATTTATATAGGGTCTTGACAAAAACACTACTCATGAATAATGAGCAAACTTGGTGATTAAAACCCTTTTTGACGCTTCCCTGTTTTTCTGGTTTGGATTTGCATTGATTTATCTTTTGTAAATAATCCCAATTAATGTATATATGACGAGGCACAGGTTGTTTATTTTGAAGGAAAAAAACGCGCTACCAGAATCAGCACGTTTCGTTCGTTTGCTTTTTTCCCCATTATGTGACTGGACAGCAAAAGCTCTGGGCTCAAACGGACAACTGGATAAAATAAGACCCGTCACCGTGATAAAACTAAGTACATGGGTACACAGTGTTAAAATGTAATGGGTCATCGAGTCTGAAATCACACAAGATATTTCCTGTTTGCATTTATTTATTACACACAGGGCCAACCTGTCGTCGCTTTATTGCTTCTAAAATTAACAGCGTGGAGCTTGCTGAAGAGCTCGGCAGTGATTTACTGGGGGTTTGTTAAATGCAGCTCTGCGCTGAGGTACAACCTTTCCATATGAAATATTCGCTCTCATAATGAGGTGACAGATAAATGTGGCAAATTTACCTTGTGAACGCAGGCTGTTAACCAAGGTATCCTATCGAGGACAAGGGTGAGACGAAATAGCACAGAAAAGAAAATCCTTACGAGCCAGAAATGATTCTGAATGAGAATGTCATCCGGAATCGTTAAAATAGTTCACTGTGTTCATGGCTTTTCCACATTGAGTTAATCACCCGAGTAGTTGCATAGACAGACGTATCACACCTGGCACGGTAGACCAGTTGTTAGAGTTTTACAATTTTAAGCTTTACAAATCAGAATGAGACTCGTCCGCTAACCTCGTGAAAAATCGGATTTACAGGCATTGAATTGCCTTTTTTGAGTGCAAAACAGCCACGATAATTTAAATGAAATCCAGCTACACACTAGCAAAATATACTCTTGTGGGCGATAGTGGAGGTTCCATGGCGGCAGCAGCATAGCGTTTGTGAACACCATTAAACTACCTTTGCGTGCATTCACAAATCCTTTCCCGACCCTTCCCCGTCCGGAAACGGTAAGGGATTTATTCCTGTTAGGAAAAGGAGTAGGCTTTGTAGGGAGGGAATGGGATTTCCGGTGAAAAGATTAATCGCGTGGGTGAAGGGAAAGGGAGTTCTCCTTGACAAAGAGCAATTTCTTGCTGTAGAATACTGTACAGGGCTTAATTTAAACCGCTGAGACCCACAGACACTCATTTGGGGGATCAGACGTGTATTTTTTCGCATCAGATATTTACTAAGAGCAAGAGAGGAAACCACACAAACTAGAAAGATGGTAGAAGAGAACGATAGAAAAATCGCCACAAAAAGCGAAAGCAGGAACCTGTAACAGTGAGATTAAAGGGAAAGGAGTGTCTGGTACTGAATTGAAGAGGCATAAGTGGATTCTCCTTGACTGACGATGATGCGGTCAGTGAGGAAAACCCCATGAGTGTTACAAATATTAGGATCAGTTTTGAATAGTGCTGTACCAATAGACCCCCCTACAAGTGAACGCAGAAAAATTAAAGCTCTTCAAACTTAGCTAGAGAAAAAAGCAAAGACTGGTTCTGTCCATATTTTTATTTAGATAATTGGAAGAGTGCATGGCTAACCAGGTAGGATTTCCCAGTCCAAGTGCTGCTAAAGAAACAGAATGCAGCCTCATAGAAACCTGCACAGTCCACTAGTGCACCCAGGTCTTGAGTTGGTTCTGGAAAATTGATTCAAAGGGACGGGCTGAGACAGAGTTGTAAAGGAAGGGAGTACCATAACTAGGGTGGCATATATCTGAAAGAGCACCCTCCCCGTATCACCCTACATATCCATGGAACCTGAGCCAGTTTGAGTTTGGTTGAATGGAAGCATCTTTGGAAAAGATAAGGGAGGTACAGATGCCTAAGATAGTATGGTCCCAATTTGTCACAATTCTATAGGTAAAGCAGAGAGAATTAAATTGGATGCGCTTCGCAATAAGCAACCAATGCAATCCCCTTAGCTGAGCAGTCACAGAAGCATACTTGGGCATATGGCCATAGAGGCGAGCAACCAGTGTTTTGAATTGTTTATAGTTTTTTTAAGGAGGCCTTTGATAGTCCCAAATACAGCAAATTGCCACTATCGAGACGGGAAGTGATCAGGCCTGTATTATATTTTTTGAATGGGAGCTGATATAAGCTGAAGAATCTTCCCTGTACATCTTAGGAGGCCAAAGCAATAGGTGGTCACTGTATTAATCTGGTGATTAAGTCTAAGTTCACTATAGGCAGGGAGTGCTTTTTTATGTTATATTTGAGGTTAAACTGACTTTATCTCTGCATGGATTTTCAATTACCATGATTAGATATATTTTAGTTATGATCTACCACTATACCAAATGTATTTGGAATACCTGTTTTTATTACACACTATATTAGTGTGACCGCTGCCTGTTTGGTGTATTCCTTTTTATAATACTGTGAATCACAGTGCACTATCATTTGATATCGCAATAAATATATATTTTAAAAAATATATAAATTCACTATCCAGCCAAATTCCCAAATTCTTCACCACCTGTTTGGCAACTTGAAGGGGTCCAAGTGCCTTCATCCACCATGTGGGTCCCTTGAGTTTAAGGCAGTTTAGCCCTATTAAGTCGGCTACAGCCTCCAGGGAGCGACTGGGTTGGGGAGGGCTATAGCCTGAAGCCAGGGAAGAGATACAATCATCTGGGTATCTTCAGCACACAAGATTACTGTAAAGCCAAAGGCTTCCACTATGTCTGCTAAGGGAGAGAGATAAATATTAAATAGCTTTGGGGTCAAGGAAGAGTGCTGTGGCACCGGACATGCTAAATAATGGGTTACTGATACAAATGATTCAAAAACATCCTGAAAGGAGCGTTTATCATGAAATAGGAAAAGCAACGAAGGGCCTTGTCTGTATTAATGTGTTCTCGAGTCTCCAAAGAAGGATTGGGTGGGCAACATTATCAAATGCAGCGCTCAAGATCCGGTAGAATGAGTTCTGCAGTCATGGCCATAGTCAAGGGTTGTTTGAGTAACCCTGTGACTTCAAGGAGTGCAGACTCCGTGAGGTTGCCTGGAAGGAAACCTGACTGTGGTGAATGCAGGAGACTGTGCGATTCTGGGTACTCACGAGTTGTTTGTCAATATGCTTTTCTAGGATTTTAGTCTGGAATGAAAGGAGGGAGATCGGGCGATAGTTTTCTAGCTCAGACGGTAGGTTTTGAAAGCTCTGGGTAAAGTGTTGCATTTTTGTGTCAGGAGAATGCAAGCAGAATAGATAGATTCATAGGAAACATTAACCTCGGGGATAGTTCTGCACTTGAAAATCTAAGTATACACGGAAGCGCAGGATCGAATGGAGATCTAGATTTGATTGAGAGAAAAAAAACAACTGGGTCTTAGCACATAGTTCACAAGTAAGCAGGCAAGGGGAAGGGGTGGAACTGCTGAGGCAATCTGCAAGCAATATACCCCCCAGATATCCGTCGTTGAATAGATGTCCCTGATTTTCTAAGGAAGAAGTTTGCCAACTCATTACACCTGTCTTTAGAAATAGAGGGGAAATATGCCTTACAAACAGGGTACAGCAGAGACTTCACTATAGGTAAGATTTATTTGTCAGAGTTATGTGGGTTATTGATTTTTTCAGCATCGAGCCTTTCTCATAGCCCTGCGCTATTCTTTTGCTGCTTGAGACATTTAAATTTTCGCTTTTGGGATCATATTGGAGGATTAAACCACTGCACGGGGGAGGGGTGGCTATTGTCTTTGGTTAAAAAGGCTATAGGGAGAGAAAATCCACAGGCAACTGTGCTGATCAAGTATTCACCTTTTTCCCAGCACCTGTGCTTCAGACAGAAGGGGGTGGGGGGTATTGTAATAAATTACAAAAGGTTGTAGGATCCAGTTTGGGCCATTGCCTGGAAGGGGTTGCTGGAGTCTTGATTATAGGATGGAGTTGAGAGGCTACATGGATACAGAGGGTGCAACATAATGGTCAGTCCAGACCAAGGGTATAGGTGAATCCACAACAAGCATGGACAGATCAGAAAAAACAGGGCCCAACATGTGTCCAGCCACGCATGTGGAAGCAGTGATTTGGAGAGGGTGTTGAAGGGCGTCTTTGATAATACTGCAAGCAGCAGAGCAAGTGGGACCTTCGAAGTATAGAGTAAGGTGGCCCAGGTGAGTAAAACTGGCCTATTGAAGCACATAAGGCGAGATGAGAGTACATCTGCTACTTTTGTACAACTGCAATCTCCAGGCCCTAGCGTGTGATAAATCAAAGAGCCAGCGAGAGAAATTGCAGGAAACTGATGGAAGAAAAAAGGCTACCCTTGAATTCTGGGACTAGTAGTTCTGAAGACAAAATTGCTCCGCATTGAGCTTAATCGTCTCTTGTGTTCTCTTTCATACCAGGGGCATAGTACGAGTAACATGATGTGCAGTATCCTCCTTTTTGCCATGTGGACACTTATTTCAGTTCACCATTTTCCATCCTCTTTCATCTTCCTAAGGTATATTGTAGTTCTGCAAAGGTCTACAAACCATTAGAAAAGGCCACACATTATGGCTATTTAAGTAGTAGGTTTCCGTCATCCTGTGATGCTCAGTTCACAGGGCACTAAGTGTATACAGCTGCATTAGTGGTAAAAGCTAAATAGCAAGCTGAAATCTGGGTGTTCAATTTTATAGATAATGTATGGCTATCAACTAAAACAAGGTCACAAATATCTTATTGGGCCTTCCACAACCCACCTAAAATTATGTGGAACATAGCAAACTGGGAATTAGCATGTAAGCTGATTCCCTTTATATTGAGCTAGTTTCATATAGGGTAAACATTTGGACAAAAAGGCTACCGAAGTTTGCTCCTTCAAACCATTTCAGAAAGGAATACGAACCTTCGACCAAAATGTTATGCTTTGGCATACTGAACTATACATTATCTATGATGTTTCGAAGAATGCCCCATTAATTTTAAATGTACTCTCTCATTGAATTAATTTTTTTATTTAATCTAAATAGCAATTTAAAGAAGTTGTCCCCAGCTAAATATTAACTGTACGTGACATCAAGCGCCCAGAGTTTTCTTTAATGAGAAACACTTCTGTGAATGATCACGTTCTTCTAACTAGTACTAGATTAAGCTAATTATATCTACAGGTCTACAATACACATCAGGAATACAAAAGAGGGGTGAAAATGGAGACATTCTATATGTGCCCACAGAGCAAATAGGGCTTTGGGGAGGCCTGCCCCCCCACCAGAAGGTTTTGGGTCGGGGGGGGGGCTGCTTGGGCTCCATTGGGCTGGCGTTGGGCTTGGGCTAGTTTTGGGCTTGGCAGCCAGAGGCCATTGGGCTAGTTGGGCTCCATTGGGCTGGTGTTGGGCTTGTTTTGGGCTTGGGGGTTTAGAACTGGCCACCATTTTGGTGTTTATGACACAACAGCGGTCAGGGAGGACACTGGGCAGTTTAGCTTTGTCCCCCCCTCCCTCCCTATGGAAAGAGCTTCCGGCTGGTTTTTGAGGGGGGATTTTGTATTGGGGTTGTCGCTGGAACAGGTGCTGCTGTGGTGCGCTATGTTTCTTTGGGTCATTTTCCCTAGGTCGGTTGTGGTATAATGATGTATAGTTACAGTTATGAAAGAACATAAGAAGTTTACCTAGTTATGTAGTTGTAGAAAGGTTAGGAAATTGCAAGTCGTGTTTATAATTGTTTCAGGGGGGGGGCATGTTTAGGGGAGGGGTTGGGGGTAAAGTAGGAAGACAGTATTTAGTGAGGTTTAGTTTTGTACGGCACAGGCCAAGGGAAATTGTATGTAAGGTACACCTGTTTCCAATAAAGCAGCCTTTTTCACACCAACAAGCTAGTCTGTGGTCTGTGCTGCCCCCCTTTTTGGCCCAAATGAAGTACAGCCCAATTATGTTAACTTTATTATGCCTCTCGTATGGAAGAGAACGTGAGAGAATATTGATTCGAACATGAATACATTTTGGTGTTAGGGGCTGCAAAGAGTAAGTTAGGGTGGTGCTGTGTTTACATAATATAGACACGATGTAGAACAGCGATGTTCATTATTATAGCACTAAAAACAGATAAAGTAATCGAGATCGCTTAAGAAAGTAGCAACTTGACCTGTACAGTTTCAGAGTGGGAGACGTCCCCGTCACACAGGGGGCAATCTCATATGTAAGAGGCATCTATGACCATTTTAGTAAGTAAAGGACTGGAAGGAAGATTTAAACATATGATCAGTCTTCCGATAAACAGGCATTCAGGTCAGGGACTCTTACAGGCATGAAAGTTCAGCTATAAAATGGGTAGTAAGATAATTTGTTTCTGAATAGATATACCAGCAACAAAAAGAGGATACAGAAAAAGATCAAGATAGGTTGTAACACCTCTATAAAATAGATACCCAAATGTACTTTCTACCTTTTGATCTTGACTTTTAGCGTGACAGTTTACACCGTGAATTTATGCAATTTGAATTTAATGAATTTATATTGTGTATTCTACACTCTATTCTTGGTCAATTTGATAATATGAATGTTTATGATGAGGCGTTTTAATTTTGTTTTTGCTCAAATAAACTAATTTCGAAGTTGAATCCACCAGAGGTATACTGGAACATCATGGGATACGAGGTATCAGAAAGATTGGCAGGGCAAGAGATGGAAAGGGTGGAGATCCATACTGCACATCAGCACTGATCGGTACATCGCAGAACATAAAACAATAATAAAAATGAATTGTTAAACATTAAGCTATGGAAGTGATGCAACAACCCAGGGGTACAGTTTTTGAGGTTCAAAAAAGTTCAAATTGCATCCGCCTTGTGTCAATGGAGTGGCACAGTGACAGGTTTGGGGGAGCTTCAAGTTAGGACATACACTTCAACAAATAGATATTTACCAAATAAAGCTCTGGTATTCCCGAGAAAGTAGTTAATGAACAGTAGTAGAAGAGCATCAACCAATATAAAGTTATATAGCATAAAAGACCATCCATCTACTCATTAGATGCTGCTCTTTCACACAGAATTAAATGACATAATACAAAAGCCATGCATCTCTATCCAAACACATTAAATTTCACCAAAGGCATTATCAAGAGCAGGAAAGTCTGGGTCAGATACCATTTTATCAGGGCACAGACAGGCACCTGCAGTGCAGTGATAGGGTCAAGTTGTCATTCATTAACGTTTACAATAATTTGTTCAAGATATGGTGACTAAACCTCAACTTTAGTACTGAATATTAATATCTCCACTAACAAATTAGTTTTTACTGGTTGTCTTTTGATTCTTAGAACTCTGAATGTAGAAACAGTCTGCCCCAATGGCTTGCTTTTAATCATTATTGGGGAATAGAGTGCTTTTTAAAGCTTATGATAAAGCATTAATCACATCACTTGAAACAGTAGACTACCCTTCATATCTTCATGTTAAATGGAGCAGTGCAAGTTATTTTGCAACATTTTGTATTTCAGCAAAATGAATCTGCATGCCAAGTAAGCAGCCTCTTGGTTAGTGATCCGATAAAGGGAGGTGTCATCTATAAACTATCTGCCTTTAAGACCTGTGAGCAGTCAATCTTTTCCACGGATTGTTGCTGCCTTCAGATGCGCAGTGTAAATTAATTATTCCAAGATTAAAGTGGCTGTACTGGAACAGAAGCAAGATTACTGTGTATCTGAATGTATAAATAAGGCAAGTGTTAGACATATAATGAGCTAAAGAATTAACTGTTATAAACGAGAAGAGATGGACTTAAAGGATTTCTGTGAAATCTTGGTTTGATAGATGCTGAAGTTCATAAAAAGTACCACAAAACTAAAGTAAAAATGTTGGTAATTCTGAAAAATAGCCAGTCTTAATTTTTCCCTTATTTTATGCTAGAGTATTTCAACACATGATCTACATTTGAAAAATCAATTGTTACAGTCGGGGGCCTGTGAGTCATGGATTTGAGTGATATTGGCAAATTTGCCAAAACATACATCTGTGTAATTGTCTATAAGGTATCTGTATAGCCAGGAGCCGTGCAGGTTAAGAGTGGTCAGTCGGGGGACTCAACAGACTACGATAAGGGAAAATTATTTATTTAATTTTCCCTCGTTGTCTGTTGAGTCCAACACCCAACCCGCCCCACCTATCTCACCTGCACGGGCCGCTCCTGTGTATAGTACGAGCACTAGCAAAAGACAGCAGAGCACTGTACATGGTCAAATGCAAAGATACAGTCAACCAGTGATATGAGCAGTAGCCGGCCTGTGGACTATTACTGCAACATGGTGTAGTGTTATGTAAAGGGGTTCATCATTAACTGTATCCTGAATTGGATAATGGTTGGGGCAATCCTGATGGATACACCGATTTTATTCCAGATAAAGGTGCAGAGATGGAGACGGCATTTGTCATTGTGAATTTTCATTTTTTACACTTTTGTTTTTCCAGTTTGAAGGGTGTCCTGCCTGTAGGCAGTAGGTAGATAAGTAGGGTTGACGGTCTTGATGGCTTTTTCAATGATGAAGCAGGTTTTGACCATGTGGGCAAACAAGATGCAGTGGAGTTCCATTAGGATTGGGATGATAATTTTTCCTAAAGCACTGGATGACATGTGCTACAACATGAAGTATGCCCTTAAGTAGGGCAAAGGTGGTGTCTGGGAGACCACGGAGCAAGACATTTCTACCATTCACATTCACAAGCTAAAGAGATTTAACATAAGTTCTAAAGTTGCTTTCTGGGAAGAAGGATTTCACTTTTATTTTCATGGCAATGTCTTCCTTGAGTTGGAGGTTGGTGTCCAGAGTGAATGCAAGCGACGTGGCATTTGGGAAAGTTGGGGTTCAAAAGTCATCAAGGCTCATAATATTGAGCCAGGTTTGTACTATTTCTTGTTTATTTTTCTTGACAAAAATAACAGAAATTCTGTATTGGTGAAGTTGAGCATCAAGTAGGTTCTGGATGTTCAGGCGTGGAAGAGGTGTAGGCAGTGTTTGTGGCGTAAGATGTCTACAATAGAGTATACTTGGGTAGAGCTGTGTAGCAACTGCATATTGGTGAATCTTTATTCTGTGAGTAGAGCCCCAAGGCCCATTGAAGATGGCAGTGGGGAGGGAAGTATAGAACTCTGAAGGAATCTTCAGGTACCCATGTGAATAAACTGGTGTCGTTTGTAAAGGTAGTAGGAGAACCATTGAGACTACTGGGAGCACAATAGGATGGGATGGTAGACAGTGTCGAAGGCAGCTGAGAGGTCTAGCAATATCAGGAGGCAGGGGTAATCTTCATCTTTGTTGAGGAGGAGGGTGTCATCTACAGTGATTAAGGGAGCAGTCCTTGCACTGCAGCATGATCTGGAGCAAGATGAGTAGACATGCAAGAGACACATTTTATGTTTCCAACCTCCTTTATTACATAGCGGTTATTATGTCTAGGAGCAGATGTGTGGAGAGAAAATAAAGCAACTTAAACTCTAGAGTGGGTAACAAATAATGACATTCTTCGCAGAACACTACTTAAGAAAAAACAAACACCCTTGTGGACTCAATTATAGTGTGCACAGCCAGAAAGACAACTAATGTTCCTACATACACTGTCCCACCACCATTGGAGAAAAGTAAGGGGGAGATGATGGGTTAGGAAATGGAGCAATCAGCAGCCACACAAAGGTGAATAGCAGATTCCATTGCCCTCCTAAACGGATATTGTCATCAGCAGTGGGAGGAGATGGAAAACATAGCTGCAAGACAGTGATACAAGACAGGAAAGCCATCACAAATACTTATCTGAAATCTGCACTAGACACCGCAGCCACAGCTAGCAGGCAGATATGCACAGGGACCTAGGCGGCAGAATAGAGGGCAGTGGTGATATGAGGGGATAGAGGTGCAAAAGGGAGAGTGATTTGTAGTTTGTAAATCATAAGAGACAGTGGTGGAGGGGTGACGAGAGGGAACAGGGACCCGGAAGTTAACAATCAAATTTGTTGGAGAAATTAATTTTGGCAGTGCCCTGTCATTTGGAACCTGACAAGGCTCCAACATCATTTCTCACAGAATTAGTGTGCATAGATGGAACACATGCATGACAGGGTGCACGCTGTAACACTTAAAAATTATGAACCACACGTATGTTTGGACAGTTTGGAGTGCTTACTTGCCATTGTTTGTAACTTTTAAAAAGTTGGCATTTATTTGTCTTAACCATTTGGTGTCTGCAACCTATTCCTCGGTCACATGACTTGATGTAATTGGCAGTTGACCTTTGTGTATTCCTCACAGTAGTGGCTTTGGGTACTGGCAGGATGGGAACACAACAAGATGGATGGAGTGCTAACGCTTTTCAAATACTCCTCCACCCACCCCACCCCAGAAAAAAATCTGGGTTACATCAATTGTTCTTTTGTTCCCCATGCCACCAGAGTTTGGAACCAGCCATATGCAAATCAGCCATGAACCTGCTTGCCAAAGGAACAGTTCAGCCCAAACAGCCAGGTCAGTTCCTCCCTGGCCCGGAAACTAGCATTCTGGGAGCAGTTTCAGGATATCTATCACCGTTTATCAGCCAAGTTAGCTTGAATTTAGTGGCATAGCAAGCAAGGGACCCACGTCTGGGCATACCCTAACAACTTCGGGCGAACATAGCAGCAAAACAAGATGATGGACAGAGTGCTGAAACTTTTCAAACACTCACCCTCAGTCACAGATCTGGGTTAAATCCATTGTTCTTTTGCTCTCTATGCCACCCCAGTTTGGACCCAGCCATATGCAGATCTTTCTTGACCCTGTTCCCCAACCGTCCAGCCCAAACTGCAGGCCAGGCTGTAGATAAGCATTCCTGGGACCAGTTTCGGGGTATCACCCGTCGTCAACCAGGCTAGCTTGAATCCAGTGGTACTGCAAGAAAGGGTCCCACGTCTGGGTGTTGGCAGGATGGGCCATCTTTGGCAGGATGGAGTAGGGGGAGCTGTGCCTTACCACACTTCAAAGTCACTGACTCAGTTCATAAACAAAGGATTTCACAGTAGAATATTGTGCCCCTTGACTGGGACCATGGCAGGGAGGCAGGAAATTCCAGACACCTCTTCAGTGGGAAAACTACAGAAGCGTCTGCCACTTCAAAGTGGGCACCAGGTATAAAAATGGCACCCTTAGACTCACTCTTCAGTGTACTGCTGAAGCTTTGGATACTACAGAAGGACGCACTGCTGCTGAGAAGGAAGACTGAACCTTCTGCGTTCATACCAGACTAAGTGACACCAAGGGTCAGCTGAATGACCTCCTGTTCTAAGCTACAGGAACATCACAAGCTCCCGAGGAATCTTTGCATCTGCCAAGCAGACCTGCCTCCTGGACCTGCAACTGAACCTACCTGAGCCCTGCTGGCCTCTGCAAGCATGAGTCCCTGGTCCTCATGAGGTGCCTCCTCAGGAGGTAGGCCCTTGACTGACATCTGAGTGCACTCCTCTGAACCTACAAAGAGAAATCCTGAAGTTTTGGGTCCTTTGCAATTAAGTCTGGGACCACTTGCGATAAGATCTTGCAACCCCCGCCAACCACTAAATCGTAGTCCTGGAGTACCAGACACTTCAGGCTACAGCGACGACCAACAATGCGAGATCTGCATTTGTCACTGCAACATTGACAGCCCACAGTGACCACCAAAGCAAATCTCCAACAATGACACTCTGCAGTGCTTGGCGTGCTCTTCGCACTACTGCAATGACCATCCGCAATACTCTTCCTGCTCCTCGTGGCCTTCTACATCACAAATGTAACTCTTCAATCTAGACTTTAAAATGTAACTTTTTTAGTGGAACGAATGCGCTGCATTGCAGTCGGCCTGATCTTGTGACTTAAACCCGGTCTCGCATGACCAGATAGCTGCGAGTGTCACTTTGTACCTTTAGGCGCAATACTTAATTCTTTCGAATTACATATCCCTGGCTGAACCGATTTGATTTTTGCCATTTTGGCGTCAAATAATTTATTACATTTTACTCTATTTTTCTAAATTGAAGTAAACATTTTCTTATGTTGTGTTTTTATTTACCATTTGCGTGGTGCTTAAATACTGAACACAGTGCCTGCAAGTCAAGCCGTACTGCTTTTAAGCCAAACTACCAGTGGGTTAGGCACTGTTAGATTTGGGGGTCCCTGGTTGGCACAGGTACGGACTTGTGACAAGCAGGGACCCTCTCCTCTAGTCAGGACAAGGGGATTACCCTTTAAAATAACTCCTGCTCACCCTCTAGGTTGCCTGGCGCGAGCAGTCAAGGCCTATCTCAGAGCGTTATGGGTTAAGCACTTGTAAACACATACAGTAACTTAGTAACAACACCACACCAGGGATTGAAAAAAGATAGGTAACTTTTATATAAGGCTTAGCACAAGATCCAAATAACGTTTAAAATTAGGCCACAATACTATTTAGCAAATAAGAGTTGTTGAAAAATGCGTAGTTTAAGTTCCATGCGCTTTGCGCTGCCTGTGCGGCTCTCTCGGGGATGATCCTATCTTGTAAGAGTTAAAAATCAGCGTCGCGGACTCTCGGGTCCGGTGCGCACACAGTCACAGTGCGAGTCGTACAGTTTACCTTGAAATGCATCCGACGCGGACGAGGCGTTTGCAGGAGTGAAGGCGAACCAGGGACGCTGTCGATCCCTCTGCGGTGCGGAACCCGGCTGGCTGTAGGCGTCTTTGAGAGAGGCATAGAGCGGGAGCCCCGAGGAGCGATGCGGACGATGCTGGTTCTCAAGCGTTCACTGTGCGAGACGTGATGCGTGTAGGGCCTCAGTGCGGGGATGCCGATTAGGACCCAGCAGTGTAGTGTGAGGCGGCCGGTTCGCTTCAAGAGTACAGGCCATACCTTTCAATGCTGGGCTGCAGGTTAGATCTCCGTGGCGCGGTGCTAGGGGGCCGGTACACTTCGGACGTACGTGCCGGATTTTCCTAGCGGTGCGCTCGGATCTTAAATTCCAGCGGCAGGGAGGCGGCGAGTCAGTGCGGCTCGAAGGGGGGGAGAGTGAAGCAGGGTGCGGGCGGCCCTTCTGGGACAGTGCGAGCTATGGCTCGAATCTGGAGCGGAGTCACACGGTGCGGGGCGGCCAAGCACGGATTTCAAAGCGGACAGGGGGGTAGGAGTCGCACTCAGATCGCGGCTCCAGTGGCAGGACAAATCTTGCAAATGTCCAGCGGCTCTGTTTGAGGCAGTAGGAGTCCAATAGTCCTGGGACTCCGTTCAGGGGCAAGCTCACCCACAAGCCCTTGGAGATTGTTGAAAGCACAAGTTGATAAAAAGTCTCTTTAGTCTTTTCCTCTCCTCTCGCAGCAAGGCAACCACTTCAGGCCAATCCCCCAGGTCAGGGACAGTATTCCTCCTTGCAGCTTTCCCAGTTCCTTCTCGTCAGGCAGAGGTTCTTCTTGCTTCAAGCAGGATCTAATTTCTTAGGAGCAGGGCTCCAATATTTATACCACATTTCTTTTGTTCTTCTAGGCCAGGGGGCCTTTGCCTAGTTCAGTCCAGTTTTTGATCACTGTGTTTACAGGACTCTGGCTTGTCTTTTCAGTGTGCAGGGCAGAGACATCAGACGCTCCACAGGAGGTGGAGCCAGCATTGTGGTGGCAGAGCACAGCCTTATTCAGAGTCCAGGTGCACTCCTCCCACCCATCTGGCTGTAATCTTCCTATTTACCACCTGGCAGCCCCAGCCTGTCTCCTGGATTTCCCCAGCCCTTTCACTCACAGAAACCAGACAGCAGATACACATCCTAGCAGAGGCGGGCTGAAAAGGTTAGGCAAGCAAATACCAACTTTCTAAAAGTGGTATTTGAAAACACAGAATATTAAAACAATCTTTACTAAAAGATGTATTTTATTATCCTGAATTCAGGCATACCAAACTCGAATTTCTACCATGTTCCCCGAGTCTGTTGGAATCATAGAATGTAACAATTCCAACAGCCCATTCTGGCCTATGAGAACAGGTAGCCTTACAATAGTGAAAAACTAAAATGGCTCTAATTTACTATTAGGACATGGCACACACATCAGGGCTTGTCCTACCTTACACTTACAGTGCGCCCTGCCCTTGGGCCTACCATAGGGGTGACTAATATGAAGTTAAGGGAAGGTTTAGGGACTGGCAAGGGGGTGCCCTTGCCCAGTCAGCATGACAGTACCAGACTGCACGCAGGTTCTGCAATGGCAGACCTTAGAAACATTTTACAAGGCTGCTTCTGTGGGTGGCACAACCAGTGCTGCAGGCCTACTAGCAGCATTTGGATTTACAAGCCCTGGGCACTCCTGGTGCACTTTACTGTGGTCTGACAGTAAACCAAATAAGCCAATCATGGAATCCAATCAATGTATACATTTTACACAGGGAGCACTTGCACTGTGGCACTGATTGGCAGTGGCACAGTGCTCTGAGCAGCTAACACCAGAAAAATACATCAGGCACAGTAACAAAAAGTAGAAGGGAGACCCACGCCAAGGTGCCAGGTCTAACAGGCACACGTTAATTTAGTGTCTTTATTGGTTGACACTGATTGGGTTGTGGCTGTTGCTTGAGAAGGGGTCACACCCTACTCAACCAACAATCCACCTTCTCACTAGTAATCTAAAACATACCCAACCAGTGCTGTGCCTCTTTCGATAAGTCTAGGATTATCATGTCAGATTTGTTCTAGTTATCTTTAAAGTATTTAATTCCAGCATAGGGAATACAAAGCTATTTAGTCATCTTTGCCACTGTGGTTCATGGTCATGTAATTAAAAATGATTGCAGAGAAATAAAACTAGTTTTAATTTCTTATAGGCAGGAGTGTATTGGCATACGTTAACATGATTGCTATGTGTACCAAGTGCAAAAAAGTTGCATTTTTACAGCGTAAAAGCAGTTTGCTATGCAAATGGTTTAAAAAGTTTAAGTATATATTTAGTTTTAACCAAGACCGAAATTATTTTAGATTTTTTTGGGGGGGTAATTTTCACTTTTCTGGGGTGTAGGGGTGGAGTTTAGTATATCTCTTCATTCATATGCAGAAAAAGAACAAGAAAAAAATAGTTGCCAATTTAGCGCTTTACAACTTACGAATGAAATACTAGTTACAGTTCATGTAACAACTAGAAACTGTCTTCAGTCTTCCAGTTGTTTTTGCATAATATAGCTGTACTTCTTAATTATTGAAGGCAAATGACACACAAGTGATGGACGGAATGAAGTACAAATCAAAACATTCACCCCAGTCAAGAGATCTGGGTTACATCCATTGTTCTTTTGATCACCATGCCACCCCAGTTTAGACTCAGCCATATGCAAATCAGTCTTGACCCTGCTCCTCGTGGTATAGTCCAGCCCAAACTACCAAGCCAGGTCCTCCCTAGACCAGAAACAAGCATCCTGTGAAAATGAAGCACAAGCATAAACAAGATAGACATAAGTTGATGTCAAAGAAAATAATGTTATACTTTCGATGTGGTTCTTTTTCAGTTCCCTATGGAGGTAATTGTTCTGCTATAGGAAAAGTCTGCAAAGGTTGTGGGAAAGAGAACCATTTCAGAACTGTCTGGTTAGCTAGAGAAAAATCAAGTGCACCACAACGGCAAGAAAATATAGAAAAGTAAATCTCAGAAGCATTTTCACCACCCCACTAACACCAAAAAGTAAAACCAGCTACAACAAGTAGAAACCAGGCAAAATCAATCATCATCAAGCTCATAATACAAAGGATCTCCAACGTCACTATCAGATACCAGCAAAGAAGAAGGGTGTGCACTGGTATCTACCAAAGAACTTCATGCACATGTGGGGTTAGCGGCCTGTACAGAAAATTACAGTTCAAAGAAAGCTCACCAAACAAAGTGACACACTTAATTTGGACCCTTTCCCAAAATCACATTAAAAGTGAACAATCACCCAAGAACGTTCATCATAGATAGTGGTGCGTCAATTAATTAATGCCAGTGGAAAGGTTTAACAGCCTGCTCCCCATGCCTCACCTCACTGCGCCAGTCACAAAGGCATAAACCTAGGCTACTTCTGAGCCATTGCAAAGCCAAGGGTCATTCACAGTGACAATGCAACACATTGGAACAGTCTAGCCTGAACTGCCATACCAGGTCCTCCCTGGATAGGAAACAAGCTTCCTAGGACCGGTTTCAGGGTTTCAACCCTCATCAGCCAGGCTAGCTTGAATCCAGGGGCCCAGTGAGCCCGGGACCCATGTTTGTGCATTCCCGGCGCACTTAGAGCGAGAAAGCAAAAGACACACAATTGATCGACGGAATGCAGAACACATCAAAACATTCACCCCCAGTTAGGAGATCTGAGTTAAATCCATTGTTCTTTTGCTCACCATGCCACTCCAGTTTAGACCCAGCCATATGCAAATCCGTCTTGCCCAGGGTTCCTCATGGGAACATATACACAATTAGGAGCAACGAGGGAAAAACAGAACCAGAGTCGCCCTCCACTCATGCAGTCATCAATACAACAATGACCAGGTCCTTTTAGGCAATTCTACGTAAATTCAAACGTGTACACCGTATGGATTAGTTACTTACCTGTAATCCTAGTTCTCTTCCAGGGGTATCCTCATCAAAGTCATAAGCATTAGAATATTCCCGCCCATGTGCGGGACCCCGGAAACACTATATTATATGTGCCCCACATATATATACTCATATATATATAAATACATATATATATATATATATAACATGCAATAGCATCCAATAAAAACAGAGCTGAAATATGCTGTGTAGAATTTCCACCATACATGCAATAATAATAAGCATTAGAAACATGAGAAACAACACAAAGTTTGTTTTAGAAACTGTTGTAATGTTTAGAAAGCAGTAGAAATTCTTATAACTCACTGGAAGCATAGAAAGCTCCCAGGCTGCATTGCAAACACACAGTCTAAAAAGACTGAAAAGCTAACCTGTAGCTACATAGCAATAAACTGACACCGTGCCTTTAAGGCACTCATGACCCCCAGTATCCCATCATGCCTCAGGGGTGACAGTTAGGTCAGTTGTTCTTTTCGGAGACTGAAAATAAACCCAATAACAAATAGGTTAACCATATCTCCTTATTAAAGAATGTCCTTTGCCCGGGGAGGCGGGAGGGTTGCTTATGACTTTGATGAGGATACCCCTGGAAGAGAACTAGGATTACAGGTAAGTAACTAATCCTTCTCTTCCAGGGGATCCTCATCAATAGTCATAAGCATTAGAATAGAATAGCGAGCCTCACCTCATCTCCCTGCGGGCAAAGGAGTAACAATACAGTAATAAACCATATTAAGCCTAGTATTCACTAAGCTTGTACAGGCCGTAGGCTACCCAAATAGATTCCTCAAAGAGGCTTGTCCTACTTGAGTATCGGCCCTGGAATCAGACTCGAGACAGTAATGTCTCGTAAAGGTATGAACTGATTTCCAAGTCGCAGCCTTGCATATCTCTGACATTGGAATGTCGTGCAAGAAGGCTACTGTATCGGCCTTCCCTCTAGTGGAATGCGCTTTGGGCGACTGCAACAAAGGCTTGCCTGCAAGCTGATAAGCCAATTTAATGCAAGAGACAATCCATCTCGCGATGGACCTCTTGGCCGCTGGAAAACCTGTTCGCATTGAACCATAGTTCACAAACAGTTGATCCGTTTTCCTAATCCCTTTGGTCATTTCCAAATAGAACTTGAGCACTCTCTTAAGATCTAAGGAGTGAAGTGACCGCTCGGCTGGGGTCGTAGGATTTGGAAAAAATGAAGGGAGGGAAATGGACTGATTTATATGAAAATCAGAGATGACTTTAGGTAGGAAAGCTGGATGAGCCCTTAGGACTACCCTATTGTGATGAAAGATAGTGAATGGTTCTTTCGCACAGAGAGCTTGAATCTCGCTGACTCTGCGAGCAGAGGTAATCGCCACCAAAAAGGCCGCCTTCCAAGAGAGATGTTGCAAAGAGGCCTTGTGGATGGGCTCAAAAGGTGGTGACATTAACCTGGATAGCACCAGGTTTAATTCCCATGGAGGAGAAGGATTTCGCACAGGGGGATACACTTTCTTCAACCCCTGGAGGAAGTCCTTAACCACTGGAACCTGAAAGAAAGAAACCTGATCTGGTGATTTTCTGTATGCTACTATGGCTGACAAATGCACCCTAATAGAAGCGTATTTCAAACCAGCAGTAGCTAGGGAAAGGAGGTATGGCAAGATGACGTCCTCCTGTCCTTTAGTCGGATCAAGGTGATGATCCCTACACCATAGGAAAAACCGCTTCCACTTAAACGCATAGGACGTTCTCGTGGAAGGTCTCTTAGCCTCCTTTAAAATGTTCATGCACTCAGGAGGCAAGTTCAAATGTCCATATTGCAGGACCTCAGGAGCCATGCTGTTAGGTTCAATGATGGGAGGTTGGGATGCATTATCCTCCCGTTCATTTTGCTCAACAGGTCCGGCCTGCAAGGGAGTCGTCTGTGTGGACACACAGACAGATGTAGAAGGTCCGGGTACCACCACTGCCGCGGCCAATCCGGAGCTATCAGGATCATTTCCATGTTCGACCTGCAGAGCTTGGAAACTACTCTCGGAATCAGAGCCAGGGGAGGAAACGCGTAAGCGAACGTCCCTGACCAATCCATCAGCAGAGCAAACCCCTGAGTTCCAGGCCGGTGGAACCTGGACGCGAAGGCGTGGCATTTGGAGTTTTCGTCGTCTGCAAACAAATCTATGGCTGGACGACCCCAGCAACGAAAAAGCTCTTCTACCACATCGTCGTTTAGCACCCAGTCTGGCTGATCTTCGAAGTGCCTGCTGAGTGCGTCTCCTTTTACGTTCAACTCGCCTGGCAGGTGCACCGCCACTATCGTGAGGCCTCGAGAGAGGAGCCAATGCCAAATTGCCTGAGCCTCTCGAGACAGAGGGCGAGATCTTGTGCCTCCTTGTTTGTTCAGATAGAACATGGTGGTCGTGTTGTCTGTCTGAACTAGGACTGAGTTGGACTCTATCGCTGGTAAAAACGCTTTGAGAGCCAGGAATACCGCTCTGAGTTCCAGCATATTGATGTGGTATGTCTGCTCCTGCGCAGACCACAGGCCTTGAATCTGAAGCGGACCCATATGCGCTCCCCAACCTTGTAGAGAGGCCTACGACAAACCTCAAGTACTTGCGATGTTGTTGAGCAATTAGGATGTGAAAGTACGCATCTTGCAAGTCCACCGAACACATCCAATCTCCGGCTTGAAGATGTGGGCATATTTGGTGAAGAGCCAGCATGCGGAACTTTTCTCTGATGATGATCTTGTTTAGAAGTCGTAGATCGAGTATTGGTCTGAACTTGTCCTCCTGATCTTTTTTGGGGACAAGAAAGTACCTGGAGTAAACTCCCTTTCCTCTTTGAGCGAGAGGAACCTCCTCTATCGCTCGCTTTTGTAGTAGAACTGTTACCTCTCTTCGGAGCAAGCTTAGTTGGTGAGGGGAAGCGCTCTTTGGAGGTATGTTCTTTGGAGGAGCCAGGAAACGTAGTTTGTATCCATTGCGCAGTATATTCAGCACCCACTGATCCTTGGTGATGCTGACCCACTCTGCCAGGTGTTGTGAAGCACTTCCTCCCACTGGAGTGGGCAACGGCGCCAGAGGAAGCCACTGATCAGGCTTTTCCTCCTCTTGTAGTGGTAGAGGATTGTTGATGACCTCCTCTACCTCTGCCAGGTTTACTTCGAAACTGGGGTTTTCCTTGGGCTTTACTTTGGGACCATTGAGGGGTTTGAACCCTCTGTTGAGCCCCTCTCCCCCAGTTGGGCTTGAAACGACGCTTGAACTCTTTCTTCTTTTCCAAGCCCACCGCTTTCACTGTGTCTAGTTCCGTCTTCATTCGGGTCATTTCTTCGTCCGCATGCTCACCGAAAAGAGCGGAACCCGAAAAGGGGAGATTAAGGATGCGATGTTGAGCATCCGGCTTCAGGCCTGTCAAGCGTAACCATGCCGATCTCCTGGCACAAACCCCATGAGAATAGGAATGCGCCGACAGGACAGCACCATCCGCAGCCGTGCTTATCATCTGATTCGCCACCAGACATCCTTCAGTCACGGTCTCTTCAAAGTCCTGCTGGTCTTCTTTTGGCAGCTTGGCTTTGGAACCTTTCCATAGAGTCCCATAAGGCTCTGTCGTACCGACCCAGAAGTGCAGCCGCACTAGAAACCTTAAGAGTCGACGCAGCTGAGTTGCAAACTTTGCGACCCCAGGAGTCTTGCGTCTTGCTGTCCTTGTCTGGGGGGACGGAAGAAGAACCTGCCACTGCGTGTGTCTTCCTCGCCGCCGCCACAATAACAGAGTCTGCTGGCGGGTCCGATCTTACAAAAACCGGGTCAGAAGAGGCCGGTTTGTATTTCTTTTGGATGCGGGCTGGCACCGCTCTGATAGCCGCCGGAGTTAGGAATACCTCCTTGACAGGATCTATAATCCCCGGAACTAATGGCAGTAGAGGCGGGGTGATCGCCTTTTTGTGTAGAGTCTCAAAAATGACTGTCGTGGTAACCTGAGGGACAGACATTTCAATGTTCAGCTTCTGAGCTCCTCTTTGCAAGACGTCCAGATACGTGCCAATGTCATCCACTGGGGAGGATCGGGACGTAGGACTGTCCGTCAAAGTAGGGGAGTAGTCCCTCTTGGAAGACCTGGTAGAAGAGGTAGAGGAAGTAGACGGAGTTCGTCGACGTCTACGGTGGACACTGTGCCTCCTCTCTTTGGATCCTTTCGAACGCACTTCACGTCTAGGAGAGCGAGACCTGACCCGCTCCTCTGGGTCTTTTCTGGGAGATCGGGTCCTTCTGGGAGATCTAGTTGGTGTTCTCACCGGAGATTTGCGCCTGGGAGGGCTATGCTTGTCCATCTCCTCCACTAGATCCTGAAGAGGAGACCTGTGCTGCGAGCTGGCGTAGTCCTGCATACGTTTTGCAGCTCCAGAATCTCTCCAATGATCCAAAGACTTATACCATCTAGGTGAAAGTCTGACTTTATCCGCCCAAGGGTCCGTCCGACGCTCAGGTGACTTGCGTACTGGACTTCTGGACTTCGAAGACGTAGTTGAGGAGCCAGAGGACCTTGAGGTGGAATGACGGGAAGCTGACTTCGTTACCATCACCACATCTGAACCTCTCGACGCCGAGCGATCTTCCCTCGTGGTCGAGTGCTTTCGGGGAGTCGGCGGATCAAACAATCTTGTTTTAGAATGTCTATGCGAGGATGTATGGTCTCTCGACGTCGAGCGGCGATGAGCAGCCGCCGACGGAGTTCCACGTCTCGACGTCGAACGGTGAGTACCGGCCTTCGACGGAGACCTCTCCCTCGACGTCGAACGACGATGCCCAGTCATCGACGGAAGTCTCGACGTCGTTGACGAAGCACCCTGCCTCGACGCCGATTGACGATGTCTAATCGTCGACGGAGGTCTTTCACTCGACGTCGAACGGTGATGATCAGCCGTCGACGGAGATTTCTGCATCGACGTCGAATGTCTGTGCGACGACGGTGGAGGGGTATTGGACACCCTCGACGCCGAGAACTGACGAGACACCGACGGAGACTGCATCCTCGACGCCGATCGACTCTTCCCTGTCGACGGCGGAGGGGTCTTGGTCCTCGACGCCGAACGTCGCTTCTTCGACGACGGCGGAGGAGTCACACTTCTCGACGCCGGTCGACGTCTGGATGACGACGGCGGAGGGGTGACCTCCCTCGACGCCGGTCGTCGCCTGGTTGACGGCGGAGAGGTCCTGGGTCTCGACGCCGACCGTCGCCCGGTTGACGGCGGCGGAGTTCCCTTCCTCGACGTCGGACGTCGCCCGGTTGACGCCGACGGAGGGGATTTCGACGATGGAACTGGATCCTTCGACGTCGTCGACGTACCTGGTCTTCTCTTCGATGGCGAGCCCGCCGTCGTCGGTAGTTTAGACGATGAATGATCCACCGGTGGTTCTTTTCTCAGCGCCGAGCCCGACGCTGAGGGTGAGGGGTATGAAGACTTCTTTCTGGAAGATGAATGAGTCTTCTTGGAGCCCTTCTTCACCGGAGATCTTCCTCTTGATGACCTATGAGCTAGGCCATAAATGCGAATCCTCTCCATGTCTTTTAAAGTTTTTCCTGACAGGTGTTCACAATGAGGACAGGTGCCTGGATCATGTTCCTCAGGCAGACACAGGATACAGACGTCGTGGTTGTCTGACTTGGCCTTCTTGTTGCCACAAGAAGGGCATTTGTCAAAGAGTGAAGGCATTTTCAGGAGAAAAGGCTCACCAAATTGACTGAAAAAGACAGTATCTTACTTGACTAGATGTTAAATGCCGAGTAAGAACAAAAAATTGTCAAAAGTGAAGAGTTGTTCTGTCAAAAAACAGGAAAATTAGTGGAGCTGTGTAACCAGGGTCCTTCTCTAAAGGAGCCGGAAAGAACAACTGACCTAACTGTCACCCCTGAGGCATGATGGGATACTGGGGGTCATGAGTGCCTTAAAGGCACGGTGTCAGTTTATTGCTATGTAGCTACAGGTTAGCTTTTCAGTCTTTTTAGACTGTGTGTTTGCAATGCAGCCTGGGAGCTCTCTATGCTTCCAGTGAGTTATAAGAATTTCTACTGCTTTCTGAGCATTAAAACAGTTTCTAAAACAAACTTTGTGTTGTTTCTCATGTTTCTAATGCTTATTATTATTGCATGTATGGTGGAAATTCTACACAGCATATTTCAGCTCTGTTTTTATTGGCTGCTATTGCATGTTATATATATATATATGTATTTATATATATATGAGTATATATATGTGGGGCACATATAATATAGTGTTTCCGGGGTCCCACACATGGGCGGGAATATTCTAATGCTTATGACTATTGATGAGGATCCCCTGGAAGAGAATGTAATTTTACAATTATCTCCCCTTTCTTATATGCAGTTGGGGTAGTGAGTACCACGTTTACTTGCCAAATTAAAAAACTTCCATCCCAAATATGACAGTCTGAATGAATGTACAGAACACTAGTGTGTATCTAATGTGAAAAAAATGTGTATAGGCGAGATGACCCCTCACGGGCGAACCACCATCCGGATACCTGATAGGTACTCACCAGATAAGCCCTGTTCTCACCATTGGCGGTCATCAAGCCCAGAAATGAATGCGTCCAAAAGAAAATAATGAGTGCAGTGAAAAAGTGGAAAACGAAAAATTCTCAAAATGTGTAGTTAAAATGCATAGGTGTGTACGTTACTATCACTTTTATTCTTTAACTTCGTGCAACCTATCAAGTTAAAAAGCAAGCCTGGCTGCTAAGCATGCATACCAATACCACAAGCCGACATGTTTCATTGCCTTATCAACTTTTCAGGCAATTTCTTCAGGGCTGCAATTTTCTTGCCACTGCATCAACGCTGGACACCCATTCATCGAGACCCCACTCAGCCACGGTGTCTCCTACCTGCCGTGAGGTGTGGTGTACAATAAAGGCACAACCCCTCCTGTGAGTCGCCCTCAGTCGATGTCTGAATAGGTCTGATTTACGCGAAGCACATTGTTTCCTGTGGTATTGGTAGAAGGTTTAGTGGTTGAAAAAAAGACTCCTCCAGCTTGTAGTGTTGGCTGGTTATGGCCCTTTATGATTCAGAGCCTCTTCAGGACAGTGAAAGAACGATCAACCTATAGAAAATAATGCATACTTTAACATAGTATCTGGTGCACAAAACATTTGAAGTGCACCAAAAATATAGGGGAGGGGAGGAGAGGGGAAATGAGATGTCGAACATGCAGAGCTTAAAATCATATGTGCATGAATACAAGGAGGGGGCAAAATAGTCGTTGTCTGGGAGCCGATTGTACTATGCGTTCCAATTTGGCATGCAATCTCATGTGATAAAGACATTATAGACATGCCTGGGGAAGAGATTAATCACTGGCGTAGCAACAAGAGGAACCATTTTTGAGGCGGCCGCGCGGCACTGAGGCCTGTTGCGTCCGCCTTTACATTTTATTTTGGGAAGTTGGGAACTAACAAAGTTGAACACAGTGTCCCAAATAAATTATTACGGCGAAACGGGCCTCCAGTGCTGCGGCCGCCACCCACAGCAGAGGATACGGGGAAACCTCTGTGCAGGAGGGAGATCGCGGCGCTGCCTTTTCTCTTGTTCTTCGGGTGGTCAACGGTTCTGGAAAGGAGCCGGCCCAGATCGACTGCACAGCCTCGTGTCAGCCGGACTCGGTCTGGCACCCAGCTCAGGAGCATCGGAGCCTCGCAGCGTTTTTAAGTTTGAGGTGAGGGGGTTCCAGGCAACTCCAAGAGAGAGGGGCTGCCGGTGTCCGATTGTGTTGGGTTAGAATCTGCCAGGGAGTTCGGGTGTCTCGGAGCCTTGTGGTATATGCGGAGTCTGTGCTTGGGATCGGGATTACTCATTTTGGGAGAATTTGAGTGTTTTGGAACTTGTTTTTACAAGCTGCTGCGTTAAGGAAGTGAGTATTTGCAATTGGTTTTTGCGAGTTTTTGTGATTAAGGGAGCTACTGTAGTGGAGTTAAGCGAGGAGCTCGGCTCTGTTTTGGGGTTTGCTCAGTTTGGACATTTGAAGTGCCTTTATAATTGGTGTTTGGCGAAGCGGAGGGCCCTGGTATTTTTGTACTCAAAGTAACGTGTTGGGCCCAGGGTTGTTAAGGGAGCCAGTGGCAGCTCCTACCTACGAATTCACAGAGACCTCGGCTGCCACACTTTAGGAGGGAAATAGCGCCTAGAAGAGGCCTCGGGCCTCTAGGCCTTCTGGCTTTTTCAGTCACTCAAGGGCCAGCGTGTGTCTTTACGCTTCCAAGCCTGCTGCTATCCGGAGCGGGGTGCAGCTATCCATGAGCTAACCGGCTGTGAATACAGCTCTCTGATGGATGTCACATGCGGTTTTTCTGAGTCCCCAGATAGATCATGCAGTCTGTGGGTTCTCTTTTGTACTGCCAGTCACCGGTGTATTCAACTGTGTAGCATGTAACTTGCATGATCGAGGTAACTATTAGCAGCAATACTATGTGTCTCTCGGACATCTTTCAAGTGCTCACCGTCCTTTTTCCCCAGCACCCCTCACCCCCCCCCCCCCCCCCCCCCCCAAGGGGCAGCAATCTGAGGGATAGCCCCGGGCGCCACAAGCTCTAGCTACGACCCTGAGATTAATACTATATACATTTCAGACAAGCATGCTAAGGTGTTGCTTATGGCTTGCAGAGTGAAGTGTTGGAGAACAATACAGTAAAAAAGCTGTGTCTATGAGGAAGCTCCATGGGAGAGACGCACCAAGTGTCCGCATGCATGTCGGGTGCACTAAGGCAGACTACAGGCACTTAATATTAGCTCACAAATGAAGTGGTGTCAGGACGTTCCACTAGTAGAACATAAATAAGCCCCCAGGCCAGGAGATTGCTAAAGAAGCGATCAGCTGCCGTATACTTAAGGCTGCCTGAATTCTGCATTTGTCCAGAAAGGAGGCTGATTATCATGTTGTGAAAGATTAAAAGAGTGCTAGAAGGTTGAGCTCATCTGAGAGGGGGCACAGAAAGCAGAATCTATACCAAGAGATAGACTGAAAGATAAAATAAAAAACATTCCAGAACTGTTACTATGGACGCTTCTAGTTGTTACATGAACTGTAACTAGTATTTAATTCGTAACTTGTACAGAATTGGCTACAATGTTTCTTGTTCTTTTTCTCCTATCAGTTTTGTTATATATGTATACTTTTATTGTCAAGATTCCTTTACTATGTACAACTCAGGTACCCGTGCCCGGAGTGAAGATTACTATGCTGGTCAAAAAAAGTCAAAATAAATTATGTTCTGTATAATTAAATGCATCACCAATGATTCATTTAAATTTTCACAGTGTATATTAGATTTGTAAGGATCCATTCCCATAATATACCAATTCTTTTCATCAATATTGTTCCTCTGCCAGGTACTGTGGGATCTTTTGGGTAAACCACTATATGAGAATACTGGAGATTGAGCAGTGGCAGCGGACTTCTTTCGACCTTCATCCCGAAATAGTTGATGTAATTCTGGCAGGCAGTCGTCCTTCCATGAATCAGTACATGCCGTCTTTGGGACAAGTTTGTGTTTTGATGCAATACTTGCCGAACAACACACTTCAAGTCAAACTATCCGTAGTGTTGATCTTTGTTTTATCTCTAGCCCAGCAAGGACTTGCTTTGGACATAGTTGAAGGTTATTTGTTGTGTCTTACGGCTTTGTTTTGCAATTGTCAGACCAGCACTCTTATTGAAATCACCTACTATGACAAGATTTTTTTAAATGACTGCAGCATTTGTTTCCTCCCACACCCTTCATCAAGCCTCAGTGGGACCTAAATCTAGTTCTCAAATGTCTAATGTGCACTTGCTTTAAATGATGGTACAGCTGTCTATTGCAGCTCCTTCCTCTATAGATTGTTTATCTAATCACCATAACATCGATGAGGCATATGAGTAATACAAGCCATCTCTGTCAACTCTCCCTGTTAACGACATTCTTTAATGACTAACTGGTACGGAGGAGCAAATTTTCCTTCCTGCTGAAGATGGAAACTCCTCTTCATGTCGCGCCAAACATCAACCTCCAAGCATTCTGCGCTCCACCTCACCTCTCCAAAGAGGAGAGATTTTCCCGAATGGATCCCAAAAGAGCTTATACATTGATCATACCAGGGAACTTTGTGTGGATGGACATCTTTTTGTTGGAACTTGAGCGAAGAAAGGCATAGCAGTACAGAAAGAAGGAGCGTTTTATTTCTAGATTGTGCTCTGTACCTAAACTTGCTATGCACTGGCTAAGTAGCTTCCAGAAGGCTTACGGGCTCCCTCCACCAGTTCCGAGGCTGCTACCACTGTTTTGGCTTCTGCGTGGAAGTTGCTCCACGTCACTAAGCACTACTATCTGGAGAGCCAGGTACCATGAGAAGGGCATTTTGCCTTATCGATCCTGGCAAACTCATCCTGAATGGCAGACTCATCCTGAACATCCCAAGCCACAACTACATCACTGGCCACCTGAGAGACCTACGCTGACTACTTGTCAACAAAAGAATCACCTTTAAGCGTCTCATGCACGCCTACAAAGCCCTCCACAATGCCAAACCTGCATACCTCAATGTCGTGCTACTAAATTTAACACACCCAAACCCAGCACTCCTGAGAGGAGGCAAATGCACTGCTGCACTTTTAAATAACACACGTAAAACAGCAATCCCAAAAGACGAGGCGATAGAAAAAGACCAGGCACTCTCTTAAGGGGAGGTAAGAAAACAAATTCAGGTGCATTTAAAGTGGCACATACATTTATTGAGTCAATACTTTGAAAAGGAAGGCAAAATATATTGGTTAATGCAGACTCCCAAATATCAAGTAACTTAGTAACAAAACCAAAAGAACATGTAGCATATATACATGTAGCAGAGTGGCTTAGAAATTATACACACAAAGTAAGTAACACCTCACCGATCGTTCACTCAAAATCCTCGCCAGCTCAAGCTGGAGGAGCCTGTTGACAGCCAGGCAAGACTCTCGATTGGGACACAAATCGAGATTCTTCTTGTGACAGTATGTGTACCCCACAAGTGAGCTGCTTTCAGCCTGCCAGGTTCCTCCGTCTTTAATACCTTTTATTCAATGTGAGGCGAAGGTTCTAGAAACTTCGTCCCATTTTTTCTGTTACGAAAAACCGAGCTGACAGTACTGGTCTGTGTCAAGTCCAGACTAAAGCAGGCTAGGCCCCTGTATTTTGACTCCGAGACAGAGCTGTACATTCCACACATTCGCTGAAAGGTACCAAGCCCACATTCCACACAACATGTTCCAGTTCACTCTGACCGATGAGGAGCGAAAACAATTGAAGAGCGAAAACATCCCCTTCCCACTTTGCAGCTACGTGCGAGCACAGAAAATGGTGCCTGTTACACAAGATGGAGTCAGTTATGCAAAATAGAGTCAATGGTCAATATACCATTCTTAAAAGCGCTACACTCAACCACAGCCTCTTCTTCTACACTTCCACCGGACATCTCCGCTCTGCCCTACTGGCCCTGGCCACCATCCCATTGATCCGCAATACCACGGCTTGAGGAAGATCCTACTCCTACCTCGCTGCAAAGACCTGGAACTCTCTGCTGTTGCATCTCAGGCAATCACCGTTGCTGCCGCAATGCAGGCAGGCCCTCAAGACCTGGCGCTTGGACTACACCGCAGACCCCCCACCCCTTTAGTGCCTTGAGACCCCCATGGGTGAGTAGTCACACTTTTTAAAATTACTGATTAATTGATTGATTGACTTTCTGGTTTGAGCCAGTTTCCAGACGGACCCCTGGGGAGATACTTCTTTGGTATATATTCAAAAGGTGAGAAATCTGCAATCAGAAGTAGCTTTCAAACGAACAAATTACTTACCTTCAGTAATGATCGGTTTATCGTTTGCCTATTTAATCACAGATTCCTCACCAACATTCCTACCTCCCTGTTCTGTGAACTGGAAGGTCCCAAGTCTGGAGATCTGTACAATGGTCAAGACTAATGATGTTTGACTGTACGTCTCGGTGCACAGACAGCCTAGAAAGAAACGGACGTCCTCCTGCATGGGTGGCACTAGTAGGTGGAGTTGTGTGAATGTGAGACGCCATTGTTTGTCTCTGGAAGTAACATGCGGAGCCACACAACACCACCTAAGGGCACACAGTGGTACTGCTAAAGATTTTCCGGATCCAGTCTGATGCATCGGGAATAGTCAGAAAATTCAAAAGGTGAGGAATCTGTATTTAGAGTATCCACTAAAAAGAGCATAATCAAAGCTAAGTAACATGTTCTTCTGCGTCCATCTCCTTCTACCTCTATACCTTCCCCTCTATACACGTCAGCCCAATCTAATACTCCCGACGCTTATTTTCCCTTACCCCTCTGTCCTCTCCGTTACAAACTTTTCACCCTTGTATTGCTCTCATTTCTTCTTCACACCACCCCCCTCTTCTGAATATACCACTGTCACTTTCCTTTAGTTCACACACCTCTGCCCCACTCCTCTCCTCTACTCACCTGCCACTTTTCTTTTGCACAGTACTCACCCTATCCGTGCTGCTCCTCTGCTTTTTTTTTCTCTGCACTCCAATGACCTGCTGTGGTATTGGGGTCCCTGTTCCCTCTCGTCACCCCTCCACCACTGTAGCTTACATGTTTTTGTATTTGTGTTAGGCTCATGTTTTTTAATGCTGCAATTACATACTTGTTGTGCTCCTAATCTTGTTTGGATGACTTATGGGGTTTAGGTACGAAGGGGTCAGTCTGAGTCTTGTCTAGTTTATTGGGTGTGCTTGTCAGGTGATTGAGTTCTATCACGTGATTTGTTTTTAAAAAGCACCAATAGCATTTACGCGTGTTTAGCTGGTACACACACTTCAGTGAACATTAACGCATGGCGTGCACACAAGGTACATTTCAGTTTGTTAGAGCACACTAGCTTTGTAGGCACCTTGTGTCTGGAATTATTAATTCATTCAATTATGATAGCAGTTAGGTTGTCGGGGGGAGATTTAAGATTGGGGCTCAAGCACATGGTACATTTTTAACTTACTAGTTATTGTTTGTTTTATGTATTGATTTGTTTTACATGAGATTTGTATATTTATTTTAGTGTTATTTTTAGCCTTCTCCAGTGTTATATGTAAATGAAGGATGGATCGTAGGTATAAGTAAAACATTTAAAGTAGTGCAATAGGACTCTGAATTGGATATTTTGGTGATCTCTGTTAGAAATGCATTGGGTTTAATCTTTAACTTAACATCAAGCTTTAAGGAAGGGTGAATCCCCAGTTGCTGTGCTAAAGGCCTTGATAGGCATTCGGTGAACAAGGAGTATGACACTTTCATTATATATAAGCATCAAATGATTATGTAGCAATACTTGGAAATAATAGGATGGATTTAAATAAAGAAGAAAGTTAATCAAATTTGTTGGAGAAATTCCTTTTAGCAGTGCAATCTGGTGTGGAACCTGACAAGGCTCCATCATCATTTCTAACTTTCTAAAAGGGGCATTTTCAGAATTGCAACTGAAAATCCGACTTTACTATTAAAGATGACTTTAAATGATCATTTCTTAGACGGCAAACATTAAAAAATCCTACCTGCTTCCAATCAAAGGTTATTGCTTGATAAATATAATGAGAACTCAATGTCATTCTAGGGGATAGGTTGCAGTAGTGAAAAAAACACATTTGTGTGTTTTTTCCTACTAGGACATGTAAAACTTGAACACACATGTCCAACCTTTTTCATTACAATTATCCCTGCCCTATGGGCTATCTTGGCCTACCTTTGCGGTGACTTATGCGTTTTAAAAAAGAACTTTTACGTCTGAAAGGGTTTTGTTTTGCCAATTTGAATTTACTGTTTAAATCTGTAGGAGAGTATGATGCTCTCTCTACATTTAAGTTGATCCTTAAATCCAGCTACAATGGCAGACCTGAGACATGTTTATAAAGGTTACTTAAGCAGGTGGTACAATAAGTGCTGCAGAACCACTAGGAACATTTAATTTACAGGCTCTCTGAGTACATTTAGTACCACTTTACTAGGGACTTACAAGTAAATTAAATATGCCAATCAGTGTAAGAATGTTACAATGTTTAAAGTGGTTAACACAAGCACTTTAGCAGTGGTCAAGTGCACAGAATCCTGAAATCACACAAAAACGATTAAAAAAAAAGGAGGAGCAGAAGCAAAAAGTTTGAAGGTGACCATGAGAGGCAGGCAGGTCCAACGTAAATCAGTATATTATGACTAATTACCATTTTCCTTGGAGCAAGTAAACCATGTAAATCACTACAGTTACTGTCATAAGTTTACAAGCAAAATATGCCTTGCCCAGATGTCATGGTTGTCGAGATTTTAAATGGTCTCCATTACCTGCAACCATATACACGCCAGAACAAGATAAACAAAACCAATCATGTATACCTACACCGTGCAAGTTTAATCAAATGTGGCATCACCAACCACAACTCATTGCCAACTGCCACCCAACCAGAGACAGAACACAATACCCAGAACATGTAGCAGGAGGACTCTGAACTTGGTTCGCAATGTAAATCACAACGTACTGTACTGAGAAACACCCCAGTAAACCATCAAAACCTTAATCTTTTTGATATTTGATCATTCCATCCCGCATCCAGTCTCTGTAATATACTCACTGGGCTTAACAATTGAGAATGCTCACTCTCTAGCCTCTCACCTAAACCAGCTAACCAAATCACAGACAACTCCTACTTACAAACCTTAAAAAGGACATGATCTGATCATCTCCATACTAATCTGTAGAATTGTGTTCTGGCAGGCATTCCCCACTAGTCCATGGGCCTGCTGAAAGCAACATTTCACACTACACATGGACTCTTCCCAACATCACGAAAGTTCAACCACATTTCACCAATTCAGAAAGGTCTAGATTAGCATCCTTCCACTAGCTGCTGGTATCCTATTTAAAGCATGCTGCATGGCATATACTATCGTCTCCAGAAAAACCCTCATCTCTGTCTAACTTCCAGTCTACAGAGGCCAAAGAGGTCTGAGAAACAAGCACTCTTTCCAGCTGGATACTCTAAAATGTAAAACAACTTAGGACTAGAAAACAACCCTTCTCAGGGACTGCAGCAAGTTTATGGAACTCTCATAAGAACTAGGGGAGAACAAGATTCTGCCAGCATGGTCTACATTACATCTTCTGCTGGGCACGATCCGGACTCTTACTAGAACACAGTCTGAATTCAAAACATTTATTCAAATGTGGGTGGTCTAATAATAACCGCACACAAACTATCGCAACACTCCTTTACACATACCCAGAACTGAGTTCTTGTAATTTATCGTAGCTATACCCCTTTTAACATCCTCCGCCTAACATTGTGAAGGACTTTAACACACATGCGAGTTCAAACAACATCCCATGCTGAAAATTAAGCTCATACTCTCCAAAAGAATAGACCTTAAGGGTTCTATTTTAGTTTTAATAAAAAACACATTGCTCCTCTGTTCCTAGGTGCATCCGTTAAACACACATTCTCACTGAATAGCAGAATGACAATAATTGAAAAAAGTTAGTTGAAAATAATGAAAATTATTTTTTTAGACATATGGTGAAATTCTAGAATAAAAAGATTCAGCTACAATAGCAACAAAAAATGTCAGGTTGGTTCTAGTTCATAGCAGACCACGTGGGAGTTTATTATGAAACAGGGTCCCTTCACCCTCCAGTTCAGCCCATGTAATTAAGGGACATTCTGCTTTACTGGAGCAAAGCTTTTCACAACTACATTGGTGACAATTTTATCTTGCATAGAGATGTATTAAGACAAAGCTCTGGTAGGTTGCAGGGACCAACTGTACAGCTCCCTTTTCAGCTTAACTACCATTCATCTATGCACAGCTACCAATTTCAAGATGTCTAACGTAATTGTTCTTGGCTTCATCTCCCATGGTTTGTATCTTGTTGGCGTGGGGACACTGGTAAGGGTAACATCCCTCCTATTTTCAAATAGCTCAAAAATCTTTCTGCCTTATTTTGAGCTTTCTCCTTATGATCTCTACACCACCATCACTGTGTTCCATGTGGAGTTTAGGCAAAAAAAATGTCCTTTGAGAATTAGCTGTTTGTGATCCCTATGCTTTTCATACAACTGGTGATTAAGAGGTTTTGCAAAGTTGGTGAGCCCGGAAGACTCAGATTTCGCAGTAGCCTGTGGAAGGTCAATAAGCTTTGGCATTCTATTTCCATTTTTTTTTTTTGCCCACTCAAGTCGTTCTTTTTGGGATACTGACTGTAATGGGGGGGCGGTGGGAGGGAAAGAGAGGGGGTGAGGGGGTGAGTGAGAGAGTGAGAGAGTGAGAGAGTGAGAGGCCGACATTGCATAGTAATAATTCTTCATTTCTACCTAAGTGAGTGTTGGATTTTCAGATGAATCATACTGTTAGATTTGGGGGTCTCTAGTTGGCAGAGGTAGGTACCTTTGACCAAATAGGCACCCTTGCGTCTAGTCAGGGTAAGGGGCTAAACTCCTAAAATAACTCTTGCTCACCCCCTTGGTAGCTTGGCACGTGCAGACAGGCTTATCTCAGAGGCAGTGTGTAAAGCATTTGACAACACTACAGATGGGCACCACACAAGTTGTAGTATAAAAATAAGTATTTTTATATAGACTTAACACAAGACCACAAACAGAAATCCACAATACTGTACTTCAAAAATGGTAGAATTAGCTCAGTTCTCTCAAGATGTAAAATCAACACTGAGTTCAAGGTACCTTAGGATGTGTAACGCGATACAACGAAAGTGTTGCAGGGAAGGTGATGCATTGGTTCCTTACACGCAAGAACAGTGATGTGTCTGGTCCCTACTGATGCGTAGGGGATGCGTCTGTTCTCCTCGGCGTGGGGAGGCGATGCGTCGGTTTCTTACTGCGCTTCCGTGGCGATGCGACCTGCAGCGCCGTGATGAGATGAAGATACAGTGCTATGAAACAAAAATTGTGTCTTCTCTTGGTTGCGACACGATGCGTGCACGCCAGACGGCCGTGTAGCGACTCAACGATTCTTCTGAGCCGCGACAGGCCCTACGACACGCTTCCCAGTGATGCGGCAGAGTCTGATGCGACGTCGATCCTCTTCTCCGGCGATGCGAGGCGCTTTGGCGATGTGATGCGACAGCTACAGCGGCAGCAACACGCTTCTCCGTTGGTGCGGCGGCGGCGTCTGATGCGACGTCGATCCTCTTCTCCGGCGATGCGACAACCGCGGCAGTGACACGCTTCTTCTTTGTGAGTCGCGCTTCTCCTTGCGTCACACAGTCCCTCAGAAAGCCCAACACAACAGCAGGCCCTTCCAAAAAAACTCTTAGGGAGCTGGTAGGTGAAGTCTGTTGTCCCTGAGACTTCAGCAGGAGGCAAGCTCTATCTCAAGCCCTTGGAGATCCTTCACAAGCTGATGAAAGTACACAACGTTATTCTCTCCTTTCTTTGGCAGTCAGGCAACCACTGCAGGCCAATCCCCCAAGCAGCACTTCAGCTTAGGGCTAGTCTCTCCTCAGTCTCTCTGGTTTCTCTCCTCAGCAAAGGTCTCTTCTTGTTTCCCAAAAGTGGTCTAACGTTCTGGGGTCTGGGTTTCCCCTTTTATACACATATTCTCTTTGTTCTCTGAAGGCAGAGAGGCCTTTGCCTAGTCCAAACCAGTTCTGGTCAGTCCTGGAGCACTCTGTTCACAGGACTCCTTTCCTTTCACAGTGCAGGGACATCAGATGAACCACAGGAGGTGGAGCCAGCATTGTGGAGGAAAGGCACAGCCCTATTCAGGTCCCAGGTGCAACTCCTCCCTTTAATCTACATGCAGATCTCTCTATTCAGCCCTGTCCTGACTCACCCTGTCTCCTGGAATCCGCCAGCCCCTGTCACTCAAACTCCAGACAAGGAATACACAACCTAGCAGAGGCAGGCTTGGATGGTTAGACAAGAAAATACCTACTTTCTAAAAGTGGTATTTTCAAACACAGAATATTAAAACCAACTTCACTAAAAGATGCATTTTATCATTCTGAGTTCAGGCATACTAAACTCGAATTTCTACCCTGAGTCAGTTAGGATTATAAGATGTAATAATCAAACTGGCCATTCTGGCCTATGGGAAACAGGTAGCCTTGCAATAGTGAAACACCTGCAATGCAGCCTGCCATTGGGCCTACCATAGGGGTGACTAATCTGCAGAAAAGAAAAGCTTTAGGGACTGGCAAGTGGGTGCACTTGCCCAGTCAACATGGCAGTACCAGACTGTACACAGGCTCTACAATGGCAGACCTGAGACACACTTTACAGGCTGCTTCTGTGGGTGGCACAACCAGTGCTGCAAGCCCACCAGCAGCATTTGATTTACCAGTCCTGGGCACCCACAGCGCACTGTACTACGGTCTGGTCCTAAAACCAACAAAAACAGGTCAGACAAAATACAGGAGGAAGGCAAAAAGTTCAGGGATGACCCTGCAAAAAGGGCCAAGTCCAACACATACCATTAAATTACCAACTGTTCCGCCCCCTCCCCCCCCCCCCCCCCAAGTTTTCCACTCCAGGTGAACGATTCCTACACTCAGATATTATAAGAGATCTTAAGTTTTATCACCATCAAACGAAGGAGATACGTAAATCTCAACAACGTTTTGTCAACTATTGTCAAATCATATAGGGATGTTCTATCGCAAAGAAAGCTATTGCTAGATAGTTTTATGTATTACTACTTGCCACCAGCTAGCAAATACAGCCTTTCAAGGCAAGCCCAAGACGCACTTTACAAGAGCTGAAGCTGCATCCATCGTATCCCTGCCGCCCTATATGTTTGAACCCTAAGTTCTCAATAACTACTGAACAGATTTACAACAATTTACATTCCGGACCAAAATGTAGCTTTCAGTCAAATTTGGTGTTATTCCGTTCAGACATTTCTGCGGTATCGCTGTTCAATTTTCCTATAAAAAAAATTGTGCGGGGCAACGTGTTCTGGGCCCCTCTTTTTCCTCGCCCGCCTTCAGATGGATCACCCAGAAACTTTCCAAGAAGGATCTTAAGTGGGTAAACGTTTTGGGGGAATGCTTCGGCAAACTGTGCCAAAGTTATTACCAAAGAAAAAAAAAAGTCCTATGGAAACATGGCCCAAAATAACCACCACTGGATAAAATATATCCATACATTACATTCACAGCTTTCTTGCAGCAGTGTTAACTGCATTGTACTACATCTACACTCGCGCTGAGCCACCGCTCTTTATGCTAGGCTTGCTAACTCGTTCACCTGAAGCCAAAGAAATGAGTAGGCTAAGTGAGCTAAACTTTGAAGACCTATTACCTGAAGCAAGGATTGCTAAGGAAACCCACCATTCTCTTTCAAATTGCTTGAGATACCCTAAACCTGCGTGCTGCACAGAATCATCTAATTTACTCACACCTTGAATACTACTGAGAAGAAACGGAATCGAATTAGAGAACAATTCAGCCGCAAGGCACTCAAAATGGTCTTCACACATAACGTAATCTAATGCCTGAAGGTTAAGTAGAAAATAACAGGAAATCATTATCAATTGCATACGTAGACTATTTTTGTTCTGACGACCACAATCAGTAAATGTAAATCACAGAGAAAAGCAGTAGTTTGCTGGAAGCAAGCATTCATTCATGTGTTCCGCACGAACGGCCAGCAAACAAATACACAGTGTTCTGTGTAGAGGTAGTTCCTTTGGTCTAAAAACCCGTATAGAAGACTGGGATAATAAATCCAGAATTGTTTGAGTAACAAGCCTCAAAGTCCAAAGGCAAAATTCCCAATGTCAGAGAAAATATACTAAGGGGGCGATATGTTACACTAGAAATCAGGCGGATACAGGAACGCTAAATATTTCTTATTTTATAAAATTATCATACACACAAGAAGAAATGCCAAATGAGTGTGTTTGTATTCGTGTAAGTCTTGGCTGGCAACCTGACGTACATTGGACTGATTTTACATAACATGCAAATAAAACACAAGATGGCAAAGACGGGTAATCACCTACAACATAACATTGTCTTTATCGTCCATTTATTTCACCCTTCTTATGCAGACAAAGCAACAATTTTCCAAAGAACGCTCCTTACCTTTTCAGCATCAACTTTCCCTTTCATGAATTCTAATTTCCAAAACTGCAGAGCCTGGTCCAGGGTTAGACCAATGCCCTTAAGAAACAATCCATACTGCATGCGGCCTCCATGGCGAAGATGGTGGTTGTCACGCAGGGATTTGTGCAACTGACGCATACAGAGAGGAAACGATGCTGCAGAGAGCTGCAAGGGAGAAAAAGAATAAATAATCTGTCTTTACGTATTTAATTAACCTAGAGTAAATAGGAAGGCGTGCACGTGGATTTTATATCAATTTATATTCACATTTGGGAAAACATAACGGTAAACAACCACCATCAAATGCCGACAGAACCAATTGTTATCCAGTCTCTGCACACGGGGTAAAGGCACGGCAACCACGCACAGAGTTCAGCAAAGGCTGACAACCATTTTTACAAAGTTTAACAGGCATATGGGCACTCATGTACACAAGCCAGTAACAACAAGCATTTACAATGCAACGGTCTCGCCTTTGCCAAAGTTAGAGCTATTGGCATTTAAATGACAACATTTTTATTTATGTGTTGGTTTTGCAAACAGATAAATGAATGGCATTGTCATTTACAGTGTCAATAGCTTAATCTCTCGCAAATGCGAGACCTATTGCATTTGCACCCACACACACAGAGACTCCCTCAAACACACACACACAGAGCCACCCACACACACATACAGAGCCACCCACACAGAGTCATTCACATAGAGCCCCCCCCACACACACACAGAGCCACACACACACAGAGCCACTCACACAGAGCCACCTACAAAACAAGCATTTGCAATGCATAAGGTCTCGCATTAGGAAAGTTTGAGCTATTGGTATTGTAAATGACACATTTGTTATATATGTGTTGGTTTTGAAAATAGCAAAAATAATAGCTTTGTCATTTACAATGCCAATAGTTATAACTTGTGACACCTATAGCATTTGTAATGCAATATGTGTTGTATTCACGTGACTTAGATGTATTGATATTACAAATAACAATGGCTTTGAATTTTTTTAATAATTAACCACTTGGATGCTAGGCATCTTGCGCCGCTTCAATGTAATTTCCATTTAAATCAATGGAAACTCCATGACGAGTTACCCTTGTCATTAGCACTGAAGGGGTTAATACTTAAATAAAAGTTATTGTAATTTATAATGGCAATAGCTTAAACTTTTGTAAATAACTTTTCTGAAGAATATGTTCAGTGTATTTTATTGTGACGAAAATCCAAGAACAGAAGTGAAATATTAACATCTTTTTGTTACATTTGTAATAAAGCTTGAAACATTGAGAGATCATATTTGACCCAGTTGTTGGTAAATGGTTGCACAGATTGATGCTGTGGTGGGGCTGAGAGATGTTGTGGTGGCGACTAGTGATGCTGTGGCATTCAATGATCCTGTGGTAGCGCATAGTGATGTTGTTGTGGTAGCGCATAGTGATGTTGTTGTGCCCCTTAGTGATGCCGTGGTGATGCGATAGATAGAGTGAGTGGGATAGATAGATAGAGTGAGTGGGATAGATAGATAGAGGGAGGGGGATAGAGAGATTGAGTGAGCGAGATAGATAGGTAGATAGATAGATAGGAGTGAGGGCGATAGATAGCTAGACAGATAGATAGAGTGATGGCGATCAGTATCTAAATAAGTAGATAGAATGAGGGCGATAGATCGATAGAAAGATAGATAGAGTGAGGGCGATAGATAGATAGCGTGAGGGCGATAGATAGATTGATAGAGTTAGGGCGATAGATAGATAGAGTGAGGGCGATAGATAGAGTGAGGGCGATAGATAGCGTGAGGGCGATAGATAGCGTGAGGGCGATAGATAGAGTGAGGGCGATAGATAGCGTGAGGGTGATAGAGTGAGGGCGATAAGATAGAGTGAGGCCGATAGATAGACAGATAGAGTGAGGGCGATTAGATAGATAGACTGAGGCCGATAGATAGAGTGAGGGCGATAGATCGATAGACAGATAGAGTGAGGGCGATAGATAGATAGATAGTTGTGTGTGTGGTTGTGTGTGGTTGTGGTTGTGTGTGTGGTTGTGGTTATGTGTGCGTGGTTGTGTGTGTGTGGTTGTGTGTGTGTGCTTGTGTGTGTTATGCTTTGTTTTTCTATGTTTTGTTATGCTATGTTTTGTTGTGTTTGGTATGCTATGTTTTGCTAGGCTATGATATGTTTTGTTTTGTTATGCTATGCTATGTTTTGTTATGTTATGTTTTGTTATGCTATGCAATGTTTTGTTTTGCTATTCTATGCTTTGTTATGCTATGCTATGTTTTTTTGCTATCCTATGCTTTGTTTTGTTATGCTATGCAATGCTTTGTTGTGTTTGTTATGCTATTCTTTGTTATGCTATGTTGTGTTGTGTTGTGTTTTGCTATGCTATGCTTTGTTTTGCTATGCTATGTTTTGTTATGCTATGTTTTGTTATGCTATGTTTTGTTATGCTATGTTTTGTTATGCTATGCTTTGTTATGCTTTGTTATGCTATGCTCTGTTTTGCTATGCTATGCTTTGTTTTGCTATGCTATGTTTTGTTGTGTTTGATATGCTATGTTTTGCTATGCTATTATATGTTTTGCTATGCTATGTTTTGTTATGCCATGTTGTGTTATGCCATGTTTTGTTAGGCTATGTTTTGTTTTGCTATCCTATGCTTTGTTTTGTTATGCTATGCTCGGTTTAGTTTTGCTATCCTATGCTATGTTGTGTTATGCTATGCTATTTTGTGTTTTGTTATGTTATGCTATGCTATGTTTTGTTATGCTATGCTTTGTTATGCTTTGTTATGCTATGCTATCTTTTGCTATGCTATGCTTTGTTTTGCTATGCTATGTTTTGTTGTGTTTGATATGCTATGTTTTGCTATGCTATTATATGTTTTGTTATGCCATGTTTTGTTATGCCATGTTTTGTTAGGCTATGTTTTGTTTTGCTATCCTATGCTTTGTTTTGTTATCCTATGCTATGTTGTGTTTTGTTATGCTATGCTATGTTGTGTTTTGTTATGCTATGCTATGTTGTGTTTTGTTATGCTATGCTATGTTGTGTTTTGTTATGCAATGTTTTGTTATGCTATGCTATGTTTTGTTGTGTTTGTTATGCTATGCTTTGTTATGCTATGCTATGTTGTGTTGTGTTTTGCTATGCTATGCTTTGTTTTGCTATGCTATGTTTTGTTGTGTTGTGTTATGCTATTTTTTGTTATGCTATTTTTTGTTGTGCTTTATTACGCTATGCTTGGTTATGCTGTGCTTGGTTATGCTGTGCTTGGTTATGCTGTGCTTGGTTGTGCTATGCTTGGTTGGGCTGTGCTTGGTTGGGCTGTGCTTGGTTGGGCTGTGCTTGGTTGGGCTGTGCTTGGTTGTGCTGTGCTTGGTTGTGCTGTGCTTGGTTGTGCTGTGCTGTGCTGTGCTGTGCTGTGCTGTGTTTTGCTGTGCTGTGCTGTGTTTTGCTGTGCTGTGTTTTGCTGTGCTGTGTTTTGCTGTGCTTGCTGTGTTTTGCTGTGCTGTGTTTTGCTGTGCTGTGCTGTGCTGTGTTTTGCTGTGCTGTGTTTTACTGTGCTGTGCTTTGCTGTGCTGTGTTTTGCTGTGCTGTGTTTTGCTGTGCTTTGCTTTGCTGTGCTGTGTTTTGCTGTGTTTTGCTGTGCTGTGTTTTGCTGTGTTTTGCTGTGCTGTGCGGTGTTTTGCTGTGCTGTGCTTTGCTGTGTTTTGCTGTGCTGTGCTGTGTTTTGCTGTGCTGTGTGTTGCTATGCTGTGCTGTGTTTTGCTGTGCTGTGCTGTGCTTTGCTGTGCTGTGTTTTGCTGTGCTGTGTTGTGCTGTGCTGTGCTGTGCTGTGCTGTGCTGTGTTGTGCTGTGCTGTGTTGTGTTGTGCTGTGCTGTGCTGTGTTGTGCTGTGCTGTGCTTTGCTGTGCTGTGTTTTGCTGTGTTGTGCTGTGCTGTGTTGTGTTGTGCTGTGCTGTGTTGTGTTGTGCTGTGTTTTGCTGTGCTGTGCTGTGCTGTGTTGTGCTGTGTTTTGCTGTGCTGTGCTTTGCTGTCCTGTCCTGTCCTGTGCTGTGCTTTGCTGTGCTGTGCTGTGCTGTGTTGTGTTGTGTTTTGCTGTGTTGTGTTTTGCTGTGCTGTGTTGTGTTGTGCTGTGTTTTGCTGTGCTGTGCTGTGTTGTGTTTTGCTGTGCTGTGTTTTGCTGTGCTGTGTTGTGTTTTGCTGTGCTGTGCTGTGTTGTGTTGTGTTTTGCTGTGATGTGCTGTGTTGTGTTTTGCTGTACTGTGCTGTGTTGTGTTTTGCTGTGCTGTGTTGTGTTGTGTTTTGCTGTGCTGGTAAGGGTATGTGAGGGTGTGTGTGAGGGGGTGTGAAGGTGAGGGTGTGAGGGTGAGGAGGTGTCTGAGGGTGATGAGGTGTGTGAGGGGTGAGGGGGTGAGGGCGTGAGGGTTGTGTTGTGTTGTGTTTTGCTGTGCTGTGTTGTGCTGTGCTGTGTTTTGCTGTGCTGTGCTGTGTTTTGCTGTGCTGTGTTTTGCTGTGCTGTGCTGTGTTTTGCTGTGCTGTGTTGTGTTTTGCTGTGCTGTGTTTTGCTGTGCTGTGCTGTGTTTTGCTGTGTTTTGCTGTGTTGTGCTGTGCTGTGTTGTGTTTTGCTGTGCTGTGTTGTGTTTTGCTGTGCTGTGTTTTGCTGTGCTGTGCTGTGTTTTGCTGTGTTTTGCTGTGTTGTGCTGTGCTGTGCTGTGTTTTGCTGTGCTGTGTTGTGCTGTGTTGTGTTGTGTTGTGCTGTGCTGTGTTTTGCTGTGCTTTGCTGTGCTGTCCTGTGCTGTGTTTTGATGTGCTGTGCTGTGTTGTGTTGTGTTTTGCTGTGCTGTGTTGTGCTGTGTTTTGCTGTGCTGTGCTTTGCTGTGCTGACCTGTGCTGTGCTGTGTTTTGCTGTGCTGTGTTGTGTTGTGTTTTGCTGTGCTGTGCTGTGTTGTGTTTTGCTGTACTGTGCTGTGTTGTGTTTTGCTGTGCTGTGCTGTGTTTTGCTGTGCTGTGCTGTGCTTTGCTGTGCTGTGTTGTGTTGTGTTTTGCTGTGCTGGTAAGGGTATGTGAGGGTGTGTGTGAGGGGGTGTGAGGGTGAGGAGGTGTGTGAGGGTGATGAGGTGTGTGAGGGGTGAGGGGGTGAGGGCGTGAGGGTTGTGTTGTGTTGTGTTTTGCTGTGCTGTGTTGTGCTGTGCTGTGTTTTGCTGTGCTGTGCTGTGTTTTGCTGTGCTGTGCTGTGTTGTGTTTTGCTGTGCTGTGCTGTGCTGTGTTGTGTTGTGTTTTGCTGTGCTGTGCTTTGCTGTGCTGTGTTGTGTTGTGTTTTGCTGTGCTGTGCTTTGCTGTGCTGTGTTGTGCTGTGTTTTGCTGTGTTGTGCTGTGCTGTGTTTTGCTGTGCTGTGTTGTGCTGTGCTGTGTTGTGCTGTGCTGTGTTGTGTTGTGCTGTGTTTTGCTGTGCTGTGTTTTGCTGTGCTTTGCTGTGCTGTCCTGTGCTGTGTTTTGCTGTGCTGTGTTGTGTTGTGTTTTGCTGTGCTGTGTTGTGCTGTGTTTTGCTGTGCTGTGCTGTCCTGTGCTGTGCTTTGCTGTGCTGTGCTGTGTTGTGTTGTGTTTTGCTTTGCTGTGTTGTGCTGTGTTTTGCTGTGCTGTGCTGCGTTGTGCTGTGCTGTGTTGTGTTTTGCTGTGCTGTGCTGTGTTGTGTTTTGCTCTGTTGTGCTGTGTTGTGTTTTGTTGTGCTGTGCTGTGTTTTGCTGTGCTGTGTTGTGTTGTGTTTTGCTGTGCTGTGTTGTGTTGTGTTTTGCTGTGCTGTGCTGTGTTGTGTTTTGCTGTGCTGTGCTGTGTTTTGCTGTGCTGTGCTGTGTTGTGTTTTGCTGTGTTGTGTTTTGCTGTGCTGTGCTGTGTTGTGTTTTGCTGTGCTGTGTTGTGTTGTGTTTTGCTGTGCTGGTAAGGGTATGTGAGGGTGTGTGTGAGGGGGTGTGAAGGTGAGGGTGTGAGGGTGAGGAGGTGTGTGAGGGTGAGGAGGTGTGTGAGGGGTGAGGGGGTGAGGGTGAGTGTCTCAATGAATGTCACTGCTTCGCCTTCTTTGAAAATGTTCAGTGCTGCAAATAGAGCATGCCGCCGTAATTATCACAGCATGAGGCCCCAAAGTGATAATTATCACAGCATGCAGAGAGCCGCCCCACGCTGCTGGAGCACTCAACTGCACATTAATTATAGTTGAGTGCTCCAGCAGCCTGGGGCGCCTGTTGACATGCTGTGATAAGTGGGTCTCATGCTGTGATAATTGTTGCAGCGCCTGAGGAAGTGGAGACTCCTGCTGGGATAATTGGTCTTGTGGCGCCTCAGGAAGTAGAGTTTCATGCTGGGATAATTGGTCTGGCGGGCTTGCAGCGCCTGACGTCCAACAAACATGCACAAGCTGCTCAACCTTGAGGCTCGTTCACAGACCTGGGTCGGCTCGTTCCCAGCTCTGTGTCGGGCTCGTTCACAGCTGCTACTCCCTTGACAGGGAGCAAGGCGGCTATAGAACTCGCTGGCGGGAGCGCTTCGCGCTCCAACGCCAGGCGAGCCCTAAAAAGCTACCCACAGAGCCCCACACAGAACCCCCCCACACACACACAGAGCCCCCCCCCACAGTCAACTAGCTCAGTGTGTACTGTAAAATTACGACATGTACATTGAAAAACAGTTGAGAAGTCTCTTGTCCTGGCACGCAACATGCCACCCACACCGCAGCTTATCGCTGATGAAATATTTCCAATCGAGAGCTTTAAAATCCAAAGGCTGGCACGAGGATCGTCTTATGGGGCTATGCAATAAAACGAAGAGGTAGTAAATCTGTAGTTGGGTCTCCTTTCATTACCCTCAACGTACCCGTTCTTCATGTCTGCCTCCAGGAGCCTGCCATAGCCGCCGAAGCAGCGCTGGATGTCCTTCTCCCGAACCTGGTAGCTTAATCTGCCAATGTAGATGCGCGGCATCCTGGATTAAAGAAAAGCTTTGAGCTCTATGTATAACTTAGCACGTCCAGGCAGCTCGTCCGCTTCCCAGCCTCCGCAGCCAGTAAGAAAACGACACAATAGCCTTGCAGCGTGTTTTACTGCGACGTCTGACATCACACCCAGACTGAAGTAACGTATCACGCAGTGAGCCCTAACTAGAGACGTGAAAATAGGACGGTCTTATTGATTATGCCGCGTACCCATTCCAATCTACATATTAAAAATGTACCGTGTTTTGTTCGTTTCCACGTAGCTAGTCGCTGAACCCAAAATGTATTAAAGCATCCAAAAGATAATATAGGGCGCCAGCTTTATCGTAGTTTTTCAGAAAAATATTTTATATTGTCTTCAGAGGTACTGTTACTATAGGCTATTATGCATCTGAAAAATAAAGAATCACAGTTCCTAGTGAAGTCTGAAGATATCTTTTTTTGTTTGTTCTTAATTTCCTTTTGCACAGTGGCGATTTCACTATTGATACGAGGCCGCATTCTAATCGGCTGTTTCCTTGGCGTATCTTTTCCATTTTAATAGCCGCCAAACTGAACTGGAATTTGGCGCATGCGTATATACCTTCCCAAATCGCGGTTCGGACGAGACTATGAGTGGGGTATGTTACTAGTTCCTCGTAATATTCAGACCCATGTGTGAACTATTTACACGTAGGTTAGAATTACGAGTTTAAATGTTTATTTATTTATGCGTTTTCAGATTGCGCGACCTTTACCCGAAGGTGACAGCTTTAAAATAGAACCAGTTACATTACATAAGGACTTCACATGAAACCCTGCGCCAGACGGAAAAAAACACAATTACAAAAATGTTTCCTGGTGAAAGCCTCAAGATAAAATGCGGGTGCATTTACAAAAAGCAAGAGAGGAGCCTCCACACGACCACGTTTCTCCGAGGCGAGGCAGAAATGCCTCGGAGAAACGCAGCCTCATTTTGGAATTCGGGGGAGTGTTTTCTTTCTCTCCTCTTCCCATTGGCTGGAAGGTAAAATTCCAGCCAATGGGAAGAGGAGAGAAAGAAAGTTAAAAACACACCCCCCAATCCCAAAAAGACGGGGCTTGAACGGAGTGACGCCCCTCTCGTCCAATGGCTGGCCTCCGTTTAGGAAGCCAGCCAATGGAGAAGAGGGGGGGTTCAAGCCCCACTCTCCAAGACATCAGTTTCTCCCAGCGAGACTGTGCAAGCGCAGCCTTCGCTAGGCAAAACCTAAAAAGGCATGAGGTGAAATGCATCAGCATTGCGAAGGTGATGTGCATCATGGTGGGACACGATGATATGCATTGGGAGGGTACATGCTGATGTATAGCAGAAAAGCAAGGGCTGAAGCGGTGTGGGGATGGTAGAGAGACAACATCGTTTTAGTGGAGAACTGTCATCAAGTCAGAAAGAAGAGTTGTGCATCAGATGAGCGCTAGGTAGGTACAGTTCAGGGTACAGACCTGTACGCATTAGTGAGCAGAGGATGATGTGAATTCTGGGACCTGCAGGATTTTTCAAATCATACGTATGATTACGAATATCACAGAGAATAAAAAATAGCGGGATAGAATAAACTAGTACGTGGCGCTTTGGGGAAAAAGGGGGCATTCCAGCCTTTTACTCTACTGCACCTGAGCAATTTGCTTAAGGGGCGGCATGCTATTTGTTCACGTGAATTCTTTTGGTACAGGCACCATGTACAAAGTTAACACACGGGGGAAATGCAAATTTTGGTTAGGAGTGTCTGGAAGATTTTAAACTCATTTCTGTAAGGGAACAAACAAAGCTAGCAGCTCTAGGCTGTAATGTTCTGTTGTTACAAATTAAGAATTGGCTGAAGGTGTCATATATGAGATGAACAACATGGCAGCTAATACGCACAAGTTACTACTTGTGTAATGATATATCTGTAAGAGACATTAGTTAGTGATAGATTCCTTACCTCAGAATATCCCCAGGCGTCAGACTGGATCCGGAAAATTTTGCGTAGCAATACCCCTGCGCGCCGGTAGGCGTCGTCCGCGGCTCCGCGTCCGTCGTCGGCGTAGTTAGCGCCGGAATGACGTCGGACTACTTAGACGCCGCCCATGCGCACTGACGTCAGTTCTGATACACAGCTTTTCCGCACCAGATACGCAGAGCCATGATAGAACCAACACTGGTGCCATGAAACTAGGGCCCTAAAAGGGGATGACCTTAACCCTAGATATCGGTTCGCAGAACAGGGAGGATGGGTGAGTCGGTAAGGAATCTATCACTAACTAATGTCTCTTACAGATATATTGTTACACAAGTAGTAACTTGTGCATCTGAAAGAGACACGTTAGTGATAGATTCCTTACCTTAGAATAGATACCCCAGCAATACCAACCCCGGTGGTGGGTCTGCGAACCAATAATCACACAAGAAAGTCCTGGAGGACGGAACGGCCAAAGAAGCCATCCCTCCGGACTTGGCTGTCCAGGCAATAGTGTCTTGCAAACGTGTGCAGCGAGGCCCACGTAGCTGCCTGGCAAATGTCCTGCAAGGGCACTCTCCGGCCCAGGGCAGTTGTAGTCGCCGTGGCCCGAGTGGAATGAGCCCTCAATCCAACAGGGGGCTCCTTTTTAGCCAAGGAGTAACATGCCTGGATACACAAGATGATCCACCGAGAGATGGTCCGCTTGTGCACCGCCTTTCCCTTCTTAGCGCCCACGTAACCAACAAAGAGTTGGTCATCCACCCGGAACTGGCGTGTGCGATCCAGATAGTAAGAGAGCGCACGTTTTGGGTCCAGACGGTGGAGCCTCTCTTCCTCTTTCGAGGGATGCGGAGTCGGAAAGAAGGTGGGCAAGTTAATGGACTGCCCGATGTGGAAGGCCGTGACAACCTTGGGAGGGAAAGAGGGTCTTGTCCGCAACCCAACCTTGTCCGGATGGACAGAGAGGAAAGGAGGTGTGGAAGAAAGAGCCTGGAGCTCACTCACTCTCCTGGCAGAGGTGATGGCAACCAGGAAAGCAGTCTTCAGAGTGAGAAGACGGAGAGGACAGTTATGGAGCGGCTCAAAGGGAGCACACATTAGGTAAGTAAGAACAAGGTTCAAGTCCCACTGGGGCATCACGAAAGGAACAGGAGGGAACATGTGTGTGATGCCCTTCAAAAACCTATTTACAATTGGGGACTTGAACAATGAAGGCTGATCAGGTAGCCTTAAGAAGGCGGAAAGGGCAGAAAGGTACCCCTTGATAGTGCCCAGAGCAGAGCCCTGCTGGGCAAGAGAATGAAGGAAGAGGAGAACCTCAGAAAGGGGTGCAGAGAGTGGATCCACAGCCTTTGCTGTGCACCATGCCACAAATCTGTTCCACCTGCAGGCGTATACCGACTTTGTGGAGGGACGCCTGGCTGCCAGAATGACATTACAGACTTCAGGAGGCAAGTCAAATGGCCTCAACTGCCGCCGCTCAATCTCCAAGCTTGTAGGTGGAGACTGGACAGGTTCGGGTGGAGAAACGTCCCCTGCTGCTGCGACAGAAGGTCCTCCCGAAGAGGCAGACCAATTGGGGGATCGACTGACATGCTGAGTAGCTCGGGATACCAGTATCTTCGTGCCCAGTCCGGAGCCACAAGGATAACCTGGGCCCGGTCGCGCCTGATCTTCTTCAGCACTCTGGGCAGAAGTGGTATAGGTGGAAAGGCGTACAATAGACCGCAACTCCACTCGCTACGAAAAGCGTCTCGGAGCGAGTGCCGCCTTGGAAATTCCAACGCGCAGACCTGATGACATTGCCTGTTCTCTTCTGTGGCAAATAGATCTAACCAAGGCTCTCCCCACTACTGAAAGAGTCCTTGCGCCACGTCCGAGTTCAGACGCCATTCGTGATCCATCATGCACCGACGGCTGAGTTTGTCCGCCCTGGCATTCAGAGAACCCGCCAGGTGTTGAACCACCAGGGTCACGCCCTGATGTTCCAGCCACTGCCAGAGGCGCAGAGCCTCCTGGCATAGGGTCACGACCCCACCCCGCCCTGTTTGTTGCAGTACCACCAGTGGTGGTGTTGTCCGTGAACACCTGCACTACACTCCCCCGGACAGAGGGGAGGAATGCCTTCAGTGCTTGTCGGATCGCCTGTAGCTCCAAAAGGTTGATATGGAGCCAGGACTCCGCCGGAGACCAGAGGCCTCTGATCTCCGCCTCTCCCATGTGGCCTCCCCAGCCCTGGAGGGACGCGTCTGTCACAACCACGTGCTCCGGGTGGGGTAGGGAGAGCGATCTGCCACTGACCCAATCGCGGTCCGTGAGCCACCAATGCAACTGTCTTGCAGTGCCCTCTGAGATCAAGACATGATCGGACAAATTGCCCTGATGCTGGGCCCACTGAAACTTCAGGTCCCACTGCAGACCCCACATCCGCCACCGGGCGTGATGCACCAGAAGGATGCAGGATGCCATCAGCCCCAGAAACCGCAGCGTCAACCTGACCGAGACTCGGGATAAAGGCTGAAAGATCGGAATCAGAGCCTGAATATCCCGAACCCGCTGTTCGGGAGGATAAACCCGAAACTGCGCCGAGTCTAGAACCGCTCCGATGAAGAGGAGCTTCTGAGAGGGACACAGGTGCGACTTCCGCACGTTGATGGAGAACCCCAGCAAGTGCAGGAGGTCGGCCGTAGTCTGGAGGTGGCTGACGAATGTCTGGGGCGAGCCCGCCTTCAACAACCAGTCGTCGAGTTAGGGGAAGACTGACACCCCTAACCTGCGCAGATGAGCTGCGACCACCGCCATCACTTTCGTGAACACCCGTGGGGCGCAGGTAAGGCCAAAGCAGAGCACGGTAAACTGAAAGTGCTCGTGGCCTACCGTGAACCGCAGGTAACGCCGGTGGGCCGGCAGGATGGGGATGTGAAAATAAGCATCCTGCAAGTCCAACGCTACCATCCAGTCTCCAGGGTCCAGGGCAGCTAAGACCTGAGCCAAAGTCAGCATCTTGAACTTCTCCTTCCGGAGGAAGCCGTTGACGTTCCGTAGGTCCAAGATAGGGCGTAGGCCCCCTTTGCCCTTCTTGGGTACCAGAAAGTAGTGGGAGTAAGAACCACACCCTACTTCTGGCCCAGGAACGCGCTCGACGTGACAGTGCGCCAGTGGAAGAGGTGATGGCGAACCCTGCCCCCCACCGGCGTCACATGGGCCTGAAAACACGGACTAGGAAGGTTTTGAGGCAGGTGCTGCGGGAGGAGGTGTGGACTGGCCTCGCCGTTGTGCCCGACCGCCGCCACGGCGGTTTCCACGGCCGCCACCGCGCTGTTGAACATTCTGCGGTGCGTGGCTGGCAGCACGTGTGGGGGCGCCCCTTCCGTGGCCACGAAAGGAGCGAAAGGTACCCGATTGCTGGCGTGTGGCCGAGAGGCCCAAGGACTTGGCCGTAGCCCTGGAGTCCTTAAAGCGCATGGTCTGCCTTGTCTCCAAAGAGGCGACGGCCATCGAACGGCATGTCCAGAAGAGTGGCCTGGACATCGGCCTAAAAGTTGGCGTACCTCAACCAGGCGTGGCGTCGAACCGCCACCGTCGTTGCCATAGCCCTGCCCAGTGAGTCCGTGGTATCCAGCCCACACCGGATGGAATATCGTGCTGTATCTCGGCCCTCCACAAGGGCTTGGGCGAGTTGAGCCTGGACCTCCTCCGGACATTGTGGCAGCACGTCCGCGACCGTGTCCCACAGGGTGTGGGTGTAGCGGCCCAAGAGGCATGCGGTATTGACAGACCGCAGTCCCAAACTCAGGGACGAGAACACTTTCTTCCCGAATTGTTCATACCAGAGCCGTCGGGAATGCGGTCTGGGAAGTGGAGGCCTGGATGACCAGGCTCTCGGGGGTGGGATGGGTGGACAAAAAGCAAGGGTCGCCCGGGGCCAGGCGGTAGCGTCTGGCCACGTTCCTATCCAAAGGCAGACCTGTGGCGGGCTTGGACCAAGTGCCCACAAGAACATCACACAAGGCCTCATTAAACGGCAGCAGAGGCTCAGTGGAGCTTGCCTGCTGTTTAAGGACATCAGTGAGGAGGTTAGTCCTCACGGCCGCGACGGGGAGCTCAAGGTGCAAGGCCTTGTCCGCCCTCGTCAACACTACACTGTAAGTAGCCCCCTCCTCCGTAGCCACGGTGGGAGGGGAGGCAAATCCAGTGTCTGGCGAAGTGTTAATTTCACTGGCCTCCCCAAGCTCATATGTCCAGTCCTGTTGAGACTGGCACTCATGTGCCAGAGGGTCCACAGACCCCTCCCAATCACCCTCGTCACCCATCTCCTGCAGAGCAGGGTCAACAGACGGGGCCGGTTCGTGGAAATAGAAATCTCCAAAGGCCGTCGGGAGCGGCGCCGCTCTGGCGCCAGATCCGGACCGAAGGGAAGATTGGGGACGGCGTCCATAGTGGGCGCCGGGGGCGACACCCGCAGGGCCGGCGCCGGTGAGGTCGACCGGCGACGACCCGGATACGGAAGCGGATCCAGTGAGGGCCTGCGGCGCCGGGACCGAAGTCGCCGGCGGCGCCGGGGCCGAAGCACCCGACGGCGTCGGAGCCGAAGCACCCGACCCGCTAGGCCCTCCGGCCGGGGCCGTTGGCCCAGGAGGCGCCACGGGACCCGGCTGAGAAGGGAGGGACCTCATGGCCATGAGGTACCGCTCGACCTCTGGCGTTGCACCATGCCCAGGGACCCGAAGGTGTGGGGCAGGCGGCGACGCCTGCGACTCCGTCGGAGCCGCGTGGGTGGTGTCACCCGAAACCCCGGCCGCATAGTGCGAGCGTCGGGGTGGGTCAGAGGAACGATGACGTCTCGCCGACCTCTCATGCCTCTTACCTGAGGACTTGGATCCTGACGACCGATGTCCACTCCCGGAGCTGCGAGGACTCCGACCCTGCGACCGTTCCCTCGACCTCCTGTGGGACCGGGACCTGGAGCGGCGCGGGGCTGACTGCCGGAGCTTGAGTCGCTTGCGGGACCGCTCCCTCCTAGCTTTAGACATCAGGGCCCGGCAGTCGGAGCAGGTGCGGTCGTCGTGGTCGAGGCCTAAACACTTGAGGCAACGGTGATGGGGGTCGGTAACCGACATCAGTCGGTCGCACTTGGAGCAGGGTTTAAACCCGGGCATCCCTACCGGCACCGTCTGAGTCGAAGACTCGAGCAGAGAAATGATCAAAAGATCAAAAAAGTTTACTCAAAAAATGACTAAGGGGTAGAGCTTCTCCGGATCTGCGCTAGCTGGCGCGGAAAAAAGAAGAACTGACGTCAGTGCGCATAGGCGGCGTCTAAGTACTCCGACGACGTCATGCCGACGACGGACGCGGAGCCGCGGACGACGCCTACCGGCGCGCAGGGATATTGCTACGCAAAATTTTCCGGATCCAGTCTGACGCCTGGGGATATTCTAAGGTAAGGAATCTATCACTAACGTGTCTCTTTCAGATAGACAGAACATAAAACATTGTCTCTTTGCGATGTTCACAATTAGACATGGTTTATAGGTCTCGGCCAGACGTAAGCAACGATTCCCAAAGCCGTGTCCCAGCTCAGCCTTCAGTTTTCATTTGTGTGCGTCGTTTGGCGTCACTAATTATGTCAAAGGCAGTGCAATTATTGCACCGAAGGCATGTAAATACCTCCTTGTTGCCACCCTGTCTCCTTTTAGCTACGCCCAGCGGGATTGGATCGCACACTTGCGCCGTGATACTGTCTCCTTCATTAGCTGGGACGCACGCTTCCTTTTTCATTGTGAGTGCGGGCCGCAGCTTGAGCACGTGAGACACCTTCGGGTATAACTTCACACTATTTCTCAGGACCGGACATACTCATAGTGCCAACACACACATTCCTCCTGGAGCCAAGCTACTTCCCTCCTTTGCAGAGCCCGACACTCTACCCAGGGCCATGCAATCTCCATCAAGCGTTGCTGCTGCCCACATTATCGTGTACCCCCGATCTATTCATTGGTCACTGTATGTGCCCTCTGATTGCCCCCTGTGTCCGCTCACCTCCCTCTGCCCCCCACATCTCATCCTGCACTATGTCAAGCAAGCAGCAGCCATACAGGGGGCCCGAAGTGCGCTGCTGCATCAAGTACTCCCTCTTCGCCTTCAACATCATCTTCTGGGTGAGTGTCCTGTGTGCGGGGTTGTACTTGGAGAGGGGGTGGAGGGGTATGGCTGTGTGTAATGTGTATATTGGGCATTGTCTACTGTATGGCAGGTAGTTGCATCCTGTGTGTGTGGGGAGAAGGGGGGGATTGGTAAGGAGAGTTTTGAGGGACATTGTTTTTGTGTGACCTCTTGTCACGTGTGCCATCTTTCCATTTCTATGCTTTGCAGCTAAAAGTGGGTTGCATGTCGGGACTTGCAGTTTCATCTTTAGGACGAACAAACATAAAAGGAGCGTCCGCATATAAAGTGGATTATAACATCAGCACTTGGAGGTGTCTCACACGATAATGGGCCAGCCATCTGTGAGCTGTGTGTGTTTTCATGCGAGAGACATAGAATGCGTGTGCTCTGAGTGTGAATGGGGCGGGGGCGGCACCATGTGCTGTCTCTCTGGGAGCAATAGGTCTGTGGCAATCGCATGCGAGGGACTGTGCGCTGCAGGAGGGTCAACCAGAGGTGCGAGTCTGTTTGGTGTGTAGATGAGTTTATGGCTTGTGCGAGGCAACCGCTTTTATTTTTACTGTCATGTTCTCAGCCCCCACCCGACCTCCTGTTCACCACCCCCATTCGATTAACAAACCAATAACCCGCCCACAGGCGAGACTTACTGGCTTTGCCAATGCTTATATTTTCCATCAGTTCACCCTTATTTCTAGATCAGGCCTTTGTGAAAAGAAACTTTAAAGTACCAGCCCCGCCACCCCTTGTTCAGCTTAGGTCCTCTGGTGTCATTGCTCATTACCTCCTCTTCATAATGAGTAAGCGTAAACTGATGTTTCCCAAACAGACAGGCGCCTTTGTCTGCATTTACACAATGCAGTAAGGGACATGCTCCATCAGGTTAATGTAACTTGTGAACCGGTTTGGGAGAGGAACACATTCCTAAATTCTTCAGATGCAGGAGCCCTTTAATATTAGATTCTACAGCTGCTGCATTTTCCGCATAATTATGGATTTGCTGCACACGCCACATAATACATCATCTTTTGAACAAGTTTCAGAGTTTAATTAAAAAAATATATAGTTTTGAGCTTATACAGATAAAAAGGTAATACAACTCTGCCACACATGTTGCTGCGCAGTGGTAGACCTTTTGGTAAAGTTAACTGGCCACCTTCCTGCTGCTCATTGCTGTATTTGGGAGTTAAACTGCCACTAATGAGGTGAGACCCTTCCCCAGATAGTGTTAACATGTGCAAACATGACAACGTGTTTAAGTAATGCTATAATGCCACAAATGGGCTGCTGACACTGCATATTTAACCTTTTCTTGCTGCAGAATCCAATTGGCCCCGAGGATATCAAAAGGCTATGAGGAAGAATCGAAGATTTCAGTAACAACTTTGAGTAATGAGGCTAAAGGATGAGTTCCTTGTAGCGGCCACAGAACACAGAGGTCACAGAGTTCAACACAGTAGGGGCTATGTTTATCCTTTAAAATGCACAGTAACACCAGGGTTGGATTAGGATTAAAAATCGGCCCGGCACGCTAAATAAAAGTGGCCAACATTTGCATTGCCTTTCTGTAAAACACTGCTTCAGGTGAAATTTTATTTAAAAAACCAAACAGGTGGTGGGGGGGTCTTTTTCAGTGGTATGTTTTCTTAACTCTACTTAGATAAACAAGCATTAAAAATGCAATAGCTCTCGCCTTTAATTACGTTAAAGACATTTGCTTTGCTATACAATACCATTAGCAAAGCAAATGGCTTTAACTTAATAAAAGGCGAGACCTATTGCATTTTCAATGCTTGTTATTTACAGGCTTGCTCTGAAACGCTTTGATAGCCATGCAGCGTGTTTTATTGAAAAATATTTCACATTATCTGCATTATGCTTCGGCTAACAAACCAGGCATAGCTCATGTGGAAATCTACAAACAACAATATTGGTAAAGATATAATGTGGTCCATGTTCAGATGCCTCTAGCCTCGGTCTCGTGAATTTAAGGAAGTCCTCTTATGATAATTAATTGCAAATGGTCTCACCTTAGCAACACAGAAACCACTCAAGGTAAATAAGGCCAGGGGGTGGTAGTATTGTTTTTATATTTTGATTTAAAAGGATCATCACTTTTCAAGTTTTAAAGCAGTGTCAATAAGTGGGATTTTAAACAGTAGCATGTGTGTTGACTTTCAATTATTTTCCATCCCGATCCAGGATTCTCATCACATAGTACTGCAAGGCTGCAGACAAACAATTTTGTTAGAACAATAGTGAGGAAGACAAAATTATTTTATTACATTTCATCCTTGGGATGGGATTCCATTCAGGGCAAGAGATCAAGATTTCATTAAAGACCATCGCCTTAGCTTAAAACTAGGTTGTCCACTCTACTGTACTTAATTTTGGTGTTAGTAAACAGTTTTCATTTACAGATGTAGCAAATTGTTGACTGGAGTTTTAATTTAAAGAACAATCTTATGTTTGTATGTGCAAGAAGGAATTAAGGGGACTTTCTAATTTTCAAAATAATTTTGAGCGCAAGCCATTAGCGAATTTCAAAGTGGATGGTTTCTGTTAAGTGCATGGTACAATTTCAGCACACTTTAAATCAACCTGTTGACTAAACCGCATCACTTTATAAGCTCTGTTTTATCAACAAAGAAAACAAAATAGTACATTTCCCATGATTAGACATCAGATAAACATTTTGCCAACTTGAAGCTGAACTGGGCATGACACACAGTAAAATAAATTGTTTTATTTGTATACCATTTGCACAGGTAAAAAATGATATATGGTAGGGTTCATTCCTTCGAATAAAAATAACAATGATTAAAACATTTGAGAAAATGGATGCTTACCTAATTTGTTAAGTAAATTTGATTTATTTTGAACAGTTTGATATATTACCTTGGAATAAGTTGGTTTATTATTCCTATGAACTAAACATTTAGGCTCATTGGAGGAGGAAACACATTTTGCAGTTTATATATGAATTGATTCTGGCAATTGGAAATGTCTTGTTTTACGTGTTCAAATGTATACAGGGAAATTTCCCTTGCCAACTAGTTAAGTCAATGTAATAACCATTTCAAAATTGCAGTCTAATCCTATTATGTGAGATCTGCCTAGGAATCAAGGGGCATACGAAAGTTTAAGATGTTTAGAGGGTCTTTCTTCTAAATAGGATCTCTCAGTCAAGTTAATACTGTTGGTCTCAAATACATTAGCAACTTGTACACCAGGATACCTTATGAAATTCCACTCAAAATAGAAGGTTAATCATTTTTTATTATGCAAGATCGAATGTTTTATTTATTGATTAGCACTGATAAAATACATTACATCTAGAAAGCTGAAAGGAAATCGACTGAACATGGAAGGATTATTATGTCTGCTGAACTGATGTTATGGGTGACCCTGAATGCTCATAGCCATTTGTGAAATTTGTAACAGAATGTGTATGTGTGCATTGTTGGAAATAATTGCTTTGTACGAATATTAAGTTGCACTTCTAAAAAAGTTAAATAAAAGATTTACAAAATAAATATAAAAAATATAAATATTGACACTAATACCCTCAATTAAGCTACAACAAAACTTTGAGTAAAACTAGGTACTCACTATGTAATAAATGTTTCTAATGGAAGGAGCGAAATTTCTCACCTTAACTGAAAATGGCATTAGCAAATGAATGCTAAAAACAGGACTGCAAATTTTAAAAGATTATGTTAACATCTCCACAGCCATACTGAAATATGTACAATTCTTTACAGGATGTATGTGTTAGAACAATATCCAACCAAAATGCACAATAAGCTATGCCCAAGTAAGGCAAAATCCATAATAAAAAACCTACTCTTAGATAAGGAATTCAACAAGCTAAGACTCTTATGCTTTATATAAAGAACAAGAAACTAACAGTAACCCAGAAATTGAATGATGAATTACTTACCGAATCAATTTGTTCCAGGGAAATTGTTCCTGCATTTTTCTGTGCGCTATAATCTTTGCCAATATAGCAATGGCTGAAAAAGAACATAACTTCATTAACATTTAACAATGTAAAACTGAAAGAAACAAAAGAAAGCATTCTTAGCTAAAATGTCTTTTGGAAATTAAATTAAAATACATATACAATTTAGCATAAGAGTGCTTTTGTGTATAATGATGATTATATGTTCTTGAGACAGTTTCCAATAATCTTTGCTGCTGGCCAACTGTTTTGCTTTCATTAACATACATAAATTAAGTAACCTTTGCTTTATTTTTGTTTTGTTCTTTCAGTTGGTTGTTTTAGGTGCTAAATTTACAGAGACTACAAGTGGCACAAAGCTGAGAAGGAAGTAAAAAGATTTTTAGTTTAACAAACTGCAAATGAGCTCAGTGCACGCTCCACTTCACATGTGGAGAGCAAAACTAAAGGTTTTTTTACTGTTAACAACTGTCACTTCAATAATGAATCCAGAAAGAGGTGAGGAAAACAGCACTTTAAGCATGTGTGCAGTGTTTCAGCTTTTTTCCCTCAGAAAATGAGGCCTTTCTACATAGTTTACTAATCGATAAGCAATATGGATATACAGGAGCATGCTTCCAAATGACACAATGTATGGACAATCACTACTAATCATTTAGCATAAAACAGGACCCGTTTTAGTAAGCTCTTACACTACTTTGCAATGCCAACCAGAACTGCAGTTTTAGGTCTGGCATTTGCCAAGAACTTTAGAGGTTATTAAAATTATATATATTTTACACTTACTTAAAGGGGCTTTCATATAGCCCTCTTCATCCATTTGGTATGTTGTGTCATTCACTTTTGCTTTCTATCCACTAAAGCATATGCCACAGGACAATGAGTTAACCTGTTTAGCCAATGGCTAACATCACACAATGACACCATTCTACTCTTTCACAAGAAGCACATTCAAACACTAAATAGTTTTCCTTCAGTGCTAAGGACATATATGACAATATGTGTTTCTGACCCCCAAAAATATTTCTGTTTTTATCCAATGATATTTGGTTTATCTTGAGGATGGCCAACCAGGAATAAACATTAACATGTTTAAATAATCATGACAAAAACAGCATTGACAAAATCTAGCAGCCCGAACTGCCTTGCCAATACTTAAACAAGTTGGTTTAATGTGCACAGGCCTCTGACGGCATGATTTTATTTTTAATTATAAATTCGGTAATAAGGTTGACAATGGTGAAAAAAGTTGTTTAATATTAGAACACGTTTTATAGTTCGAAACAAATCCTAAGAGGCAACTAAGAAGAGCTTCCATTGACCATAAATCCATAGAGGCACAGTTAAACTGGTAAATAAAGAGCAACCTACACATACAAATTATACAAATTATTAAAATTCACATTATCAGTGCTCCACAGCCATAGGAATCTAACAGGTACCTGAGGACCCTCTAATTTCCCTCACCCAGATTATGGTATCATCAGCTTTGGGACCATTCACATTCCGAATACAGGACAATGTCAATGAATTTAAGGAGCAATCCCAACATGCAAATCACAGAGATGGTAATAGGGAAATATGAAGTTTCAATCTTAGTAAATGTAGTCGCACTAGAACCTGGTCATAAGTGGAGATGTGACTCTCACAAGAATGTAGGCTCTTCAGCGGTTCTCGGAGAGCTCACACAATTCCATTTTGTTTCGAGACTACAGCATGTCAAATTCTCCCTATGAGAAGGCATGATATATCAAGACTCGCAGAATCGTATTTAACCCTTTCGGTGCTCATGACGAAATGGTTCGGTCATGAGCACCAGTGATCCTGTGCTCATGACGGAACCATTCTGCCATGAGTCCAGGGGCACTAAATCCCTCAGCTGCAGACAGCAGAGGGATTTTCTTTTTTTTTTGGTCTCAGGAGGTGGGAAAAGAGATTCCCCAACCTCCCGAGGTTGTTTTTCTATTTCCAATGCAATGAAGATTGCACACATGGCAAGCTGACATCATTGCATTGAAAATGAAACTTAGTTTCAGTTTTATTGTTTCAGTGCTCCTGGGGCTATCTCAGCCCGAGCCCCGAAACACTTGGGAGAGGTATAGTTAGAAAAGGGCAAATCCCCACTTTCCAATGGTACCCTTGCCTAGTGGATTCCATCTTGGGGATCGCCCCTGGAGGGCGATCCCCAAGCAAGGATCCACCCACTAGCCACCAGGGAGGGGGGGAGCGGTCCCATGGGAAAGGGCCTTTTCTCCCCCCATTACATTTTGACATAGCCAGTCTTTCTGCCCCTCCTGGAGAGCAGATAGGATCAGTAGCCTCCAATTGGACTCCGGTGGGGGCAAAAAGCATTCTTGACACCAGGGATTAATGTTTTTATAGGCCAGGGGTGGGGGCTGCCCAGAATAGGCATACCAATGCCCCTACCCTACCCCCCCCAAAGAAGGAAAAAGATTTTCTGACCCCTCTTCAGGAGGCAGATGGAGACAGTAGCCTTTGATCTGCCCCCCCCTCCCCCTCCCCCCCCCAGCACATCCCCTCCCGGGGGCAGAAAGTCCACTAAGCACCAGGGATATTTTTTTTTATACGTAGAGGTAGGGGCTGCCCAGAATAAGCATGCCAATGCCCCCACTCAAACAAATTGCCAGTCTTTCTGCCCCCCCAGGGAGGCAGATGGGGGCAACAGCAGAAAGCCCACTAGGCACCAGGGATAAAAAAAAAATGTTACAAAAGAATTCAGGGGCGGGGAATGCCCAGAGTGGGTATGCCTATGCCCCCCCAAATAAAATATGCCACAGTCTTTCTGCTCCCTTCCCCAGGAGGCAGATGGGGCAGTAGCCCCTGATCTGTCCTCGGAGGGGGGTGAGGGGGGTGGGGGGGGAGGGAGGGGCAGAGAGCCCACTACACGCTAGCGATTATGCTGGCTTTTTTATACGTAGGGGTGGGGGCAGGCAAAAGAAGGCATCTTAATGCCCCCAGGCCCCCCCATCCCCAAAAAGCCACAGTCTTCCTGCCACTCTTGGGGGCAATAGCCCCCGATTCTCCCCTCCCCAGGACGGCAGAAAGCCCTCTAGGCACTAAAGTTTTTTTGCAATGTGCCTACCTGTGGATTTGGGGTCCTAGAGTAGCCGGCACCGTCAACTTTATTGGGACATTGTTGGGAAAGGATTAAAAAACATCTGTGACAGGAGGATAGTCAACCTGTCACAGAACTATGTTTCAGCCTTATACCCGCTAGAGGTGTAGAAGCTTTCTTCAGGACCAATGTGAAAAATGCAAACAAAATGGTAGTATGGCTCATGTAGAAAACATACTAAATGATCAATAAATGTGATGTTATACATAACCAGTGGTTGGAGTGGAACACATCTCCGTCAGGGATCCACTGATGGATATAACCCTCCCAATGTCAGGTACTAAGCATCAACTTAACCTTGGTGCAAACTCTAGGAGTATCCAAGTCCTTTTGGCAAAGATGCATGTAGCACGGATTGCACCTCCGAAAGGATCAAATTCACAGACCATATACCTATTGTGCACTAGACCCAGAGTCCAACCTACTTTGGCAGTGCGCAGCAGAGATTAGTCCCAGGGTTTGCCTAGCCTTGCCTTGCCTTGCCTGGCGCATTGTTTGCTAACTGCCAAATTCCATGCAGATCCATCAAATGGTGCCAAAGCTATTAGTAAAACAAAAATGTTTTGATCTCTTCATAGTTGCTTTTACTACCCCCCGTTGGATCATTAAGAAACCTGGTATACATGCATAGAGTGTGACTTGCTAACTGTCTGCTACATTTGAAGCAGATTCATCCAACATCACTAAAGTTATAAGCACATGAAAAATGTATTGCCAGACCCTTTACCTTAGCCACCCCCTTGGTACAATAATTTACACACCAATAGAAAACCAATCCTTCCAAGTTTCTGCCAAATTCTATCCAGATTTGTGAGTGTGTCACTGATATTAGCAAATAATAATTTTTGTCCCGCTCACTTTGCAAGTGCCTCTCTGCATTTCATGAATCTGCAAAATCTAAAAATAAATACCAAGGAAGGTTAACCAGGTGTTAGACCTGGCAGGTTTATCACCAGACATTTTGCTTTTGACCTCCTGTTTTTGACCAATTTCTTGTCCGCTTTAGGACTCTGCGCAGTACTAATCAGCGCTTAAGGGCATATGCTCTCGATGTAAATTATGTTAAGAATTGGTGGTTCCATAATTGGCTTATCTGACTTACTACTACGTCCCTAGTAATGTGCACAGGTGTACCCAGGGTCTGTAAATCAAATACTACTAGATCGAGGTAGACGCGAGTAGAGAAGTTGGAAAGATTCCTCGTACTCTGGGGATCGGATTTGAATACGGCGGTGAAAAGTTCCGTCGAGACTGGAACAACTGTTTGTGCTTGAATGGTCCGAAGTTCCTCTTGACTGGGGCTTGGATAAAAAACAAATTGGTGGATGAAAAAAGTCGAACTTAAGGGTGTGGAGGAACCGGCTCAATCAAAAGGAGAAATAATAAATAGAACAGCTATACAATAAGTATTGGTCATATTAACCAAGAAATAAAGAACCAAAAGGAGAACTCGGGTGCCGCTCGAAGTCGCCAACAACAAGGGAGAGACTTGCTGACACTGAGCCTTGGGATTGCCTTTCACCGGGAAGCAGACCCACCATCTCTGCGGGCAGAGGCATCGACAGCGGGACTGCGAGTCCCAGGATTCCTGACGGCGCGTGCCGCACCTGAGACTCTTCCCCATAGCCCCCGCCCATCTCCTGAGTGAATTTCCTGCCCATTGCCCATAAGATCACGGTGATCGCGCGGGACGCGGGCGGGCGCCGGGCTAAGCCCGGGCAAAGGGTGGGCCGTTTGAGGCCGTTAGAGAACGGTAGAGGCCAGGCCGGGCCGGGCCACCCTCCTAACGCCTTGTGTCCCAGGTCTTGGTCTTTGATTATTTGGTTCCCTACCGGTAAGACGATTTACTATGGCCAGCAGGGAAACTAGAAGCAAGGCTGCTTCTACTGTATCTGGGACACTGGACACATTTCTTCTTAAAGCTAATCCCTTAAGGATTAGGGATAAGGGTACTTCTGTAACTGAGGAGGGTGTAGAAAGTTCCTGTCTATCCTCGCCAGGTCTATCAACAAACACCAGTACACTGCTCCCGCTTGATGCGACTCACCTATCTTTAATGGACACCATTGACCAAACTATAGAGTCAGTTTTGCAACAACTTAGGACACCGTCATCTGTGCCAAGGGACAGAGGCACATTACGTCTTACTAGCAATGTAGAGCTCTCCCCTGTCACATTAATTGCACCGCCTGTGGATCAGGGTAGGGTTGATAACTTGTCGGTGCATACATGCGATAGTGAGGATCTCGCAAACAAAAGGAAAAGACCCAGTAAGCCTAAAGGTGCTAAAAGGACCAAAACGGATAACATAATACCCATTGTGGAGGAAAATTTGGGCGCACCTGAGTTTCTAAGTTTGGGAATGAACGGAGTGATCTCAAGTGCTCTACCCATTGCATCTACACCTGTGATTACACAGCCATTTATATTTGGTGGGGTCACCTCTAGCACTTTAGATTCCCTTATTGCCTCACTCACCGCTGTCTTCAAAAGTCTTTTGAATCCTCTTATTCTCAAATTGGATTCAATTGAATCGAGATTGACATCGATTGAGAGACATAGTGTGGGCAATGGGGCACAACTTGGGATGGGACCAAATTTTGATGGAATACAAGGGAGTAGTAGGGGAGTCTCATGTCCCCCTCTGTCATCTATGGTTCATGTTCCACAACTGCCTACAGCTCCCACTGGGGGAAAAACCAAAACTAGTAACATCACAGTTCCCGTGTTCCAAACTGTACCTGTACCACTCCCTAGGTCAGTGCCCCCGATCCCTCCCCCTAGAAGATCAAAGCAACCAGCTTTGGCCAGTTTACCCATCCAGGAGAGACCAACAAATGTGCTAGCCCATAGTTCCAATCTGCAGGATAGCCCCAAATCTAGGCGTAAGCAAGTCAATCTGCCCCCTGAGGCGGCAGGCTATACTGCGATATTGATGGGGGTCCCTGAGCTGGCCAATGGCGCAAAGGAGTCATATGATTCCTTACGCAATAAGGTAATCAGCTGGCTTAATATTCAAAGGCCTCTTCCATCTGATTTAAAGGGAGAAGTTCTTCTGGTTAGAAGGGTTCCGTGGGTGGGGTATACTGTTAAGAAAACTGTGGGGGATTGCATAATTGTCAGCTTTAAGAGTCCCCAGGTTGTTACCTATATTTGCAACTGGCTTGGCAACATAGGTAACATCCATCGACTGTTCCCTCTCTCGTATTTTTATCCCAATTCTTATAAGCCATCCCTGAGGAGGGATGACGGCTGGACACGGGCAGGCTTTGCTGTAGACGGGACAAGGTATAGGCCCAGGCACTCCGCCCATTCTACTACTCTAAACTATGCCCATCCGAATAGATTCAATTGCCTCGATGAGGTAGATTGACTTCGAAGGGGTCTATCCTCACAGTCTCACCAAGCCAGTGTAACTGAACCCTTTGGACAGGGGATAGGCGCTGTAGTGACTGTTACTCCAAATAGAGAATTGGAAGGTGGTAGTTTGAAACCGCCTGGTCCTAGGGACCCCGCAGTCATTCTACCCGTAAACCAAACTGGCAATACCCAAATCTCCCAAGCCTTCTGTGTACCCAATATAGCAACCACTGCCCAACTCACCAAGGAAACAGAAGAACGGTGGCCCGTACTCCCAAATGCGGATACAATACCTGAAACAATTGACGGGTCCCCCCCTAAATTCATTACCGATACATTGAAGGTTCTCTCCTGGAATGTGGCAGGTATAGCAAATAAAATACACACACCAGATTGGGAGCTTCTACTAGACACTACGGATATCGGTCTCTTCCAGGAGACGTGGGCTAGGGACCCATTGACTAGAGTGGGTTTCGCAGTTTTTGAAATTCAGGCTAGTTGGAGTGGAAAGGGGAGACCTTCTGGGGGCCTAGCGATTTGGGTAGCTAGCCACATTGGATGTCTTGCGGAAAGCGTTCCCACGTTCTCGCAGGACATCCAGTGTGTACTTCTCAGGTGGCCCAATGTACTAAAATTGGCAATTGTAAATGTATATTCCCGCCCTGTCAGTGTAGCTAGGGAATCGCCCACCCTGGAAGATCTCTCGTCTTTTCTGGGGTCACTGCCCAGTAACTATAAAATTCTGATGGGCGGAGATTTTAATTGCCACTTTGAACCTCTGGAAGGTCTAAAGGAGGGCTCCCTCACCACTGAAGACGATTTCTGGGGCGTCCCACCTTGCTTATCCCCCCATAAGGGTAAAATGGGGGGAAATTATTAGCTCAGAGGAAAACATTAGAAATATTTTCGACATAGCTCTCCCAAAGTTTGTTGAAATAGATGATCTAATCAATCAGCCTAGATCCGTGGACTTTAACAATAAATTGGCAATCATCCACGAAAAATTAGTGGGATCTTTAGCAGCGGTCTTTTATCCACTGGCAGCTCCCCGACGTAAACAGTCCCGGACCTCAAGATGGTACAACTCTTCCTGCCATAAGGTTAAGTCAGAGTTAATTGCCTCCATTAAAGCGGGCTCTGACAGGGCCACTGTCGCCAGACTTAGGGGTCAGTATAAGGAAGCCATGGTCCTGGCTAAGAAGGAGTGGGACTGGAACCATTGGCATGACCTCTCCTCTGCATTAGAAACTAGGGATTCGAAAAGAAATTGGACCCTGGTGAATAACGGCACGGGAGAGGCCAAAGCGGCAGTGGAATCCAACATCGCACCATCCGCCTGGGAAAACCACTTCGGCAAGCTGTACCAAGATACTGAACAGTCTGCCTATGAAGTGGCCCCTGTTGATACACTTAACCCCGCAGTTGGCCTAGAATTCAATCTTGGCGAGGTGGTCAGTGCAATTGAGAGATTGGCAATGGGGAAGGCCCCGGGTTTGGATAGATTGCCCGGTGACCTCTTCAGACAACATCCTGAGATTTGGGGCCCGTACCTCCTTATTCTCTTTAATGCCATCCTGGGAGGTATGGAGATCCCCTGTACTTGGCTGGGAGCTGAGATAGTACCCATCTATAAAAAGGGTTCACCTCTTCTCCCAGCCAACTACAGGCCGATCAGCCTCATTGATGTCCCCCAAAAACTCTTCTCTCGTCTCCTTTTGGACCATCTCAATGACTGGATGGAGGCAAATGAAATCCTCAGTCCCCTTCAGGCTGGCTTCAGAAAAAACACGTCCACCACGGACCAGGTCTTCCGCCTCGTCCTCCTGTATTGGAAAACGGTGAGGATTGAGGGGGGGAGGCTGTACATGGTGTTCGTGGATCTGAGGTCAGCCTTTGATCAGGTCCCACGAAAAAAACTATGGCAGGTCCTCAGGGAGTTGGGTGTTCCATCCCAACTGTTGCACGCCATAACCAGGCTCCATGATGGTAACTACGCGCAGGTCAGGTGTGGGAGGGATGGAGCATTGTCATCAAGGTTCCCTGTTCTCAGAGGGGTAAGGCAGGGTTGCGTTTTGGCGCCAACCCTGTTTTGCCTCTTTGTCAACAGCGTCATATCCCACCTTCACAATGTCAAAGATAATGACGCCCCTCTCTTGGCCGACAGGAGGGTGCCAGCAATCATGTTTGCTGACGACACCCTCCTCCTTTCCAAAACCCCCATGGGGATCCAAAGGATTTTAGATGGATTTGGTCTTTTCTGTAGACAACATGGTCTAGAGATTAATACAGGGAAGACCAAATTCATGATCTTCAATCCATCCCCAAAACCAGACCCAACCCTACTTTGGGTTCAGTCAGTCTAGAAAGGGTTACAACTTTCCAATACTTGGGGGTAACATTACACGAGAACCTATCCTGGGACCCCCAAATTATAAGATCTCAGCTTAAGCTGTCCCTACTTTCTGGTGCAATATTGAAGGTTGTAAATACTTCAACCTTCAAACCGATAAGTCCAGCGCTGGAAATGTACAAACTGCAGGCCAAAGCGGCCGCATCTTATGGCAGTGAGCTATGGGGGCATAGAGCAGGTCCGGTTCTCGCCAGAGTCAAAAATAACTTTCTTAGACGTCTTCTGGCCCTCCCCCGCAGTACACCTCTGTTTCCCCTGAGACTGGACATGGGTCTACCTTCTATCTCGGCCGAGTTGGAGTCTAGGCCAATAAGATTCTGGCATAGGCTATGGTCTATCAGTGAGCTTGCTCACTATAGGAGTGATCTTGCCCACGTAATGGACCTGAACCAACGAGACAAAATTCCTTGGTTGGCTTTCGTAAAGAAGGAATTGTACCATTTAAAATTACCAGAGCTATGGGACGCTCCTGAACTAGGCTGCCAAAGGCTTTCCCGCAAACGCTTAGTTCACATCCATAAGGAGAAAAGTTTAGATCTTCTTCTGACTTCAACTAAACACGGTACCCTAACTAAACCCTTTTTACAATCCAAAAATTCGTATGAATTCGAAGGCTTTATGGATATCATTTTCCCTATTCTAGCCAGGAAGCTCTTCATACAGTGGAGGCTTGGCACTTTGCCTGTCAAAACCTTCACCTGTAACTGGCTACACAGGGATGATAAAATTTGCCCAGGATGTAACTCCCATGATGAAGATGAAACACATTTTCTTTTTTTCTGCCCTGCCTACCAGAGACCAAGGAAATACTGTCTGGTTCCTTTATGCAGGAACTTGGGTTTCAGGAGCCATATGCATGCGTACAGAGTGTTAAGAACTAGTACTTTACCCCACATAGTGTTTGCAGTGGCGAAATTTATCATGGCTATATGGCAGATCAGGAAAAAATTGCTAAACGCACAACCGCTGTAAATACGAACAATGTTTCCATACTATGGATTGTGCTTTCCGAATACGCTAGGAATTGTTTTCCTTAATTATGAATTGGTTTCTATCTTTATCATGTTTCGATCACCTGGTAATCATTTTATATGTATGTGTTTTTAAAAAACGTACCTTTTTTTCTTTTTTTTTCTCTTTTAATATAAATGTTTAAATGTATGCATATGTAATGTATCTTTTATGGTCTAGACGACCGAAATAAAGAATTTTTGGATTGGAAATACTACTAGAGGGACAGCAGAACTGGCTGTCCAAACCACACAAGTAGCCTTTTAAAGGTCTCTCAGACCTGCCAATGCAGGGTCGGAACAAGCAGTTTCAACTTTCACGCCGACCTGTACACTCACCTGCCAGGCCCCAACCTTCCCTTTTCTCACAAGTAAGTGACCCCCTAAGGTAGGACCAAGGTACCCCTGTGGGCAGGGTGCAGTGCATTTAAAAGGTAGGACATGTAGTGATGTGTTTTTATATGTCCTAATAGTGAAATACTGTGCATTTCGTTTTTCATTACTGAAAGGGTGTCTTTCCCATGGGTGATCATTGGCGCAGCTTTGAAGTGCAACTTTCAATGGGGACAAGGTAGAGAAATGGAGTATAAGCTCCCTGAGCTCAGAATGTAACAACATCTTTTAGTAAAGGTGTTTTTAAATTGTGTGTTGGAAAATGCCACTTTTAAAAGTGGCCATATTCTTGCTTAACCATCCTGTGTGCCTCTGCCGGTTTGTGGATTGCCCATCTGGTTTTAGGCTGACAGGGGCTGTTTGTGCGTTCACTCCAGACAGTCACACAACGGGAGCCGAGGTGTTTCCTACATATGCTGATGGGCCATTCTGGGATAGAGTGGTGGGAGAAGATGTCAATGACACCTGAATAGGCTGTGGCTGCTCTGCACAATGCTGCCTCCATCTTCAGTAGTGAAGCTGGACCAGGGAGGACAGAACTGGTTTTTAATGAGCAAGAGGTACTTTCTGCCTAAGACTTCAAATAGAAACGTAGTATAAATATTGGGGCCCTGACCCTAGAACTTTAAAACTCTTTTGGACAAAGGACCTGCAAAGAAGAAGAGCTGGAAGAGCTGCCAAGAGGAGCATTGCCCCTCTGCTAGGTGTTGCTTTGTTGGGTTGACCTGTATTTGCAGCTTCTGTCTTGAGCAGTGAAAGGACTGGACTGAACTTTCTGCAACTTATTTCTTGAATTTCTCCAAGGGCTTGAGGTTGAGCTTGACCCCTGTTCAAGAAGTCTTGGGAACATCAAAGACTTCAGGTTCATCTGCCAACAGCATTGGGAGCTGTGTGTTTTGTGATGCAACAGATGAAAACCCAAACCAACACCATCGATGATGTCACTTCCAGCTCTGTGACATTAGGACAGCACAGAGAGCACCCGTCTGTCCAAATTCGCATTGCATCCCTGTGCTCACAGACAACGCCAGCCGACACCACCACTGAGTCTCTGCTTGCAAATGACCTGAGGGCACCATCCTTCGCACAGCCTCACTTCACATCGCCTGCCTGGTATTCCAGACGACTCATCAGGTCGATATAAACGCTGCCGCCTGCTCCGTGGCCTGAGGGCACGGCTCAAAGTTACTCGAGGCACGGCCTCATCCCACACCGGAGCCTTGGTCCACTAACGCGGGTGACCGACTCCAAATCGACAACTGACAACATCGCTTCAGCAACGACAACGCTGCTGCTTGCATCGTGACCGGTCAGCACCGCAGCAAGCACTGCCCCACTTCCTTATACACACACCTTACGTAATCGATTTCACCAGTGCCTCACAGGAAACCTTGGAATTCTCTTTAGACCACCAACATGCCTAGAATCTTACCACCACCACAGCAGCCCTCTATCAAGTTTAAATATATGATAGTGTAATCCTGCGACTCTCTCTGGCGGGATTTCCCACACTGCGCCCGAGATTGGACACCAGGATGAAGAAATGAGCAGTCCAGAACCGGCATGGGACGGAACGTCGGTCCGTCGAGAGGAGGGGCAAGAAGAGGACGAAAGGAACGCCAAGGAGCACGAAGACGCGATCGTCGAGCCGGCTGAGGAAAACCCGGAGCCCCGAAATCCGCTACGAGTCCCGGTGCTGCAAAGAGACAAGGAAATGGTAACACAACACGTGGAACTACCCAGAGGCAACGCCAGAAAGTCTAGCCAACCCAGAGAGGAGGAGGGTGGGGAGACTCCCCCTGCCGCGACCCAAGAGGGCCATGGCCTCCGGCAAGTACCATTTCGAAGCTATTTCACCACGGGGTGGAGGCGCTTGGGGCAGTAATAGCACAAACCTGATTGCTGACACTGAGGCCCCTTTTCCTTTTAACCAAAAACAACGCCCACAGCGGCCCGAGAACCCAGAGAAAGAGAGAGAGCCACCCCAGCATACAGTGACTGAACTGACCAAACCAAAGCCCTCCAGTTTTTGTTAATTTCTGGCCTCAGATTGACTCAGACTCTTAATCTTCCTTCTATATTTTCTGTTCAACCATTACAAACCCCCACAAACCCCACTCTTGTCTAGTTGTCTTATATGACCAGGTGACCACAGACCGATCGACCCCTTCATTCTATTACACATAGCTTAAGGACAGATCAACTCACTGGTACTCTGTAAGCTAGACTACAATGATATTTCACTAGTATGCCTCCACCAATACACTTAACATGCACTGGATCACGTTCTCAACTTCTCTACAAGAACCCTATACAACCTTCCAAAGTAGACACCTAGCTTTGCTTAGAAACACATCAGATAGCTCTCTGCCACAAACAGAGCCCTCTAAAGACTGCTAATATAGATATACAAGGCAATAATCACTTATTTCAACAGTACCTTTGTGACTCGATAACACACTCCATTATGTAACTTGGTTCATCAAATCAAAATTGTCTAACTGCACCCATATTTCGTTGGACTAAATCAAGATTCTGATCTGTTCATCTTCCAGGACCACCTCCAATGGAACTACCTTTCATCAGTAATCGCCTCACTCCAGGACTTTAAAACAGTTAAATAAAAAGTTTGATAATCAACGAATACTTTTATTATTTACTGGCAGACCGTCCCGACGTTGTCCGGGTATACACACGCCCAGAACGGAGTCCTGTGAACGCTTGTTTAGCAGGATTTCCGCGCCCCCTTTTTGCCGAATGCCCGTTGAATGCCGCGCCGATTGCTGTATGGCCACGCCCCCACATGCCCACAACGGAACCCTGTAAACGCTTGTTTTACCTGATTTCCGCCCCCAGATTTCCGCCCCCAGCAGAATGCACATGCTTGTTTTACCTGATTTCCGCCCCCAGATTTCCGCCCCCAGCACAACGCACACGGCCACAAGGTAGTACTAATACGTAGCATTGGCCACGCCCCCACATGCCCACAACGGAGCCCTGCAAACGCTTGTTTTACCTGATTTCCGCCCCCAGCTTTTACCTGATTTGCGCCCCCAGCTTTTACCTGATTTCCACCCCCAGATTTCCGCCTCCAGCACAACACACACGGCCACAAGGAAGTACTAACACGTAGCGTTGGCCACGCCCCCACATGCCCACAACGGGTCCCTGCAAACGCTTGTTTTACCTGATTTCTGCAATGTCTGCCCCCAGCACAACGCACACGGCCACAAGGCAGTACTAACACGTAGCGAATGCCGCGCCCATCGCTGTATGGCCAAGCCCCCACCACAACGCACATGCCCCCAGCACAAGGCCCCGAGCAGAACCCCCACGCCCACATGGGACTACTTTGCCCCTAAGGTTCTTTTACCCTTCGAATGTATATGGTGGCCAGCAGTATAGCCTCGAATGTATATGGTGGCCAGCAGTATAGCCTATGTCCATCTGCTGTAACTGTCCTTTCCAATGCTGTATTGGGTGTTGCGATTGGTGCTGTGGTTCCTGAGATTACCCGCCTCAAAGGTTTGGGCTCTCTCTTTATTATATTAGTATAGAAAACAAATGTATATTGCTACTGTTTGTACTAGTACATTCAGACATGTCTAAGTGGGCAGAGAAGGTAGACAATGGACATACAGCGGGAACTATATTCAAGGTTACTGTTAGAAGTTTGTTCTTTTTGTTTTAGATCATATCAGTCCATTCACAGCTGTCCTTTATATTGCAAATATTCTCATGTACAGCACTTCTGATCGAATTTTCTTTGTGTTAATAAGTTTAGACCACATTCAACTATAACCAATGCTTTCATAACTCTTTCATTCTCCTCAAAAAAGTAGGCGACCTGTCAAACATCTCCAATCAGAACAGTAATAGTCTAATAGTCTTACCTGAGGTGATTAAGAAGGGGCTGCAGTCTCTCATCTGACTGAACAGCAGGTAATGCTCGAGCTGTCAGCTATGGAAAAAATAAATATAAATTAACAGACTCCTGACATGGTTTATTTTGTGAATATTTCCATTAGATTCGTTCAATTCTTTATATCAAATGGTTTCTCAATCACTTAACAATATACAATTATTGTGCCAGTTATCACATTTTCACAAAAAACTCATTTCACCTCATTCTGTTTTCATCCTAAAACTGCAAAATGAGTAACTTATTCACTCATACCGAATTGTTCAATCAAAGCTGTTAAGCTTTTTCTTCTACTTCCTGGTGCTTGAGTAATACAGTGAGCATAGATAATTCAATTTTAACTGCCTGTGTGGAGAAGCATATTTCTACACACATTTTGGAGTTTTACGAATAATTTACAAAAATATGATTTCGCTAAATTGAACCTTGCATATTATCTTAACGAAGTGGGAAGTATGAAGATTTTCAAGTATTAAGTATCCACTAAAGCATGGCTAGAAGATTGGTATTTTGTACTTTCCGTATCTTTTCCCAATTGACTCAGCAACTCAGGTAGCATTCACAAAAGCCTCTAAAATTCTAATAATCGGTACTGGGGATTCAATTGGGTTTTAAATCCCTAAATGTTGAGACAAAGAGACTGTTCAGGTTTCTTTCTATGGTTTACATATTCAGGTCAGACTTTATACTTTTAAAAACGTGTTCCTGTCATTCCACCTCAACACTCATTGCATTCAATTCTTTTTAATGGTTCGAATATGTATAATATAAACGAGATGTGTGAATGTAACCTTAATATCATGAAATTTCCCCAGCAGTGTTTACACACTCACTGTGGTTCATAAAATAATGTAACGATGGTTGAAGCTTAACATTACTCTGACTTCTGGTTTATCAATCTCCAACCTCAACACAAGCATAGTTCTCCCTTGCAGCCTAGTGATTCTGCTATATAAGTCCAAATACATACATCGGAGCCTCAACTTACCGTGCCCAGGAGTGTTGCACAGCGCTGGGGAGCAGAAGGACCACACTCCCCAGCAGTCTTTGCCTGGGGATGCTGCCCTTAGGCGCCAGAGCACCATGAACCCATTCCAGGCGTCTTGCAGTGCGGGAGCCTTGACTTACCTTGCCCAAGAGTGCTGCACAGTGCTGGCGAGCAGAAGGACCACACTCCCCAGCAGCCTTTGCCTGGGGATGCTGTCCTTAGGCGCCAGAGCGCTATGAACCCATTCTAGGCAGAGTAGTTTGTGCCCGGGCATGCTCCGGGTGAAGACCGGGCCAAGCGCTAACCCATCTATGCCAGTCAGATCCTGGAAGATGCTGGACTGGGCCACGCACCTAAATTCTGGGTGAGAGGATTGTGGATATCCAATGATGGAAAAAAGGAAACTAAAGCAGCCAGAGGTAGGAGTAGAAATTATCACAACCCTGGATTAATTTCTGGTAAGGGCAGTGTTAGATTTGGGGGTCTCTAGTTTGCACAGGTAGGTACTTGTGACAAATAGGGACCCTTGCTCTAATCAGGAGAACGGGATTAGGAATGGAATGGAATGGAATGAGGATTTGTAAAGCGCGATGGCTACCCAGGGGCGTCCCAGCGCTGTAGAAAAAGAATGAGTTGGGCCAGAGAGGCTGGAATAAGAGAAGCTGAGTGAAGAATTAAATTGAAATTTTGCTGAAAAGCCAGGTTTTTAACAGTTTACGGAAAGTGAGAAGGTTAGGTTCTGATCTGATATGGAGGGGAAGGGAGTTCCAAATCCTAGCTAGGTTGTAAAAGAGCAAGCGGCCTCCGCACCTGGCCCTCCTAATGCGTGGTACTGAGGCGAGGTGGGAGGTCGCGGATCTGAGTGAGCGAGAGGGTAGGTAGGCTTTCACCAGGGTGGAGTTGATAGAGTGGCCTGTTCCCCAGTAGGAGCGGTGTGCGATGCACATGCTCTTAAATTCGATTCTGGATCTCACCTGGAGCCAGTGAAGGTCCCTCAGTCTGGCTCTGACTGAAGTTCGGCGAGGAATATCCAAGAGAATTCTTGCCGCACAGTTTTGAATAACCTGGAGTCTGTTAAGTGTGGATTGTGGGGCTCCAAGATATAGGGCGTTTCCACAATCGAGACGGGAGAGGATCAATCCTTGAACCATAATCCGTCTTGAATGGAACGGAAGGAGAGGGAGAATTTTAAGGAGTAGTCTCATCAGCCCGAAGCAGGTGGCAGCAAGCTTGGTGGCTTGGTAATTGAAGGTTAGAGTGTGGTCGAGCCAGATGCCTAGGATCTTGATCTGCTCCTTGGGTTGCGGGGGACTTCCTAAACAGAGGGGCCAGATAGGATCAATGGATTTCGCGATGTTATTTCCAAGGAGCATTATCTCTGTTTTGTCCCCGTTGAGTTTAAGACAAGAGCCAGACATCCAAGCAGCGACGGCTTCAAGGCATGTGTGTAAACTGTGATGAGAGTTCAGGGGGGGGTCCAGTGCTACCACTAGCTGCGTGTCGTCCGCGTAAGTGACGATCTTCACCCCGAATGGGCGGACGACATCAGCTAGGGGGCGTAGGTAGACATTAAAAAGGGTAGGGCTCAGGGAGGAGCCCTGAGGCACTCCACAATTGAGGGGTCTACTGGCAGAGGTAAAATCCCTCTCAAAGACTTGGAAGGATCTATCTGTGAGAAAAGACCTCAGCCAGTTGAGTGCCGTGCCTGACACTCCTATTTCGTCAAGACGGTGGAGCAGGATATTATGATTGACAGTGTCGAAGGCGGCACTTAGGTCGAGTAGGACGATGGCAGTGGACCCGCCATCGTCCAAGATCCTCCTTGCCTCCTCCGTCACTGCAATCAGAGCAGTCTTCGTACCGTGACGGGGCCTGAAGCCGGTCTGAGAGAGGTCCAGTATGTTATTGACTTCCAAGAAGTCAGTGAGAACGATGTTAACATGCTTCTCGAGAAGTTAACTAAGCCACGGCAGGAGGGAGATGGGTCGATAGTTAGCGGGGTTAGATTGGTCGAGACTGGGCTTTTTTAATAACGCTTTGACCATTGCTCTTTTCCATGGAGGTGGAACAATACCAGTATGGAGGGAGGAGTTGAGCAGGTCTTGGATGGTGGGCGAGATCAGATGGGTTATCTGAGTGAGAGTACTGGGAGGAGCTGGGTCGATAGGTGATCCAGATTTAACCTGGCTCATGAGTTTTTCCAGTTTAATAAGTTCTAATGGGGGAAAGCTATTGAGAACACAGGGGGGAGCTGTCGTGCAGCCTATGTTGACGGAGTCTGCGGACAAAGTAACGGTGGGGGGAAAAGAAGAGTTGATGGTTTCTATCTTCTGGTAGAAAAACTCAGCTATTTCCTCGCAGTGGGTGTGAGTGTTGTTGTGATGCTTTGGGGCCTCAGGGAGTTGCAAAAGGGATTTTGCTATCTGATAAATCTCCCTAGGTTTGGACGCTGCCTTCTCAATCTTAAGTTCAAAGTATTTCGCCTGAGCTAGATGGATGTTTACTTTGTAGTTTTTGATTGCCGTTCGATAGCTCGCTTTGTCTGCTGGGAGGTAACTGAGACGCCATTTCCTCTCAAGTCGTTTACAGACACGTTTGGCCTCACGTAGATCACTCGTATACCACGGGGCTGGAGGACTGCCCCGCTTAGGATGGGAATTTTTTAGTGGTAATACTATATCTAGGGAGCTGGTGATCCAATTGTTATAGTTCTCATTATCTTGAGTGGGAATGGAGGTGTTAATGGGTTTGGTGCCTTGTAGGAGATCCTGCCACTCAAATAAAGGGAGTTTAGACCAGTTGCGGGAACGTTGAGTTGTCGGGATTTGGGGGGGGAGGTGAAGGGGTAGGGTCCAGGTGAGCGGGATGAGGAAGTGGTCAGACCATGGAAGGGGGGAGGGATTTCCAACGTGAAGGTTTTTGCAGTTGCTAAAGACAGGGTCTAAAAGGTGTCCTTTTTGGTGGGTGGGCCCAATAACACGTTGTTGTAGTTCGAGGGCAATTAAGCTTGAGGAAAGTTCTCTGGCTATAGAGTCGTTTGGGTCGTCTAGGTGGATGTTAAGGTCACCTAAGATTGTAAAGTTGGCAGAGCTAACTGCAAGATTTGCCGCTATCGAGGCAAGATCCGGAAGAAACTGCCCTTGAGGTCCTGGCGGACGATATATGAGCATACCCGAAAAGGTATGTGCGGCGCTGAATTGTATAAAAAAGGGAAGGCATTCACAATCCGGGAAGTTTATGAGGGTGCTAGTGACAACGTAATCTGATTTATGGATTACTGCCAGGCCACTGCCAATGCCTTTTTTGCGGTCTAGGCGAAGTATTTGATAGCCAGGTGGAAGCGTTTGTACCAGGTCAGGTTCAGAGTGTTCCTGTAGCCATGTTTCTGTGGCGAAAAGAACGTCTGGGCTCATCTCCTCCAACAATAGGGAGATTTCCGTGGAGTGTTTGGGGAGTGAGCGGCAGTTGAGCAGTAACATCGAAATAGATGTGGGTTTCTTTATACTGTGGGAGAAATGAAATCCACACTGATTACAAGCAGGATGTTGGATAGAGAGGTCCCATGTGTGTAAACAGGGCGAACTAACTTTCTGGTTTAATTGGCGCAGAATCTGCGAGTTGTATGTGATGGTCTGGCATGATGGCTGAGCAGGGGGGGGTGGCCCCCGGCCCCGGTCGGTCGCGGACGTGCGCAGACGGGCTTGCCTTAGGCGCGCCTTTGGCGCGCAAACGTCGCGCCCGCTGCGCGACCGGAATATGCACATGATTTATACCACTCCGGGGTTGTGGACCGGGGGCGTGGCCTCTGCTCGTGGCGAGAGGGCACGAAGGAGTGTTTGCAATTAGCGTGCTGCATCAGCGCTGGCTCCACTGCGTCTGACAGCTAGTTTCCCCAGAAGTAAGTGACTTAAAATACACAAGTAATCTGTGACAATTCAAGTTTTAAAATACACAAGTAAATCTGTGACAACAATTTTAAAAAATGTGGCTCGCTCCCGGCTTCCGCCTAAGGAGCACAACTCTAAGCTTTTACCCGGCGCCCTGATTCGGCGTCTTTAAGTAGGAGTCGGCTTGGGGGCGTGGCCTAAAAAGGGGCGTGGCCTCTGTTCGTGGCAAGAGGGCACGAAGGAGTGTTTGTAATTAGCGTGCTGCGTCAGCGCTGGCTCCGCTGCGTCGGACAGCTAGTTTCCCCAGAAGTAAGTGACTTAAAATACACAAGTAATCTGTGACAATTCAAGTTTTAAAATACACAAGTAAACCTAGACATGGTTTGTGTCACCCTCTCCCACTATTTCTGTATGTCAGGGCACCTCCAAATGATATGGAATAAGGTACCTACTTCCTTGCAACCCCTGGTGCGTTGGTCTGAAGGACTATGTCTCAACTTGTGCTTACAATGCTAAAATAACCCCTGCTCACCCCCTTGGTAGCTTGGCACGAGCAGACAGGCTTATCTCAGAGGCAGTGTATAAAGCATTTGTGACCACATACAGTAACCCAGTGACAACACCACAGATGGACGACACACAAGGTTTTATATCAAAAATAAGTATACTTTATATAGAGTTACCACAAGACCATAAACCACAAAAATACACAATACTGTTACTTTAAGATGGTAGATTTAGCTTAGTTTAGTCCAGTTCTTGAGATGGACACTTTGCGTCAATGTACCTTAGGTTGCAATGCGCTTCCACGACAAGCAATGTCACAGCGAGGGAAATGCGGCAAAGTTCAAGTACAAAGAAATAAAGACATGAAGATCTTCCAGATGTGGGTATGCTTCTCCGGGGATGCGAGAAGTTCTCGCTTTGATGCGTGGACTGCAGCAGCGACACCCTTAATTTACGATGCGACGGCAACCGCTCCAACTGCGACACTCTTTTCTCACGATGCATGAAGCTTCTGAGCAATGCGACAACTACAGAGGCGACATCCACGATGCGACGGTAGCAGCTCCGATGGCGGCGCGCTTCTCGGGGATGCGAGGTGCTTTTCTTCGATGCAGTGCAGTGCGACAGTTCCAGAGGCAACACCCTCCTTCGGAGTTGCGACGGCAGGCACAACGTCGGCGACACACTACAACCTTGTTGCGAGACTCTTCTCTTGATGCAGTGCAATGTGACAGCTACAGCGGAGACACCCTCCATAGGAGTTGCGACGGCAGCAGCGACGGCGACGCGCTTCCTCTTAGTTGCGAGGTGCTTCTCTCCATGCGGTGCAATGCGACAGTTCCATCGGTGACACCCTCCTTCGGATTTGACGGCAGGCACCGCGACTGCGACACGCTTCTTACTCGAGGAGTCGCGCCTCCAGCTCCTTGCGACAAGCAGTCCCTCAGAAGGCCCAAAACAGCAACAGGCACTTCCAAAGAACTCTGGGGAGCTGGGGGTGTAGTCTGTTGTCCCTGAGATTTCAGCAGGAGGCAAGCTCTTTTCCAAGTCCTTGGAGATCCTTCACAAGTTAAAAGCAAAGTACACAAAGTTCCTTTCTCCTTCCTTTGGCAGTAAGGCAACCACTGCAGGCCAATCCCCCAAGCAGCACTTCAGCTTGGGAATAGTCTCTCCTCAGTTTCTTCAGGTTCCTCTCCTCAGTAAAGGTTTCTTCTTGTAGACCAAAGTGATCTAATTTCATGGGCTCGGGGTCCCAATATTTATACCCCAAAGTATTTTGTTCTCTGAGGGGAGAGGGGCCTTTGCCCAGTCCAAACCAGTTCTGAAGCACTCTGTTTACCATACTTCTCCTTTCCTTTCACAGGGCAGAGACATCAGATGCCCCACAATAGGTGGAGCCAGCATTGTGGAAGGCAAGTACAGTCCTGGAGCACTTTTTTTTACAGGACTCCTTCTCTTCTTTCAGTGTGCAGGGCAGAGACATCAAGTAAAAGTAATATACTGTTACATTCGCTGGAACCTTCTGTATGTAGGGATATATAAGACTTGTAGGTTTACAAAGAACTTGAGAAATTCAGAGCCAATAACTGACCAGCATCTTACAATGGTTTTTATTGTGTACAGGGTATATAGCAATTCATTTGGGAAAATATAAACCGTGAAAAATCGGTATGAAAAAAACACCTATGTATTTCTGAAATGGGAACAAAATATAGAGTTTAGAAAAAGTAGTTACCCATACTAGCATGTGAAATATAGGACTTTTTCAAAGTGACTTCTTTTTTTACATGTTGTCTTACTTTGGAAGGCAGAAATGCATTGAAAGTCAATAGCTAATATAACAGTTGCTCCACAATGCTGTGTTCCCCTAAATCTCTGGATAAAAATGGTACCTCGCATGTGTGGGTTGGTCTAGTGCCCGCGACAGGAAACGTAAAATGCAACGTGGACACACCATATTTTTACAGTGAAAACTGACCCTTTTTTTGCAAAGTGCCTAGCTGTAGATTTTGAACCCTGGCTCCGTCGGCACCTAGGGAAACCTATACATTTGTTTAAACTAAACACCCAGACGAATCCAGGATGGGGTGACTTGTCTGGCTCTCAACCAGGTTCTGTTACCCAGAATCCCTTGAAAACCTCAAACTGTTTAAAAAAACAAAAAACAAATTTTCCTCACATTTCTGTTAAGGAAAGATCTGGAATCTGCGTGGATCCACACAAATTTACCCAGCCCGCATTTCCCAAAGTCTTCCAATAAAAATGGTACTTTACTTGTGTGGGTAGGTCTAGTGCTCGTGACAGGAAACAGCCCCAAACACACCACATTTTTACCGTGAAAACTGGCCTTTTTTTCAAAGTGTCTAGCTGTAGATTTTGGACCCTAGCTCTGCCGGCACCTAGGGAAACCTAGCAAACCTATACATTTTTGAAAACTAGTCACCCAGGAGAATCCTGGATGGGGTGACGTGTCTGGATCTCAAAAGGGGGTCTGTTACCCAGAATCTCTTGCAAACCTCAAACTTTGTAAAAAATAAATAAAACACATTTTCCTCACATTTCTGTGATGGAAAGTTCTGGAATCTGCGTGGATCCTCAAAATTCCACAAACCCCGCATCCCCCAAAGTCTCCCGATAAAATTAGTACCTCACTCGTGTGGGTAGGCCTAGTGCCCACGACAGGAAATGGCCCAAAACACAATGTGAAAACACCACATTTTACAAGTGAAAACTGACTCTTTTTTTGCAAAGTGCCTAGTTGTGGATTTGGAACCCTAGTTATGCTGGCACCTAGGGAAACCGACAAAACCTATACATTTTTTAAAACTATACACCCAGAGGAATCCAGGAGGGGGTGACTTTGTGGCTCTAACCAGGTACTGTTATCCAGAATCCCTCAAATACCTCAAACTTTGTTAAAAAAAAAAAAAAAAAAAAAAACATTGTCCCAACATTTCTGGGATGGAAAGTTCGGGAATCTGTGTGGATCCACAAAATTCCACCTACCCATCATTCTCCAAAGTTTCTCGATAAAAATCATACCTCACTCGTGTGGGTCGGCCAAGTGCCCGCGGCAGGCAAGGGCACAAAACGTATTGAGGAGACTTCAAAATTGCCTATCACAAAACAACCTGGTTTTGCGAGGGGGGCACATGGGTTTTTGGCCCCGAGCATGGCGGCCATCTAGGGAAATCTGCCAAACCCACACATTTCTGAAAACTAGACACCCTAGCTCCTAGTGGGCTTTCTTCCCCCCCCCCCCCTCCCCGGGCCTCCCCGGAGGGGCAGATTGGGGGATACTGTCCCATCTGCCCCCAGGGGAGGAAGAAAGACTGGAATTTTGCTGAGGGGGTGGGGGCATTGGTATGCCCATCTTGGGCAGACCCCCTTTTTATAAAAATCCCTGGCTTCTAGTGGGGTTTCTGTCCCCCCTCCGGTGGTGGTGCGGATTGGGGGCTACTGCCCCATCAGACCCCCAGGAGGGGCAGAAATACTGTATTGGCCAAAAATATTTTGGGGTAGCAAAAGCTCCTGCCCAAGGGGCCGCTCCACCCTCCCTGGTGTTCTATTGGGTGGGGAGGGGTACCATTGGACAGGGGAGATTCCCCCCTTTCCAATGATACCTCTTCCATCTTTCAACGGGCTCGGGGGGGCTGAGCACATAGAAAGTGAAACTGAAATGAGCCTAAAGGCTCATTTCAGTTTCGGTTTCTATGAAATTACATCAGAGCGACGTGCGCGCTGATATTCATTTCGCAGAAACCAGGAGGAGAGGCTCAGGAGCTGGGGAAGCTCTTCCCCAGCTCCAGAGGCTGTTGGGGAGAAAGGGAAATCCCTCTGGTGCCTGCATGTGCGAGGACGGCCGGGAGCCATCCTAAGCACATGAGCACTGTGGCTCAAGACGGGTGTCGGCCGTCCTGAGCACTGAATGGGTTAAATGCCCTTACTAGCACAGTGAATCCAGTGATGATCTACCAGGGGGTATTCGAACCAACCCAGGGCAACAACAGAGGGGGCAATAGGAGTGAATCGGTTCAACAACAGCAATCTCCAGTGCAAAAGTCCATTCAATTTCTAGCCCACCAAAGAAGAGAAGTACACAATCATGATAAGGGTGGGAACCAGCCAGCCACCCAGCACCCAGTTTTAACAGATTCGATGGCAATTCAACCCAGACACCACAAACCAGGGCTTCGCAATCACCACTAAATTCACACCCTATGGTCGAGGGCGGGAGTAAATGCCCACAAGGGAGGTGGGAGGAGGGAAGAAAATCTCACTGGGGAGTGTGTAAGGGGACAGACACCATCTCTCCCGCCTGCAGCTTGTCGGTATGTGTTAATTTTGGTCAATGTACCAGTGCTAAGGAATGCACAGCAAGAAACTACTGAACAACTTGTGAACAAATCAAGTCACTGGTTTTCAAAAACTTTGTAATTGGACGGGCTGTCACGCAATCATATTTTGATGGCAAGGATGGTTTGTTGGGTAGGACAAGCTTTAAAAACCATTGACGGAGACTGCATTGTTCTAAATTGTGATAGCCCAGGGATAATGAGTTAGTTGTTGGGGCAATTACACAATATACAAATAGAGGGCTTGCAGATATACGCTCTACCTTTAGGTTATTTTCTTTATAAACACCCTGTGACATGTTTCGAATTGTAGGAGGGGTGAATCACTTATCAGCAACTCTGTGCCCACATCCCAACTCTGACCTTTCACACAATTCCCTTGAAGAAATTATAGATCTGTACACTCGGAACAGGTATGCTCCACTTCAAAGCTTGGATGACTGATTGCCTGAGGCCGATGTTGCGGCGTGCTGTGGTTCAGTTTGCCATCAGAAGAGGTACACCACAAGGAGATAGTAGGGCAAGGAAATATTAAGCTAATAAGTTGGAACGTAGCTGGTCTCAACAGCAAGAGAGACAACAAACTGATAAAGAAGATGGCCAAATACAATATTATATGCCTACTGGAAACATGGGAGGTAAACCTAACCACCCTGGATGGGTACAGAGATTACCATACCTCAGTAGTGCCATCCAGAGCTGGAAGGGCAAGAGGAGGCGTTTTAACGTTATTGGCAAATACACTCGCCATTAATGTCTGAAAATGTTATAATGAGTCAACCTATTTCCACTTTTTGGTATCTGAAGGGAGAGGGGACTGGGAATTATTATAATAATAATTTTGAGGGGGAAATGGATTCTGTGTTCAATTATATGGAGGGGGATATCAATGCGGTTAGTTCCCAACACAAAAAAACTGTGAACTTTATTTCATTGGGAGATTTTAACGTTAGAACCTGCCCCATTTTGGGGAAACCAGTTTGTGGGTTTATGGATTGTGAAGGTGACCTGAATGCTCATTCTATTCATAGTATAAATGGAAATGCATTAAATGGAATCTTAACTATTCTGTATCTGAGGCTCAATAATAATATAAAGTCAGTGACAGGTGCTATGGATAAAACATTTGTGAGTGCTGGGAGGGTGTCTACAATCGATTTTATAATTAGTTCGGAAATTCTGACAGACCGAGTTAGCATCCGGCAGATACATTTTACAGAATTCAGCAATCATGCTTACATTGCTTGTAATCCAGTCCAGGGAGGACCTGGCCTGGCAGTTCAGGCTGGACTGTTCCCATTGGGCACACGGTCAACACTGATTTGCATATGGGTAATCCAAACTGGAATGGCATGGTGAGCAAAAAAAACATGAATTTAGGCCCAGATCTCGGTACTGGGGTCAATGTATGACATTGTTCTGCATTTGGTCCATCAATTGTTCTTTTTGCATTTGTCACCCAGAGTGTGACGGGTATGCTCAGGCGTGACCCTGTGTTCTCCATGAACTGGAGTCAAACAGTCCTGGCTGATGACGGCTGAAAGCCTGAAACCGGTCCTAGGATGCTGTTTTCCAGTCCGGGGGGGGGGGGGTGGCCTGGCAGCTCGGGCTGGACTGTTACCATTGGCACAGGGCCAAGACTGATTTGCATATGGCTGGGTCCAAACTGGAATGGCATGGGGAGCAAAAAAACGATGGATTTAGGTCCAGATCTCAGTACTGGGGTGTATGTATGACATTGTTCAGGATTCTGTCCATCAATTGTTCTTATTGCATGCTTTTCAAAAGCCCATGGCACTAAAATAGCGATAATGAACTTTTCAGTGGAGAAATTACCAACAGCATTTATGATATTGCCTGTCAGTAAAGTTGACGATTTTACTCTTATTACACTGTCAGCCTACCGACGTGCCTTGAAATACTTTTCAGTGTGGACGTCATAAAGGACTATACTTGCATGTCATAAAGGACTATACTTGCATGAAGCGGTGATACTAAAACATTTTAATTGAAGCTCGTTCCAATGTTCTTCCTGAAATTCTGTTAAGTTGATGAAACAAATTTTCAAAGAACACTCTTTGGCGTCTTTGTTAGTTCTGAAGTGAATTTGAGTCTCGTGACTCGTCTGCCAGCAGTTGCTTAACGGAATATTAATTGTATAAGGATTAATAAGCATCTCCCTAATCCCAATAGTTTAAATACGGCCCTAAGAAAGCCTTAGTTTCCTGTGAGGCATTCCGAGCAATGGTATATAAACTAGGGGTGGGCGGAATTTGCGGAATTGCGTTACGCAAATCTCTGCAAAACGGTAAAAAATCTCCGCGAACAGGCAGAAATTCCGCGAACACTTGGAATTGCCTGTCCGCGATGCCTTTTTCCTGTTCGCAATCGCTGTTTGCGTGCTCAGGGGGAAATATCTCGCGAACACACATTTTGAGAACGTGAACAAGCAAAAAATTTTGCGGAGTCGCGGAACGCAGAATTTTGGGTAATTTTGCATTCTCCGCGGAACGCAAAACTACTCAAATTCCGCGAGAGGAACGGAATTTATCGCCCAGGCCTAATATAAACTCCCTCTTTTCCTTCATGTACTTATACTTAATGGTAATGCAATAGTTGAGTGTGCAGTACGGGCTTCTAACCCCTACCTAGTTTTAGTCCGTCCTAAAGTCTATTTAAGGCCCATTTAGTACACTAGCCTAAGTCAAATAAGGTGTAGTAACTTTAGTGAAAGCCTTTCATTCTTTTGTGTATCCCTTCCATTTCGCCCATGCCCTGGCCATTCTACTTTTGTGCTTAACCCCGCGCATCCACTCTCTACCATGTTTATTTCTTTCATGGAGGTTCTGTTTTGTGAAGGCCAATAGTGAGGGCATTGAGCCTTATTGCAAGAAAAATTAACCTTATTGCAAGAAAAATGAAGTAATCCAATCCAACAAATATTTCGTTGGCATTTGTGGTCTGAATCACAGAAAAGCTGGAACACACAGGTAACACTATTATCCACTCTAATTACACATCTCCGCTAAGTCAATTGCCTCTACTGCTAAGGAAATGATGGTCACATGGCACCTGGGACAGGTCAAGCGGGGGACGTTCATGCTATTTTTATCAGCGTCTGAGGAACATGGCTAACCAGATCAACGAGAGCGAATACCCGCATCTCCATTGCCGCCTGCATCATTATTTCTTCCAGTTACATTTTCGAGGCACAGAGCGCATAATGACCTTGCAGATTCCCTTCATTGAAATACAACAATTTAATTCTATTTCAGGCAGCCAGAGAACATGTACCTTGAGCAGATCATTAAAAGGTGTGAAATTGAAGCCAGCTGGCTGACAAATGAAGGATTCGTCTGGGACTATTAATGAAATGTGCAGTAGGACGCTTTACGTGCTTGAAGGCTTGGTTAGCAATTTGCATTTCCTTGAACGGAGAGGAACACTGGTTGCATACGGCAGCGCTAGCTAACAGCCCCCGCCCTCTGAGATTAATCTTGCTGTTGATCCCCCAGTGTCACATTTCCCTCATGAGAGTTGCAACAAAGCCATCATGGTGTAGTAACTGTAGTTACTTTTTCAGCGCACCTTAGCTATTGGCGACACTGAGACGGTTGAAGGAAATAGTAGCCACTAGGGCTTAGAAAGGTGTTTTGGAACGCAATTATTTAATATTGTTTTTTTGTCCAAAATCTGGAGTCACAGCATTTAATCTAAACACAAAAAAGGGCCGAGGGAGTTTTGAAGACTAGCAGGAGTTGACTCTCCAATTCTACACTATATAACACAATGGAACCCCTGGGTCTGAGTAAGATAGAGAAGGAAAAAAAGAAACCAAATAACCCAGGTGAGATGGGATATCCGTTTTAAAGGACGATTTCCCTCACCCACCATATGTGGCCTGCTTCATCACCAGAAACCTCCTCGCACCCCGATGCCTAGTCACGTGCTCACTACCATCAGATTATTGCAGGGTATTCATTATCCCTCTGAAAACGTCTATTGTGCTCATCTCTCCTGATGACGAAGCATGCCGCCCACATGAGTGATGGAAATCGCCCTTTAAAAGAAACCTCCCATCTAAGCTAGGTTATTTTGCTTTTTGTTCTCATTTCTCTATTTTACTCAGACCCGGGCGTTCTATTGTGTTATTTAGTCACAGCATTTAATGCTATGATGGGCAATACATTCAAGAGATAACGGATTGTTAAACTTACAATGGGTAGTAATACACAATCAAAATAATCTCCCGGTGCAACTCGAGCAGGAAAATAGCTTGGATATCTTTGCTTAAAAGTATAAAAATATGAATACCTTTTTAAGCCCTCTGCAATTACTTTATTTGGTACCTAAAACCATTGAGTGTTTTTTACTGTAAAGCACAGATGTCTGATAACAAGGGATATCTCATGTATTGCAATTGTGTTGTGAGTCCAATCTGCGTTTAAGAACTTGCATCCACCGTTAGCAAACCTCACAGTTTGGCCCATGCATTAACATCCAGATATTTGTGCTACCTTCAGTCTACGGTTGGTCATGTTCACAAGTGTGGCACTCCAGGCTACGCAGCAGATTTTTTAGTTCAAGTTATCATCATTGTGACTTAATTCAATATCGGAGTTTAAGCAAATTAGGATACTACACCTAATCTAATCTGGAGGGCTAACCAAATGCTTTGTGTGGATCAAGCATCAATAATCTAGTCACAGGTGTAATTTTCACAATCACGTTTTATTGTGTTAGAACTACTCAAAAATAGTTAACAGCAACACACTTCCCAAAGTCTTATTAAGAATTTCAGTCCATCCCATTTTAAATGCATGTATTATGGCTGGTAGGGCTACAAGTAAAATGCACAAATATGCTTTTATTCTCATAGTGACAGGTAACTGACGAATGAAGTAGAATGAGGACATTCAACTAGCCTTATCTAAAGAGGAGTGTCACCCATGGCTTAGCAGGTAGAAGTCTTAACACTAAAGTGTTACAACGAGAAAATGTCCCAGTGGAGAACAAATATAACAGATAAATCAATGCAAGAATTAATCAGTTGTATCTAAACAAAGTTAATCACCACCATATAGTCTTTCCAAAAATGGATGTGATTGTATTTCATCACGAAATTGAAATTAATCAATTTATAAAGTAGAAAACAAATCCTAAATGAATATTTTTAGAAGAAAGGGTGCACATAGGGGTGAGGTGATAAGTGCATGGGAAGGATTGTGAGGAAGGACAGTAGTGCGCATAAATACACATCAGTAAATTAATAGCAAACTATCCCGACAGTTTCCTGCTAGATGCATTAAATATCAAATCATAACATAATTGCAGATATGCATTCTCTGTCATATATGTCCGACAAAATGATAAAGAAGTGTTGACGTTTCGACCCCCGGAAGGAACAGCCAATTTTGCGCCTTGGGGGCGGGGTCTTCATCAGGACCAAAGTGACGGGAGGGGACTGGGCACCAGTAAAAACAGCTATATTTATTCCAGCTATGAACAGGAAAGCTGGGCTCTATAGGCTCTCAGATTTCTTAATAGATGATCGGAGTATTGTATTGTAATGTAATGTAAGGGAAGGGAATTTTATATAGCGCTGAACTGTCACCCAAAGTGTATCCTGGAGCTTAGATTGTCTGAACAGCAGGGGAGAAGAAAAAAACAAAAGGGAGAGCGGAACAGGATCTAGGCTCTTGGAAACAGAATGGTTTTCAGCCTCTTCCTAAAACTGGATAGAGTATTAAGTTGCCTAAGCTCTAAAGGAAGAGCATTCCACAGTTTAGAGGCAGTAAAAGTAAAGGATCGGCCGCCCATACGTGCTCTCTTGATTTTTGGGACCCTGATCAAGTGTGCCGTGAAAGAGCGAAGTGCTTGAGTGGGCACATACCAGGTGAATTTTCTCTGGAGCACTCTGGGTCCAATCCCATGGACAGCCCTATGTACAATACAGAGAGCCTTAAATTGTATCCGCTGTACAACCGGCAGCCAGTGGAGGTCCCTACGGGACGTGGAAGAAAGAAAGAAGGGCCCAGGTTGATCAGTAACCTGTGGCTTCTGGCTGCTTGCATGACCAGTGACTCAGCTGGTTAGCTGAGTCACCAGTCATGCCAGCAGCAGCTGAAAGCCAGATTTATAGTCAAGTAGTAGCAACTGATGTCTTTCTATTCATGGAGTTTCATGGCAAAAATCACACCCAAGTCAAACGTTAAATTTAATCGGGGGCGCGAACAAATAGGGTTCACCTTCAGAGAGGTCTTTGTTAAACTAATTTGAAGACCGCAATCTCAAAACATTCAGAAAGGTTCAGTTGTCAATACACAGCTCGATGTTTCAAACTACACTGCTTTCAAGTAGTTACCAAACACCACTTAACTAAAGAAATGTATGAGTACCAACGTGAAGATAATAACACACAAAAAGACCGTGCGAACTGAGTGACTAGTTGGCATGGAGTCAATGAATTGCCATGACAGCAACCTCCCAAAGATAGAAATCATTGAAGTCCAGCAGCATCAGCATCTGCTGAACCACTTAAGCATAAAAAAGGTGGCGCAGGTACAAAGGAAAATAAAACTGAAATACTCAAGAAAGGTATAGTCTGCATTTTCTGTAGCTGGTAGGCCTAAGAAGCCCTCCCCAGTGAAAAGAACTTGAACAAATGAGTAATTAACATTTTTCACGCAACGTAGGGTTAAACTCTATTAGCACTACCCTCGCACCCTGCCCTTTGTCAATCGATGTATTTAAATTGCCATGCTTCAAGCCTGGATATTCCCCGAGTTCCAGCAGGAGACTCTTATTTCTCTCCTGTAAAAGGTGAAATCTGGGTCAACTCTGGATCCCTGCATCCCTACCACAAGGCGAGCTTTGTTTCTCATTACGGCCAACCCGCTGTAGACCTTTTGGATAAGTCACTTACTCAGTTCATTGTCCCTGACAGTTTCAAAGCTGCTGTGATTTCTCCCTCGTTGAAAAAGCCGTGTGATGATGCCACCCTGCTGGAAAAAAGTTGCCCCAGCTCACTTCTCCTATGCAGCCAAAATTTAGAAAGCTTTGTTACTCAAGAGCGAAGCAGGTTCCTTTATTCTTCCAACTTTCTTCATCCATTGCAGGCTGGCTTCCGCCGAGCCCAGAGTATACAGAAGCTGTGAAACCTTCCGTCCTTGATGACCTATGATGTGAGAGGCCTTCGTGACATGTGTATGCGTAAGTTCTCCTAACTATCGGCGCCTCAGCAGCGAGACTAATATGCAAACTGCACAGCCAAGTGCATCTCTCTTGCCTTATTCAAGATTCATTGATTCCCCGTCAAACAAAGCTTTTATTAACAAGCACTGGCATAGCCAATAGGTCTCGCTTTTGGGACCTTATACGTATTCAGTTATGCAGCATAATATCATTGGTGCAATAACATCAACTTTGCATGGCTAAAAACTTATAAGGTCCCAAAGGCGAGACCTATTGGCTATGTGTAGGCAAGGAACGACAAATCAGCAAATGGATTGAGTAATATTCAGCCTTCAGTGAGCACTTTGTGGCAGTAAGGAAAGGGCATACGTAGTATACGATCTCCTGTGTGCGATTTGTACCTGTGAGGATATGGCATGTGTAGTATCCTGGCTTAAGTGTGTGCTAGGTGTCAGTATATGCGTAGTATGAGGTCTCCAGCGTGTGCCTGCAGTTTCTGCTTTGGCAGGGTGCATGGTGAGGTGTGATAGGCCATGGTGATGAATGGAATGTTTAGTGAGCGGAGGAGCGGCGGGGACTGAGACGCTACAGTGGGCGGGATAAGGGGTGGGGTGGAGACTTGACAAGGCCTGCACTCTTTAACTAACCTGACAGTTCATAAAGATGTCCCCGTGTGCCTCAGTGTGTCGTGGATTTACTACCGAGACCCCCAAAGCCGTCACTGCAGCACATCTCAGCGTCGCTCACTCCTGCAGAGGGAAAGGTTACAAGTCTAGTCGTGCATTAAAGAAGCGATAAATCAAAAAAAAAAACCTCTTTCACTCTCAGGATTTCAGATCGGTTTCATGGAAATCAGGGTGGGAAAAGTAGTGCATTTGTCAACCAGCAGAAAGAGTCCTCAGACTTCAAGGAAGTATGGAGACAAGTTAAACGAGCCGATAATGTTTGTGTAAACAAAACGTGCGGGCGCAAATGGGAGTTGTGTGCGCGCACGCAAACGTGAAAGATCAGCAACAGAACATTGGAGAGGCGGAGCAAGGCGCGCGCGCTTGTGCATGTAATAGCAAGCTGGTGGCCGGCAAAAGACTTTGGTAGCACTTGAAAAACCCACTTACTAAATGTGTCGCCAGACCAGTGCATGCGCTGGCTCTAGCGAGACCTAAAAAAGGCGTTTGTAGTTTTCAGAGGAGACCTATCCGTACCACACTTCTACTGAAAACACCTTTGAAAGTGAATGCAAATGTGAGAAGAGTTCAGGAACAGAGCTCCAAATGCTCATTAATGGCCGCAAAACAAAAAAAATTGGACGTCAGCACGCATGGGTGGCACCTATGTACAGCTAACCACTATTACTTCGAGAGATGTAACAAGGTTGCCACGGAATCCAATGGTGTTAACTCTCGGCGCAACTATATATTATTCAATTGACCTCAAACCATCATTTCTCCTGCCACATACATTTCTGCTACAACCAAAGACTGGCTTTCCTACAGCCATGAAGACTGTTACTATAAAACGTAGTTCTCTCTGTGCTATTACAACTAACTGATGGTATTAGTGCCACTAATAACCCACAATTTGAGCAGTGGTGCCCACTACACTACACTACTGTCTGCTCTGATTCATGCTTTAAATTATTTTTGATTTCAAAATACTTTATTGATTTTCACAAGGTATACAGAAAGCATATAGCAACCCATCCTACTTTCGGTGATTGGTTCCCCTGAACTACGTTGATTTCTGCTCTAAAGCAAGGAATAGTGCACCCTGCCCCAATTTGAGCAACAGAAGATCCCTCCAAGTACAGTGATATAAATGATGCTGGGATTTGATCAAGAAAGACAATATTGGAAGTGATATTGTGGCCCAGTTAGAGCACAAGGTTATAATTGATCCCAGTTCTTAACATATCTGTACCTAACCCAAGTCCTGAACTGTTTCTAATTAAACCACTACAATTAGTTAGTACTCTTTTGAAGGTGGAAGTGATAACAGGAGGTGATAATAACCTGGAATGGAACAGTTCATTGAATAGCACTCGGGGTCAAAATAATAAGACAGCAAATCAAAAACAGAGGGACTTTATTGAGGATCTAGAAGTGGTAGATACTTAGAAGTCACCCAACATCAGGAAAGAGCATTTCTTTACCACAACTAAGTTTTTGTAGATTAGCTCATTGGATGTGTTGGAAAGATTTAGATGTGAGATAGAGCGCATTTGCATCACTCCTTAAGTTTGGAATAATGGGTCGGTATGGTCCATTCTGCCATTACATGGGAGCAGTACGAGAGCAGCATGGGGTGGGGGTGAAGACTTAGACTACCCCTCTAGAGACACTGTTAAAATACAAAAACTTGAGGATCAAATTCACAAAATGATCCCAGAATTATCCAACATCAATAAAAATGAAGCAGGGTGGAATGAAGGCATTTCAGCGAGGAACACTAATAGTTTTAGAATCATGTAATATGACAGAAAGCAATTTAGAAACTGATAAAGAGTAGACCGCTCTAGATCATCTTAACTAAGAATGGACTACAGCATGGAGAGAACAGAAGATTAACACACTAAAAGGTCAATAGACAGTATTAGAGACCAACAGGGCAGTCTCTTAACCCCTTCCGGGCTCCAGTCGGCCGACGGGAGCACTCCCTTCTCAGTGCTGCCATCGGCCAACAGCCGACACAGTCCCCACCACCCTTTAGGACGCCCGCACCGCGGCAGAAAAAACGCTGCGGTTAAGGTGCTAAAACTACAACATAAAATGTATGTTAAAAACAGCAAAACAAAGACTTGTAGCCCTATGCTAGAAATGGAGTTTCAGGTTTGCTATGGTGTGCACCTAAGCCAGGTAAAGCCCACCACTCTTTTCAGGGCTAGAAAGTTGCACACTAAAGATAACCTGTGCTCACCCCCTTGGTAGCTTGACAAGAGCAGTCAGGCGTATCCCGGAGACAATGGACAATCAAACAAACACACACATAAACAAACACACACAACCCCCCCGAAAGGACTCCCCACCAGTTTAGCAAAATAGTCAATGTTTATCTGAATAACCTCAGGACGGAACATGTAGCTCGCAGTCAGCCTTGCCGACGAAGGACAGCTGCGCCAGCCAGGGAGCGGAAAGCAGTTGTTTTAATGTCCCTTGCACAGTCAATGACTTCCGCAGATGTTATCTCGCCCTCTTGGAAAATCTTTTTTGCTTCCTTCTTCCCCTCTTCTGGCTACTGGTCTAGATAGGGGGAAAGGACGCACCACATTTGGCAATCGTGGCGACCAAGTATAGCCAAGGCGTTAGCAGGTCTGACCACCAGGCTGGACATGGATGAAAATCGCTTGCCTGCATTATCAAGACGCCTGACCTCTTTATCTGGAGGAGTTGTGAGGGGAGCCGAAGGATTCATGGACTTGCTCTGGGCAGCTTGAGAGATGACAGAGTCCGGTGTAGGTTGGCTGATCAAACAGGCTCAAACAGGCTGGGCTATCATCTGGAGCCTTATATTTTTTCTTCAGGCGAAGTAGTACTGGAATGACCGTGGCTGGATTTTGATTCACCTTTAACCCCTCATCCCAGACATGACCAACAATAGGTATTGAGCGGAACGACTTCTTGTAAGGCTCCTTAAAGTTGTTAAGGAAGCATTCAGACTGCACCTTGGTCATTGGCAGTTCAAATCTTTTAGCGGCTCTTTCCATCAAGTTATGGAAACCCCCTATGTCTACAGGGTGGGAATCAACAGGTGCTGGCGCAGGAGAAGCCGGATCCGGAATGACAGTCATCCCACTCTGCATCCAGATCTGGAATCGTGACAGTGCCCAGGTCATCATCCGAGGTGTCATCCTGAACGGGGGCAGGACAGGTGGTGCATGCTGAGCAGCAAGCATTGGCTGAGGCGTGGCAATTGAGGGGTAACAGGACGAGCAGGAGGAACAGTATTAACTGGCACCACAACTGCAACAGGAGGCTGTGTTGCGAATCTCCTCCTATAGTCCAAAAGCATAGTCTGTTAGTAAGGAGGAAGGCATTGAGACCATCTCCTGCTGGTAGTCCTCTGTGAGGAACTACCATACTGGTCATAATCCATGTATTCCCCCTCAGAATCTGTGTTCTGGCACTTGACATGCAATCGAGATGTGCTATTAGCATAGGCAAACTGTCCATCATCCTTCAGATCCCTCTTCTTCGAGGAGTGCAGGAGGTAAAGGTAAGGAGGACGGTGGCAGTGTCTCCCCGACCCGCTGACGCTGTGAATTGCAAGTTGATGGACATAGCTGGTTTTTAAATTTCAATTGATAGCAACTGTCAAGATTGAATTATAAATAGCGCCGCTTTTAAACATTTTATTTTATTTTACCTTACTTGCACTTGAGACGCCTGGGCTCGATCACACGACCAGCCCGCCCCGGTCCGACTCGGCAACCAGTGCCGTTGAGCGGAGGGCGGGACAGGCAGAGCCAGGTCACTTCCGCCCACATCGAGCGGTTAGCGCTCTAGCTGCATCACGCAGAGGGGTATTTAGCCCCCTCGTAACAGTGAGCGCGCAGGGGAGCGCCTGAGGACGCGCCTGAGACAAGCCAGAGAGAAGCCGGTCTGCGCCCGTCCGCGACTGGACGGGACCAGGGGCCATGGCATTGTCATTATCTGGATCATACTCCCCAAAGAAATCTAGGTTGAGCTATTCCTCACAGGCTTTGATACGTTTAAGAGGTAACCCTCTTACACATTGTGTGGAAATAAAACACCGCCCTCCTGAAGGGCTGTTTTCGTGTAGGCTATGTCAATATCAATTTCAAGTCGTAAATGATGTATGCCCTCAACTATGTAGAACATACAAACCCACTATATTTACTCAGGGTGGGATGAACCTGTTATGCAATATAAGGTCTTTAGCCAAACATTATATCGAGGTCTGGGACCTCATTTCTACACACAAACCCGATCTGTGTTTTTTCACGGAGACATGGCTTAAACCCCATTCCATCCCGGTCATTACTCTTGGGATCCCGGAAGGTTATAAAATTATCAGACTGGATCGGCCCACGAAAGCCGGTGGGGGGATTGCAATTGTACATAAAGACAATATTTCGGTTTCGGTTTTAGACCAATGGTGCAATCCGGCCTTTGAAATGATGGTTTTTAAGGTCGGCTCGTCTGCCAAACATAGTAGAAAGGGAGCATTGGTTTATCGCCCCCCAGGCCCCATATAAGGAGCTGCTAGACAACTAATAGAAGCACTCGCCCCCTATGTTTATCCAGATAAGGATTTTTTACTGCTTGGTGATTTTAACATTCACAGCGAGATGAAAACTAATGTTGAGGCCCAATCCTTTTTGACTGATTTATCTTTAATAGGACTGATGCAGTGCAATAGTGGGCCTACGCATCTGGCGGGGCACACTCTAGACCTGATTCTTTCCAATTTCTCTGGAATCAAATGTTATACGCCTAAACAGACTAATTGGACAGACCATTTTGTTCTTGAGTTTTCGATGCCAAAGATGGATACATGTTCCAACTATTCTTCACAAATTCCTGCTCAGCGAAGACAATGGCATAAAATAACATGCAAATTTCAAAAAGGTTTATGTTGCCCCACTTATTTTAGTTACTGATGATATTAATACTGCCCTTTTAAAATATGATTTGGCCACTCATACTGCGGTGGAGCAGATTGCCCCGCTAAAAACATTTACAAAGCGCTCCGCCTGGAAACAGGAAGTATGGTTTTCTGAAGAACTGCGGAGCCTTAAACGCACTGCTAGGAAAACCGAGAAGGTATGGAGAAAGTCGCACCTGGAAAGAGACAAAACTAATTATCAAATGGCGTTAAACATCTATCATAAGGCCATCCGATCTGCACGTAAGAACCATGTTACCTCGCAATTGGAGGCAGCAGGCAACGATCCGAAAGTACTCTTCCAGATTGTAAACGCCTTTTTAAAACCTGTGGCATGCGAAAGTGCGGATATGGCATCCCAACATCTCTGTGACAATATCTCGAGTTTTTTTACCGAGAAAATTGATGCTTCTATGAGAAGATAGAGGCACTTATTCCATCTACTAGTCAGGATGTCCATACATCAGTGCAAGCAGTTGCCACCAATTCCAATACCTTCTATAATTTTCCTGAGATCTCTTTGCCAGAGGTTGAGATGTTGATCAATAACATCAAAAGTGGGAGCCCGTCCGATCTACTACCAGCTAGATTAATGGGAACGTTGGGGAAAACACTTGGTTCACATATTCAGAGCCTGGTGAATCTCTCATTAACAACAGGATGTGTCCCACGAGAATGGAAAAAGGCCCTAGTCAGACCTATTAGGAAGAACACCTCTTCCCCTTGGACCAACATGTCTAATCTTAGGCAGATCTCCTTGTTGCCCTTTCTGGGTAAAATCATCGAAAAGCACACTAATAAGCATTTGTCCAACTTCCTGGAACAATCTGGAAGCCTTGATCCTTCACAGTCAGGTTTCAGGCCGAAATATAGTACTGAAACGGCCCTGCTGTCGATAACGGATGATCTCCGCATGTACCAGGACGGTGGTTATTCCGTTGTCCTGGTACTGCTGGATTTATCGGCAGCGTTCGATACCATTTCGCATAACATCTTGATCGAACGACTGACTGTGAATGGACTCGGTGGCAAGGCACTGGACTGGATAAAGAGCTTTCTCTCCGACCGCACCCAATGTGTCACCATGGGTGACTTAAGAACGGATGAGGTTAAGATCACCAAGGGGGTTCCACAGGGCTCGTGTCTGAGCCCAACCCTTTTTAACACCTATGTGGCCCCCTTGGCAGATATAACAAGAGCCTTTAGTTTCTGTCCAGTGTCCTATGCTGACGATACTCAGCGGCTTTTTCCCTTTAAATCACTAACGCCGGAAGTTATACAATCTTTCTCCGAGGGGATGAAAGCAGTATCCCAGTGGATGTCTTCCAACTTTCTTCAGTGTAATGTTGGTAAGACTGAGGTGATGCTTTTCGATGAGGCTAAGATTCAATAGTCTCCTGACTGGTGGCCGCTAGACTTAGGTCCAGTTCCCGAACCTAAACAAATAATCAAGAACCTGGGGGTACGGTACGAGCCGGAGTTGACTATGAAACACCATGGTAATACTACAGTGGGATCCTGCTTCCACATGATAGGTCTCCTCCGTAGGATATTTCCATTCCTCCCGGACTCCATCAGAAGAACTTTGGTTCAGGCTTTAGTGATCAGCCGACTTGGTTATTGTAATGGTCTCCTGGCAGGTGCAAATTAAGAGGTGCTAGACCGACTGCAAGTGGTGCAGAACACAGCAGCCAGGCTAGTCCTCAATGCTCCCCCCAGATCTCCATCTAAACCACTGTTGGATAAACTGCATTGGTTGTCCATACGTCAAAGGGTGAGGTTTAAGACCTGTTGTACCATACATAAAGGTTTACATGATTTAGGACCGGCCTATTTGGCTAATAAATTTGTACCATATGTCCCTACACGCACACTCAGGTCAAGTGAGCAGTTGCTGCTGAGGGTACCCAAGATCAGCAGGACCAGACTGGGTGGTAGGGCTCTGTCAGTGGTGGGTCCTATCTTGTGGAACGCTCTCCCACTCTTATTGAGACAATGCTCCGACCATCTTCTTTTCAGGAAACAACTGAAAACTTGACTGTTTAAACAAAATTAGCTGTATCTTTGCTTTTAAAATTATGTAACTGATTCATTTGTATTTTAGATACTTAGTAAGAAGCCCGGATATTTGCTTCCTGCTGTCTTGAGCGCGGAGATACTCCTCTGGGAGTTTATTCCAAGCGCTATACAAACCCGCAAATAAATACATAATAAAAGGAGTCACCCTCCAGGGGGGGGGGGGGGGGGGGGGGGGTCATCTCAGGCGTAATTTGTTGCTTTCTGAGAGAAATAGAAATTTTTACCACCGTCGGCAAGGTCATCGACGATGAGAGTGTCGTCGACGAAGGAATGGACATCGTCGGCGCAGCCGTCGTCGAAACCGCCGTCATCCCAGCCATCGTCGTCGTCGACGTGTTAGCCGTCATTCACCCTAGTCGTCGACATCCTCGTCGACACCATCGACGATGACACAATCATTACTGGCGTCAGAACCGCTGACACGAACTCTTAAGCGTCAGCGCCGGAGATGAGGAAATCACCGTCAACTAGCCCGTCGACTGAGCCAGAGATAAAGGAGAAGACTGTACCTTTGATGATTTCGTCGACGGAGTCATTGACAGCATCATCGACGAGTGAACTTTCTTCACTGATTTTACCTCAAAAGATAGGGAGGAGGGCTTTTTGAAGGTCTTTGCTGGCGGAACAGAGCTGGATTTCCTCTCAGATCTCACTCCTTTTGACAGTCCTTCCCTCTCCTTTAGACCTCGGTGAGGAGATTCGACAGGACTACACCCTTCAGACCTATGAAAGGTCTTTTTTAAGGCCTTACCAGGATGTTTTTCAGAAGGTGAAGGAGAAGCGCCACCCCTTTTCTCAGACCTCCTGGAAGATGTAGCAGAGGATGCCTCATCACTGTCACTGGAGAATATATACTACCTTGATTTTAGCTTCTGGAGCCATGGTCTCGCAGAGTCTTTGTGGAAAAAAGTGTGGCATATTTTACAGTCTGCTGCCTTATGGTCTAGGTACAGACAGTAAATACAATCTTTGTGCTTGTCCTCAAGGCCAGACTGGCCATAGCGGGCACCGGGCAGTCCCCCGGTGCGCCGCAGGGGTGGGGGCCGGTTTTGGGCCCCTCGGGTCAGTTTTTGTTACAGGGACATATTTGCAACCTAGCTGCAAAATCGGCCCTGTAACAAAATCGGCCAAAAAACAGCCCAGGCAAAGAGCTCGGCGGCACCCCCAAGCCCCGGGGGGGGGGGGGCGGCAGAGTACTTTGCCAGGGCCGGTTTTGGTTCTCAGTCTGGCCCCGCTTGTCCTCGACATTTAACCTCTTCTTAGAACAAGGAGCACAGGCTTTAAAGAGGGCCTTCTTCTCATTATCAGACATCCTGAAGTAGTTGGTGAAAAAACTGTAGAATTAAAGTTGACAGGAAAAAACTGAGCAGAGCTCAGTGGAGACTCCCTTGCACAACGTGCAGTAGAAAATCGGAGGCTGAGCTTTGCTCAGGAGGGTTCTATGGGGTGAGGCTTATCTGATTAGTTGTTAATTTTTTTGGTCTCAATTACAAAAAGAGTGGGATAGGTTGCAAAAAAAGAATGGGCCTAGGCCCAGGTTCTGTTTCGGTAATTGTTTCTATTGCCATTTTATGTATACCGGGGACTCCGATTACGACGATGGGGAATGATACAAGCATGGGAATCTATGAAAGTTCCAATACTGGAGTAAGCACTATTTCACTTCGTGACAGAAGCCCAAGCACCAAAGACACAGGTCATGCAAGCATGTGACTGACATCTGTTCCCTGCAGTCTCAGCACAGCTTGAATCCTGTTGTTTTTGAAGGAAACATCATCAGAGCACACTGATGGAAATTTTGAGTCATCCAAAGATAGACACGGTTGAGAGCGGAGCTCCAGATCCGCGTCAAAGAGGCGGAAAGAAAGGAATGACATCACAGGAATAGTGGAGACACAGATGCACCACCTATACGCATGCGGGAGCATTGCTGTAAAATTTTCTGATCCAGTTTGGCATCTGGGAATATCCTAAAAATTAGAAATCTGTGGTTAGAAATATCCAACAGTAAGTTGGATTGTGTAGTGTTTAATTCTGATGGGAGATTAAAGGTACTTTTTTAACAGAAATTACCACTGAGCTGGACATTGTTACTGTGTATGCGGTTTGTTTGTGTATATATAGTCCAGCTAACACATGCTCAAACTGACAAAATGCAAGGAAAGCCTGGCCGAGAGAGACATGTATGGTGTGAATAGGGAACAACGAAAGAGAGAGCAAAGCTGGAGATATGCAGAACACAATGAGGATATAAAAAGAGTGACTGGTATGTAAACAATGATACAAACAAAGGGAATGCAGAGAGATTGAGATTTCGTGCAATATGAGGTGAGCAGTGGCAAAGGGGCTCGAGTATCAAATCAATGATGCCATTAGTACCATATTATGTGAGGTATTCTTCAATGGTGTCAGCAGTCTAAGGTACAACGCCTACAATATCATTATTTGCTTCAGAATTTAGTATAGATTTAACGGGAAGGACATACGAAGATATTCATGTAATGTGAGACTCATTGTATGAGCCTTAGCATGCAGAGTAACGCCTTTGCACCAACATTAACAGTCTGGGGAGAAAGGGGAGGACTGTACAGTGTGATTTGCAAGACTAACCAAAATCAAAATGTGAACTCCAGTACCTTGAAAATCAGCCACAAGCTATATTTTATACAGACTACTGAAACAGTAGCTACGAGTGCCAGGGCTTTTTAGAGACAACTGAAGCTTTTATTGCTAGGATTGAGAAGGATTTCTTGTCAAAATTAAGTTTAAAAAACAGCATGGTTTGACACTACTGACCCTAACAACTGAAAATCCCCAAGACATTTTGAACGACGTTTCTGTTCAAGATGGAATTTGATTCCAATTATAAATAACAAACTGTGTGTTCCCATTTTTCCGTCCCTCTTGCTTTTGACACCAATACTGGCCTCAGCTTGGTACTTCGCACTTTCTTGTGCTATAATAAATGTGTTTTATGTTCTACAAAGCCTGTATTCACACAAAGAAACAGCATGCTGTTCCTTCTGCCTTTGGTAAATATTTCACAGAACACCTTCACTGAAAGCAATGATAAGACTTAAAGTTCAACTCCAGGAAGTTTAAAGCTTTTTAGGGATGCATGAATTTTCTACTCGCTTCTGAGTTATACTTATGGCTTTATTAAAATGTTTCAAGTCCTAATACTATTATGATTCATCGGCAGCTTTGTATTGTGTGTACTGCATGAAGCACATACAGATGGGCTTTGCTGCATTGCTGACACCAGTGATAACAGGCATGTTGGCACTTTTTTTGAGTTGAGCTGGTTAAGCTCACTATTTTCAGAAGTGGTATCAAGAAACAGAATGAATAGATATACAGATGTATATTTCATCAATGTGACTTGCTTTTGACAAGTGAATCAAGAAACATGGTGATGCAGAAAGAATAGGAACTCTGGGTAAACCAGTCTGCTGTTCCACACTCTTTCCTGTCAAATTTATCATAAAGCATTATTCCATCCATCGCAAAGCAGTGTTCGGTAATCTTTGTGCCTTTCTTTTTTATGGTGTGCAGATTTAAGAGTGCATCAACAAATCTGACTCCGATCATATGTCTTTAGTGGCAAAGATTCAAAGAGGACGTGTAAAATCAGTCCCCTTACGACAACAGGACCACGTGAAGCTCTGCATCACTTTCAGAAAGTGAAGTGGTCTTTATTAGATGGGCGAAGACGATTGCATCCGATTTAGTTAGTTTTTCCTTAGATCGCACTAAATGGAATGCAGGACGGAAACAATGTAACAAATGACATCTTAAGACAAATCTCTATCGCACAATGACATTTAAGTGGAACTGAAAAGGGACATCCACCTTATAGCACTGCACACTATATTATGAACAGGGGTCTTATGTAAGTTATATTTCTAAGCAGCAGGATTCCAAGAAGTTCTAGGACTTTATAGATTAACCCTGCTGCTGAAGATACAATGCATTCAATCTTAGGAGATACTTGGGAGAAGTACAAAATTGAAGATACAATGCATTCAATCTTAGGAGATACTTGGGAGAAGCACAAAATAGAATTGTTTGTTGGTAGAAAACTGGTTCTGATTATGCAAGGTCCTTTTTGGCGGCAGAACATTTATGGATGAGGGGCCTGATAAACTAACCACGTTATCCTGCTAGTGGAAAACAAGTGTTAAATTAAATAACTTTTTAGCATAGCTCCAGGTCCCAATGGGATCTCCTGTGCCCAGTGGCATCTCGCAATGTTCAAGAACCCTAAACTAAGCAATAGAAATTGGACTGGTTATCCCCCCCTTTTTTTCTAAATAGCCAATAATGGAGTGAACTTTTGGGCTTAAGTACCTGATGAATTATTGATGGCAACCCTCCTGCCTGTGCCATCTATAATTCAGATCCAGCCATTTGGGCATCCTTTATGCACTCAATTTGTAATAAACGATAGGTTTTCAATAGTATCTTGAATTGTTGGAAAGGTTCCATCTTCCATCCCAACCAAAACAAGCACTGGCAAAGCCAACAGGATTTGCTTTTGTGACATATTTGCTTTGCCAATGATTTTAGCCATGCGACACAGCATCTGTGACGCTTCGCAGCATGGCTCAAGTTTAAAAAGAAAAATAACCTTTGACAAGTGTGCCTGCAAAATGAAAAGTCCTTTTTTTTAATTTTTAAGTTACTGAACCAAGGTTGGTCAGTAACTAAAATGAAAACAAAATGTGCAAAAGTGTTTATCCCCCTTTATGGCGGGAGAAGCGGAAGCAATATGATGGGGGGAGGGAGGAGGAGAATGGCAAAACATGGAGTGTGATAAGAGAATAGTGAAGCAACATGGGGACAGTGGGGGGCATTGAAGCAACATAGGAAGAGAAGCAAAAGAAACAGTTGATTGGGCAGAAGGTGACAACAAAGCGACAGGGTAGGAAGAGAGCAACACAGGGGTGGGGACAAAGCAATGGGAGAAGAAGCACACTGGGGAGACCAAGGGGGAAGAATGCGGGAATTCAATCCAGCAAAATAAGTGTGCTGAGGGAGAGAGAAACAGGAGGGAGACGTCTCAAAACACACTCACTTTAATGGAGTGCTTCACACAAAGAAAGAAAAGTTGTGCTTGAAAAGCACTCGATGAAAGCAGCAATGCCAGCCAATCAGAGACTGTAATGAGGCACTGCTCCATGAAAGGAACAAACACAAGACTGACAAGCTGGGGCACGAATAAGAAGCATGCAGAGGAGAGTGACAAGTAAAGCCAACCAATAAAACGTAATGGGTGGGCTTCAAGGTCCTCCTCCATGTTCTTGAAAAGCAACAACATATCTCACAACAGAATACACGTGCGGTCTAGCAGGTTCAACCTTAAAAAGGTAGTAAAAGAGAGGAGGAGCTTCGGGCGCAACCGTGATGGCCGCGTGAGCACAGGGCTCCCGGACCTTCGCCACCTCCTGCACTTATCCTGAATACTATCCTGGTTATGATGACGGGTCATTGAAGATGCAACCCAGCTGATATAATAGCTGTTTTCAGAACTCGATTTGGACTCCGGGAACCGATCTTATGACACTCTGAATTTTTGTGGCCTGCTCCACGGAATCGAGTCCATGGCCTGCCCGGACAGTAATTGAACAACATCGGCCTGCCTGATCCTGCTTTCTACCCTGGTCTTCGCTTTCGGTTTTGGTCTTGGACCCTCTCCCGCCTCGGTCTCGCTCCTAACGCCCATGGCCTAATCAATTTCGCAACTTCGCTCCAGTATCGGGATCGCATGTCACTGGTCGTCGTATGGCAAGTTGTGGCCTTCTAGCGGACCCCTTTGGGTGAGCTGAACGTAGCCATTTTCACCGGGTCTCGAGGACCCCTCGGAGCGCAACTTCTAAGATGGCCGGCAAACCGGAGATCGAGAAGCGAAAGACCAAGTCCGTCCACCGTGGAGGTACCATACAATCGAACGTTATGGACCGATACACGCATCCTAAGGGATCCTCCGGTGGCGTGAGTAAGTCCCTGGGTGATGTGGGGGATGACTCGTCGGCGGGAGACGATTTGACCCTACGTGATGTCATGGGCGCCATTGCCAGCATGAAAACCTCTATTGGCCAACAATATGAGTCTCTGGCTCTAAAACTTGACACTGTGGCAATCGATGTCAACCTGATCAGGGCGGATTTGGCTAAGACCAATGAAAAAGTTAAATCATTGGATTTGAAAACCTCCAGCCTCACGACTGATGTCTCCGATCTACAAACGGAGGTCCGCAATCTACGGTCTTCCAACGATTTCTTTTCTCGCCGACTGGAGGATTTTGAAGGTCGGGCAAGACGAAACAACGTTCGTATTGTTGGGGTCCCCGAAAAATCAGAAAGCCCAACTGTGGACCTCCTCGTTGAGGACCTCCTCATCAACCATCTTGCACCTAAAGGCTTAAGCAACTTCTTTGCTGTTGAACGTGCTCACAGGGTGCCGGGAGGAAAGCCTAAGCTAGGTGCTACCCCACGACCCATAATTGCCAGGATCTTCAACTTTCGAGATAGAGATGCTATCCTGCAGGCGTCGCGGCTGGGTGGCCCCACGAAATTCGAAAATACCACGGTGAGCTTCTACCCGGATTTTACCCAGCTCGTGCAGAAGCAACGGATGGGGTTCCAGGGGGTGAAGAGACGATTGAGGGACAGGGACATGAAATACGCAATGCTCTTTCCAGCTCGGCTGCGTGTGGAATATGGGGCTCGGACGTTTTTCTTTGATCCCCCTAAGGCCGCTAGTGACTGGCTTGACACGCTGCCCAGGCAGCAGGAACACTCTGAACATTCTGGCGGAGCTGAGGTGGCCCGATGGAGCAGGAATGAGAAATGGACCTGGTTTCCTGGATTACAAACCGATCATCCGGCTGTGGTTTGCTGACTCTTAAACTGGCTTGATAGTAGTGATTACCCAGGGGTGGCGGGGGCGGGGGTGGGACTCTTCTTCCTCTGGGGTTTCTTTTCGTAGATTAGTTATATGTTAGGGCGACAGGCACACTGCAAGTTGGGGTGGCTTTTGAGTCTAACGCAGGGGTGCAGGGTGGTGGGTTGGGTTTCGGGTGTTTGTTGAGGGGTGGAGGGGGGGGGGAGTTGTTGGCGTTTCGTTTATTTCAAGGCAATGTATTGATTAACTTCTGGATTAGGTTGTCGCATTCGTTGTCTGGTGGATGCAGCAATTATTTCTGGGATGGGGGTAGGGGATTGAAATTACTATGCTGGAATGTTAATGGGTTGGGGGATAGGATAAAGAGGGGTGTTGTGTTACAACTGTTGAGACGCCTCTCCCCCGATGTTGTACTACCACAGGAGACCCATCTGATAGGAAATACATGCCATGCTGTGAATCGGCGGGGCTACCGTCTTCTGGCACATTCTGGATTCACCACTGGCTCTAGGGGGGGCGGGCATGCTGGTCAGGAGTTCCCTCCCTCTGGAGGTGGAGGATATCATCCTTGATGATAGGGGGCGGTACGCCGCCATCACTGGAAGATGGGAGGGGAGGACTATCAATTTGCTTTCTGTCTATGTCCCGCCTGGCCTTCAGACTACGACCTTTGCCGACTTGGGGAGAGTGATTTTGGAGCTTCCGATGGGGGATCCTAGTGGTGGGTGGTGATTTCAACTCGGTTGTTTCCGGAGGTGACGATCGCTACCCCCCCAGGGAACTCGTAAGATTACGGTCCTGGCTGGGTGACTTCTTGGACACGTTGGGATTAATAGATTGCTGGAGGCTTCTTCACCCTGGGCAGTTACAATACACGTTTGACTCTGGTGCACACGGTAGTCTCTCGAGACTATTACATTCTGATGCCCGCGACACAGGCCTCTACTGTCAGGGAGATTAGACACTTGGCTAGGGGTATTTCGGACCACTCCCCGTTATAGCTTGTGCTGGAAACGAGGCAGGGTACTGAGGGTCGGGTAGCCCCGATTAACCCTTGGTATCTCTGCGATCCTAGGACCCGTGCGGAGTTGATTAACTCATTGGATCGATACTTCACGGAAAATGTGGGATCTGTGTCATCTTCTATCTCGCTGTGGGAAGCCTTCAAGACTGTTATCCGTGGCCAGGCACTATCATTAATCAATGGCGCTAAGAAACGTAGGTGCGAGGCTGTGGTCCGACTTGAGACCGAAATAACTGACTTGGAGGGGGAATTGGAGCTTGGTATCACTCGGGACAGGCTCCACCTCCTCAGTCGCAAGCAACTTTACTATAGGGCACTGGTAACAGACGCCGCCAAGGTGATGAGTAGAGAGCAGCAAGGACGTCTGTATGATGTGGGAGATAAGGCGGGAAAGTTGATTGCCTGGCTGGACAAGAAGGAGAGGGCGAGTCATGTGGTCCCCTTGATTGAGAGAGCGGATGGAATGAGAGTGACTGACCCTATTGAGATTGTGGAGTGTTTTGCGGAACAGTTCCAAACTGTGTACTCCCCAGTCTCCGAAAGGCTGGAGCAGGACTCGCATTTGCTATCAAGAGACGACATCGTGTTGCCCCGCTTGTCGGATCTAGACAGGGAATCGATGGATGCGACGCTTTCTGTCGAGGAGGTGGCGACCGCTATTCGCTCCGTGCAATCCGGAAAGGCCATGGGCCCTAACGGACTCCCCATTGAGATCTACAAATTGCGCCCTGATAAATTAGCGCCATATCTTCGGTCTATGTTTTTGGAGTCGTTAGATGTGGGCTCCCTCCCTTCTGATCAACGACTTGCATCTATTGTCGTGATTCATAAGGAGGGGAAGCCACGAGATCGTTGTGTATCGTACATACCTATTTCGCTCTTAAATGCTGAGCCCAAGATCCTTGCGAAGGTGCTCGCAAACCGCTTGATAACTGTAATTGGCGACCTGATCCATCCAGATCAGTCCGGTTTCATTCCGCACCGTAACACGGCATTGAATCTGCGGCGCTTACGTGGCGCCCTTGTGAGGGCTGCGTCGCTACGTGAGCCGGCCATATTGGCTTCCTTGGATGCTACAATGGCGTTGGGTACGCTAGAATGGCCGCACCTATGGGCGGCCCTTGCGAAGTTTGGTTTTGGCCCTGTTTTTATCGGCTGGGTGAGTTTGCTATACGAGGAACCATTGGCTCAGGTGGTTGTGAACGGTCGAGTTTCTGGACCGTTTACCTTCGGAAGGGGCATGTGCCAGGGGTGTCCGTTGTCTCCGCTTCTTTTTGCCCTCGCCTTGGAACCCTTGGCAGCCTGGCTGAGGTGGGAGCCATCGATGAGGGGTATTACGGACCCCGGACTTTGAGGACCGCGTGTCACTTTACGCGGATGATATCCTGTTGTACCTCACGTCACCTCGGAAGTCGCTGACAGTGTTGTTTGATGTTTTAAATTCTTTCGGGAAGAATTCCGGCCTCGTAATTAACTGGTCTAAGTCTTGTGTATATGTCCTTTCTGGCGAATCTCCTCCCTTGCCGCGTGGTTGTCCCATACAGGTAGTGCAGGCTGGATTCAAATACTTGGGGGTCTTTATTGCCCTAGATCCTGTGGTTCGCTATGAACGTAACTTGCTCCCCCCGCTTCAACGCCTAAGGACTGATGTTGTGGCCTGGCGCAAGCTCCCGTTATCCCCCATCGGACGAGCAGCATTGTTTAAGCGGATGTCACTGCCCCGGTTTTTATATGTGTTACAAAACACATTTGACGTTATTCCAGCGAGCTATTTTCGAGAGCTGGAAGGTCTACAGAGGCAACTGCTATGGGGCGGGCGATCCCGCATTGCCCTTGCCAAGCTGACACTCCCCTGGTACGATGGTGGAATCGCGCTCCCAGATATTAGGCGCTTTTATTGGGCCTCCCAGCTGGCGGCAATCAATCATGGCACGTATGGTCCTGCGTCGAACCCCGCGTTTGAAATGGACAAGTGGCTGTTGCCTGGCGGGGATTACAACAGGGCGCTCTATACAAAATCTGCTGGGCAGATGCTCACGGGTCCGACTAAGATAGCGGTGCAAGCATGGTATCGTGCGAGTGCTGCAATGGGATGGAAGGATAGGTTGACTCGAGCGACTCCACTTTATGCACCCGAGAGGCTTGGCTCCCTGTGGAAGACGAAAGGCTTTGATAGGTGGGACGTGATTGGTATTTGCAGAATGAATGATGTCTGGGTCAAGACTTTTGAGGAGTTGAAGGCGGAATACGAGTTGAGTGACAGGGAGTTTTTCCGTTATGTTCAGATTCGCCACGCGTTGACCTCGGTCTTTCCGTCGGGTACCACTATCCCAGAGGCATCCCCACTTGAAGACCGGATACTGGACGGGCACGTCCCCGACAGTACAATTTCGCTGATTTATAAAAAGCGGATAAATAATCGGGTTGGCTTCCTAGACCGTCTTAGAGAGGCCTGGACCGGCGATGGTCTGGAGTTGGATAATGAAGACAGGCAGTCGGCGGTATCTTCGCCGAAGGAGGTTGCAATTCCGGCTCGTCTCCGGTTTGTGCAGCTCAAAATCCTCCACCGGATCTATGTGACTGGTCCTCGCCTTATTAGTATGGGGTATTCCTCGGACGGGCTGTGTAGGCGTGGATGCGGTCTACTGGGTACTTTTCTTCACATACTCTGGGAGTGCCCGGCGGTTGTGCTTTACTGGAACAGAGTGCATGCGGTTATGGAAGAGGTAACGGGTGTTGCGTTGTTGCCTGAAACCAGGAGATGTTTGTTGAATGTTTGGGAGCCGACTGACCATGATGTGGCTCAGACTCAGTGGGTGACCCTCGGGAATATGATAGCCAAGAGAGATATTGCGCAGTTGTGGGGTTCTCAGAGGCCGCCCACTGTTCTGGTGTGGAAGGAAAACAAGGACTGGTGTATGTTTCGAGAGAAGACTACATACGTGCAGGCCCCGAAAATGGGGAAAAGTCTGGGGCCAGTGGAACTCCCACCGGGGTGAGATATGTACACCTCCCTCCACACATGTTGAGACCACTCCAACTTCCTCCTGACCCAACATTCCTACTATTGTTTCAGCTAAACTGCCCCCTGACTTGCAGCTTCCCCTCGCTTTCCCCCATCCTATCTTGTTGACTGTATTAGGATTGTGTGCCTTCCTTCCCGCAAGACGCTTCACCATTTGTAACGATTGTATTGCCTTGTTTTTTGTTGTTTATGTTTTAAATTTTAATAAAAAAAATATAACAAAAAAAAAAGGTAGTAAAAGTAACCCAGATAAATATAGATTAATCGCCCTTTCTTTGACGTGGAAACACAAATCCATGCTTTTGTATTGGGTGACCTGTGAAAATTGGGAAAATTATTTAAAAAAAATACCTGGGTTACAGATCAGATTTTGACGAATAGCAGTACAGCATCTCTCTGGTAGTTCTTTTATATATACCAGATCAAACATCTTACAGTAGTGCTTGATGGACTTTAAGAACATTTTTTACAGCATTGATAGGAATCGTGGGCAAATCAACATCCATGGGATTTCCATTAATTCTCTTAAAAGTTATTCAAAACTTACACAACAATACATGAGACAAGCTTGAACGGGTGGAGGAGTATTCAATTAGTAGTTCAGGTCCACACAACTAAGGGTTTAAGACAGCATACTTGCACCCATGTAGTTCAACTTTTATGTGTCAAAAATTGGAACCCATGTGTGTTCAAGCACGGCCTGCCCTACTAAACTGAGTGCCACTACTGGCAGCATAATTCAGTATGCAGATGACATTGGTCTTGGTGGTCTGCCAGTAGGGCTTCACTATACCTTCACCTCCATTGACCCCACTGCGGCACTGAAAACAAAATATACTTTTATGGTCACTAAAGCTATACAAAAAAAAAAATTTAAATGGATGGCGAGAAAATCTTTCTGGCCTGTTCGTACAAATATTTGCCTGTTATCCTACATGATTAAACTCTGCATTTAATGAATATGGAGACTACGGTCTTGGACCTCAGATTTGGGTTAAACACATCTGCAGACATTTTACAGCTCTTTCTATGAACATTAAATTGTAAGTGACACAAGCAAAGCTTTCTTCCTGCCCTAACTTATGAGTACGAGCCTTTCCTGCTACTTGAGCTAAATGGGTAAATCTGGTCCAATGTAAGCTTTTTAGGGTACTTTTATCCATCCCAAATGTAACTTGTCAATCTCACATATTACTAGAGTTCCGCTTGTGAATACAAAAAAACAGAACTGGAAACAAATTTACTTTGATACAGGTTCAGAGTCATGGAGACTGAGGGTGGTACTTTAAATAGAAAAGTATGGACTTGCGCACTTAAGAGTTTTTCAATGCTCATTTAAAAAATAAGTACAACTCTGGGTTCTTTCTTTGAAGTCTCTATTAATGATCCTGAATCTATTTGAATCCTGGGAAAGTAGATCCTCTGCTGAATTTGAGGTTGAAAACAAAAGGCAAATGAGATTGATCACCTCATCGTTGATTCCAGGAGGCATATTGTTATTGCTCCTGTGATTCAGCTAAAAATACAGCAGCATCTGGCTTACCGGAATCGGATATTTGTGACTTCAATTTTCTTTAACAGATGAGAGGATTGCCAGAACTGGAAAAGTAAAAATTTGAGCCAAAAATGTTACATTTGGAAATACTACAAAGAACTGGTTGCATATTTTGTGAGTTCCTAATATAAAGAGACATTGGTATCTACTACCAGCTTTCCATTCCACTTTAAATTATTTTAATTGTTTTCTGAACCAATAATTATAATTAGATTCTGTAATTAAGGAAGGGTATTTTGCAGATGTTTGTAAAAAGTTGTTTTAATTAATGATTAATTTCAAAGCTAAATCAAAATTCCTATACACGTTCAAGGCTTCAGCAACCTTGTCCCACTAGTTGGAAGTTATATACAGGCCCTTTAGAACACAACTTAGCATTTTAAAGAATTCCGGTTTTGATTTTTACCATGACAATGCACTTAAGGATAATCCAATGAAAGCCACACCCATGGCAACAAACTATGGATACAATTGTTAATGCTGCAAACCACTCTCCTTTTTCAATCCTTCCACTTGACATCATATTCCTATATCCTCTTTGTTGTAGTGTTAAAGGCAGACTGCAGATCAAACTGGAAATCAGGAGGCATACTAAAGCAGTATGGACTGACTCCCACAAGCAGTGTGGAGAAAGAAAAAACTAGGCACTGATGTGATCTCTATTTTAATGCAAACCGTTCCAACAAATATTAGGTCAAAGTCAAATGGCCAAAGGACTAAACGCTTCCGAAAATAGACCAAAGTAACTAAAATTACATTTTTGTGATGCTTAGGCTTAACAAACAGAAGGTTGCAGGCTCAAATCGCAAATGAACCTAGGGGAGACTTATCCAACGCATACATTTCATACCTTTCTATCAATCGCAAAGGCCAAATATCACATGTGCAGACATTTATATTTTTTTATTGCGGTATTTCAACTACAGCGGTGTATTCCTTCTGTAGTTAAACGTACCCAGAGAGAAAAGGTCCAATGTTTGCTAACTACTGTTGTGTGTTGATGGAGAGTGAGAAGTATCCCGCAAATCTTCTTGATGGGGTCCCCACAATCATTCATTTATGCCATGGTTGCAAGTTTGTGGCAATGATATGTATATTTTTAGAGGTAACAAGTGTAGGTGTATCAGAGGGTAGAGGCTGATTGACTGTAACTGGGCCCCACTTGCTCTACACCCTCCACCCCTCCAGAAAATCAATCTTTGTGCAAAAGCGCCCTTTAAAAGCACGGTGGATTTGACAGCACTCATCTTCAATCCTCACAGCCCCTACCTTTATTCCCTCGTCTGAGGTGAATGGTAACAATTGCCTTCCTGGCTGCTTCTCCAAAATGTGCAGGGAGAAGCATGAAAAGACCAAATTTCTACTGTTGCTGCTTACTTGAACCTATACGGTGTTAGTAGAGTTATGTTTTTGATATTTTGATTCTCCTGGCTCCATTCCTATGAACACCCCCTCTCTCATAACATTTGCATCTAAATGACTTCAGAAATTGGTAACAAGTTACAAGCATTTCTGAATGGGTGCATTTATCATCACGTGGTTTTACCCTGTTAATATGAAAGTATTGAGTGGCCGGTGTGAAATTAACAGCAAAGAAGCAATAAAACAGGCTAACATTTAACAATGGATTGTCAGCTCAGCTAACACAACTAGCCTTCAATACACTATCAGACTAATATCAAGATATACACCACCTGACAAAATGCATAGATGGAGTATAGCTTATTACCAATTATAATGATAGTAGCTTAGAATGCTTCCAACCAGGCATACATAGATGATTAGAGAGAAACATCTCACAAGCCAGATCAATGACCCACTACAAAAGAATGAAGAGCTTTCACACAGGACAGAGAACTAGACACAGGACAACTAGATTAGCCAAGCCATTTGGATTGGAGTGGGCATGCACAAAGAGAACAGAACAGCTAAACTGAACAGTAAGGGCCGATTCATACCAGAGATGAGGAGGGAATACCTTTAGGAGATATGAAAATGAATTCACTATCCCCCACCTGTAATATGCTGGGGTAGAGAGAGACACATTGAAATTTAGTAAACAGTTGAAAAGTGCCTGTGAATTAATTGTGCTTTAAGGCAGCTAGCTCGGTCAATAGATAGGTTTCTTCTTTAGCACCAAAAGTATTTGGTATGTGCCTTTGATGCAACAGATTTCAGACAGGAAGTCGGAAAACCAGCTGCACACAGATAAGTGGTCACACATCGGCAGTTACATAGCGAAATTCTGGCAAAAGACTAAAGAGCAATTAAACACTGCAAACGCATCGTGCATACCATGAAGCAGTCACACAAATCCTATTAATTGCCACCTACACTTGCTTCTTCCATCAGCCCTTTGACATTTTAGTTTGGTGCCCACCTCAGATGCCAAGGACATCTGCCTCTCTCCTATAAGATTTTTTTTTCTGGAAGAATTTACTGTGCACTTCTTTCTCCCTTTTTTGCTTGCCCTGCCTGGTGTCACCCAAGGGGTCATCTAAAACCCTAAAACACACCAGAAACCATAACATACCCACCTGAACCCTCTTTCTCCATTCATTGTATATGAGATGCCAGGAAATGCCTCCATCACTCTACCCAAAACGTACCACAATTGCCACCTTGCTTTAAAAGCTTAACACCATCCGGATCACTATCCATCTAACCGATTGTTCCAATTTTGCAATGACAAATCAAGTGAAGCTTAGTCTGTGCTCTAACTGGTACTTATCTCGAGCTCCACTAGGGATAAAACGTTTATCCAATCTGATAATTAACATTTAAATATCCTTTCTCTACAGTGAGTAAGTGCACAATCAGCACTGAATTAGATTTCAAATTCAGTAGGATCATGCCTATATGACACTTATTGGACATGCTAATGTTTTTTAGCTATGTTGCAAATAGATGAAAGTAATGTAAAAAAGCTGTATGACACAACCAGCGTTGTCTGCGTTAGAAGGCTTTTAAAAAAAGAAATCGGGTATGTTGCACTGATGATAGCATTGCTGTATAATATGGCTAAAAGAAATTGGTCAAAGCCAATAGATCTTGCATAGACAAGACCTATTGGCATTGCCAATGCTTGGTATGGAATGCTATATGGTAAGTTATAGGTATTTATATGGTGTTTACAATGTCTGAAGAGCTAAATTTATAGAACAGAGAATGCCCATGCCAAGGTATAGAGTGAATAGAATGAAAAGCACTTTAGGACCATATACAATTTTTTGAAAATGTACCACATATATACGCTGAATGTAACATTTTGTAGGTTGGAAGAAAAGTCTATTCGGTTACAGCTTTTATTACAGTGATGCTTTAAGCTATGTGTTACTTCGGGTTCAATGGTTACAAAAGAAACAAAAAAGCACACCTGACTGCCTATTTAGAAGTAAAATATATCAAATAATCAGCTATCCGTGGGTTTCTTGGAGCTTTTGGCCCCTGTGCCACTGCACCTGCTGCACCACTGAAATCATGGCCCTAACACCTGCAAAGTAATTGGACTGTGACTGCTTGTTTAGTAGTAAAAATACAGTAAAAATCTGTGTTCCGTGGGTTTCCTAGAGTTTTTAGCCCCAGGGCCACTGCACCTGCTCCACCATAAAAATCATGACCCTATTGCCTGCAAGGCAATTGCACTTGTGACTGCTTGTTTAGTAGTAATATATAGCAATAATCGACCTTCAGGCTTCAAGGAGCTGTTGGCCCCTGTGCACCTGCTGCACCATTTAATTCATGACCCTGGTGGCTGTGAAGAACAAACGAGGAAATAGTTAACATCCAGTAATGTATGTGTTTCGAAAAAGACACGATTGCAGATAGAATACATAATTATTGTTTAGCTAAACAAACACAAACCTTTCAATAAACGTGCCTTTAAACTTATCCAATTATCCAAAACGAGTTGTCACAGATGTCATAACTAAAGCTTTACACTTCAAAGTGAAAACCAAGCATTGCTAAATTGTGCCACAATTTGGCTGGCTATTTTCTGTGAAAAGATCTTATCCTCTGCTTGACAGTGAATGGGCCATAAACAGCGGAAATTGCCCAAGATCACCATATGTTAGGCCGAGGCTGAGAATGAAATGTGGTTTTGTACTTTGTTCCTAAAAAGGTAGTTCCACAAATTAAATGGACTCAACAAAAGTAGAGGAATTTTGCAAAAAATGTGCAAATGTTTTGTGCAGCTGAAGAAAGAGACAACTGTTGAGTTGTGTTAGAACTGGGGGTCTCTAGTTGGCAATGGTGTACACCTTTGACCAAATAGGGACTGTTAGATTTGGGGGTCACTAGTTGGCAGAGGTAGGTACCTTTGACCAAATAGGGACCCTTGCGTATAGTCAGGGTAAGAGGGTACACTCCTAAAACAACCCCTGCCACCCCCTTGGTAGCTTGGCACGAGCAGACAAGCTCATCTCAGAGGCAGTGTGTAAAGCATTTGTGAACACTTACAGTAACCCAATGACAACCCTACAGATGGACACCACACAAGTTGTAGTATAAAAATAAGTATTTTTCTATAGACTTAACACAAGATCACAAACGACAAAAATCCACAATACTGTACTTTAAAAATGGTAGAAATAGCTTAGTTCTCTTTAGATGTAAAATGTGACACTTTAGGTTCAATTTACCTTTGGATGCGTAACGCTATACAACGAAAGTGTTGCAGGGAAGGGGATGCGTTGGTTCCTTAAACGCAAGAACGGTGATGCGTCGGGTCCCTACTGATGAGTAGGAGACGAGTCAGTTCTTCTCCGCGTGGGGAGTGATGCATCTGATTCTTACTGCACTAGCGTGGCGATGCAACCAGCAGCGCCGTGATGCGATGAAGATCCGGTGCAATGGAACAAAAATGGCGTCTTCTCCTTGATGCGACACGATGCGTACACGCCAGACGGCCCTACGACACGCTTCTCCGGTAATGCGACGGCATCTGATGCGACGGCAACACTCTTCTCCGGTGATGCGAGATGCTTCAATGATGCAATGTGACATCTGCAGCAGCGACACCCTTCTTCAGTGATGCGACGACGCGGCGGCGACACGCTTCCCGGTGATGCGATGGCGACACTCTCCTCCGGTGATGCGAGACGCTTCTGCGAGGCGAAGCGACAGTGGCGACACCCTTCTTCAGTGATGCGGCGACAATGGCTGCGCCGGCGACACTCTTCTTCTCCGTGAGTCGTGCTTCCAGCTCCTTGCGACACGCAGTCCCTCTGAAAGCCCAACACAACTGCAGGCACTTCAAAATAACTCTTGGGGAGCTGGTGGGTGAAGAGTGTTGTCCCTGAGACTTCAGCAGGAGGCAAGCTCTATTTCAAGCCCTTGGAGATCCTTCACAAGTTGAATAAAAGTAGCACAAAGTCCTTTGTCCTTTCTCTTTTCTTTGGAGGGCAGGCAACCACGGCAGGCCAATCCCCCAGACAGCACTCAGCTTAGGGATAGTCTCTTCCTCAGTTCCTCTGGTTCCTCTCCTCAAAAAAGGTTTCTTCTTGTTTCCCAAAGTGATCTAAAGTTCTGGGGTTTGGGTTCCCTCTTTTATACTCATTTTTCCTTTGTTCTCTGAAGGCAGAGAGGCCTTTGCTTAGTCCAAACCAGTTCTGGTCAGTCCTGGAGCACTTTGTTGACAAGACTCCCTCTTTCCTTTCTCAGTGTAGGCCAGGGACATCAGACGCACCCCAGAAGGTGGAGCCAGTATTGTGGAGGGAAGGCACAGCCCTATCCATGTCCAAGGTGCAACTCCTCCCTCCCATCTGCATGCAGATCTCTCTATTCAGCCCTGTGCTGACTCACCCTGTCTCCTGGAATCCCCCAGCCCCTGTCACTCAAACTCCAGACAAGTAATACACAACCTAGCAGAGGCAGTCTGTGATGGCTAGACAAGATACCTACTTTCTAAAAGTGGTATTTTCAAACACAATGTTAAAACCAACTTCACTAAAAGATGTATTTTTATCATTCTGAGTTCAGGCATACTAAACTCGAATTTCGACCTAGTTGCCCGACCAAGACCACAAACGACAAAGATACACAATACTGTACTCAAAATAGACTTAAAGATGGTAGAAGTAACGTAGTTTAGGTTGATGATAAATGCAACACGTTTCTCACAAAAGTACCTGGATGCGTAACGCAAAATGTTGTGTCTTGTTCCTTACCGGAGAGGAGGTGATGCATTGATTCTCGTACTGCGTTCCGGTTACTATGCGACAAGATGGCGCCTCGATGCGACAATCCGGTGTGATGCGATAAGACGGCTGCCCTTGATGTGATGCGGCGACGTGAAGAAAATGTGTGCACGCCCGGCAGCGAACTCTGTAACTTTGGAGCCGCGACAGACCCTGCAGAACATGCTTCTTCGGTAATGTGACAGCGACCCTCTTGGTGGCAACACGCTTCTCTGGTGATGCGTCGGTAAACAGCTGCGACGAAGGCAAGTTTCTCTGGTGATGCGGCAGCGACCTCTGCGGCGTTGAAACGCTTCTCCGGCGATGCAACTGCTACGACTGCGACACGCTTCTTCCCGAGTCGCGCTTTCAGCTCCCAGCAAAACGCAGGCTTCTGCAGATAGAATTGCCAGCAAGGAAATTAAGAGGGGAGCTGGAGGTGAAGTCTTTTGTCCCTGAGACTTCAGCAGGAGGCAAGCACAGGTCCAAGACCTTGGAGAAATATTCTGCAAGATTATGAAAGTTCTTTAAAAGTTTCTTCTCCTTTCCTTGGCAATGAAGACACCACTGCAGGCCAACCCAGCAACACAGCACACTGGCAGGGGGGCAGTCCAAACTCCTGCAGCTTCCTTGGTTCTTCTCCTTGGCAAAGGTTTGTCTTGTTGTTCCAGAAGTGATCTAAAGTCTTGGGGACTGGGTCCCCATATTTATACTACAAAATCCTTTGTCCTCTGAAGGCAGAGGGTCCTGTACCTAGTCCAAACCGGTTCTCTGCAGTCCAAGAGCACTTAGTTTACATTACTTCTTCTTTCCTTTGGCAGGGTCGGCCAGGGTCATCAGACATGCCACAGGAGGTGGAACCAGCATTGTGGAAGGCCGGCACAGTCCAATTCAGGCCCAGGTGCTACTCCTACCCACCACTCTACATGCAGATAGGTATATTCAGCCCTGTGCTGACTCACCCTGTCTCCTGAAGCCACCCAGCTCCCATCACTCACAAAACCAGAAATACAATACACAAGCTAGCAGAGGCAGGTTGGACGGTTAGGCAAGAAAATACCTACTTTCTAAAAGTGGTATTTTCAAACACAGAATGTTAAAACCAACTTCACTAAAAGATGTAATGTATCATTCTGAGGTCAGGCATACTAAGCTCGAATTTCTACCATGTTCCCAGGGGTGGTTAGGATTATAAGATGCTATAATCAAACTGCCCATTCTGGCCTATGGGGACAAGTAGACTTGCAATAGTGAAAAACAAAATAGGCTGTAATTCACTATCAGTTCAGGCCACACACATCGGGGATTGACCTACCTTTTACATACAATGCACCCTGCCCTGGGGCCTGCCTTAGGGGTGTCTGATATGTAGAAAAGGGAAGATTTAGGGACTTGCAAGTGGGTGCATTTGCCAAGTCGACGTGGCAGTCACAGACTGCACACAGGCTCGGCAATGGCCAGCCTGAGACACATTACAAGCTGCTTCTGTGGGTGACACAATTAGTGCTACAAGCCCACCAGCAGCATTTGATTTACATGCCTGTGCACACATGGTGCACTGTACTAGGGTCTGACAAGTTAATCAAATAAGCCAATCATGGAGTCACTAATCAATACATCAATTTAACATAGGGAGAACTTGCACTGTGGCACAGAATAGCAGTGACAAAGTGCCATAAGGCATCTAAAGCAGCAAACAGATCAAAAACAGAGGAGGCAACCAGTAAAAAATGGAAGGGATACTCACACCAATGGTACCAGGTCTAACATGTTGGCTTTGTCTAAAATAAAATTTGAAAAAAAAGGAACAAGAAGGCTCCATGGAGAAAGTTTGCTGCATTCCACTTTCCTATAAACGCTCTTACTTTGAAGTTATCCGAAAGCAAATTAAACACCAGGCTCCCACAAAAATCCAGCTTGACTTTGACCTCGGTCTTTAATTGCCCAGCAATTGTGATGAGAAAACAACAAGATTTAAAGGCCTGTTTATTACAGTAAACGTGTTTGTGGAAGAACATTGAAAACACGTCTTTAGCATGGGGAGGTATGAATTCAAGCTGCACAACCTAAAGCAAATAAAGCCAGCAAATGTTAAGCCAGAAAATGTGAGTTACAAACCACAAAGCCAATAGCAAGCCACATGTGGAATGAATGCCCAGGTCAACTTTCTGAAAGTCCCCAAAGCTAAGCAGCAATTGCAATTTGAATTGCTAAACAAAATGTATAGGGATACAACTGAAAGTAAAACCAGTCAAATACATTGCAAACTCAAATCCTACCCAGTAATAACATTTGATAAGTCACAATGGATTTTGGCAGCAATACATAGAAGATGTGATTGGATAAAGCAAGGTATTTGAAACGTATTTCCCTACTGCCTGATTTATTTGACGATCATGACTGATTTATTGAAGATTATTTTTCTGTCACAAGATGATTCTAGAAATCCCATTTTTCGTAATAAAATGCTCCCTTTCTAAATGGAGTCACTTTGATGTTATAATACACCTGCAGTTCAAATACAACACTGTGGGTATTACAGGAGACCGGCGGGGGAATTAGGGGGTTTCTATTGAAAGTTTTCTGAAAGAAATGATTAGCTCAAAAACCAGTTTTCAATTAAATAGGTTTTCCAGCAACAGCGATGTCAAAAGAAGATTTTTTTCTCAACGGCACAGCCACACTCAATCGCCTGTCAGTCAAAAGTTCTTGCAAAGCCAAAAGAATAATTTCATTTCACAAAGCAAAAATCAGAACATAAGCTGAGAACAAGAGTACTCTTCCATGGAGTGGACATTTTAATAAGGAACGCACGCCTCCTCTGTAAGCCACTTAACTTTAAAAATTCATAATTTCCATCAGACTATTTTCTGAAATTGTTGAAACTATCCAGAATATTGCTGATCCTTTAGGGAATTGAAGTACCATTAGGCAGGGATAGGACTATTGGAGTCTCTCGTAGGCTTAGTCTAAGGCTATTATAATACCTGCACATGACAAGATTCCGAAATTAATACCTTCATAGGTTTTTTCAAGCATAGTATCATAACAGAAAGCAAAAGTAGATCGTTAATAAACCAAGTAAATTGACAAAGCAGCTGACTTGGATCTGTCTCCAAAGAAAGTCCAAAAGATCACAGCTCACTGTTCTGTAGCTAAAAGTAAAATGAATAATCGGTTGGCTGTCCCCTCCAAAGCATGTGTTTTAGAATGGTTCAGTAACAGAAAGAAGGCGCACACATTCACAGCATGACATTAGGTAGAAGGTTGGGTTAAAAAGATTTCATTCAGGACAACCAATAAATCTAATAGTTGGTACACCACAATTAGAAACGTCTAAAGCATCTCATTGGTTAAAGCTGTGCATATTTATTTAAAGAGATTAATTAATACATTCTGAAACATTGGAATACAATAGCTGCTTGTTCAACTACCAATAGAACTCCGTTAATTAACTTCGAACTTGGAAACAAAGCACATTCTTCCCCCCTTCCCTCTACAGAGTAGGATTAATTAATATTACACATTTGTTTCACACATAGCCCATGCTGAAACGGTTTTCGTTGATTTTCTGAAAAAGACATATGCAAAGCTTGTACACCTAAAATAAACATGCACTTCTCTATAGCATTTCATGAATGAATGATTGCCAATGCGGCTTACTGTGGCCTAGTTATGCTTAATGTTGCAGGGTGCTCTGATCATCATTAGGTGGTCATAATTTACAGCTGTGCGGCTAGCACTACTTATTATCTTAAGTATATTGATTTAGATTGTGCTCCCTACTTCATATGAGGCACACAGCTCAACGATTCGAGGTGGATTTTCCTTGCACTTATTATTTCTCTTTCCCGTTTTATTTCCATGCTTAAATAATGACTTGTTGATGAATATCTATGCTAAATTTTGAATGTAACGCAATATATTTGAAAATATAGAAAACGAATTGATACATTCTCTTCAAGAAATATCTTGTGAATAATTTCTGGTTTGTAACGAAAATTCGCATGAAATGCTATGGTGGTCATTGCCAATGACTGGGTTGGCCGTGTAACCGTGTCAAGCAACTGGCTTTTAATGCAAGAGGCTGTATTTGTTCCACGCCCATTATGAGCGCAGTTTCACATTCACAAATTTCATATCGCAGGTTCTCTGCAAGACTGCTACATGCAGTCCATTAGAAATGAACGCACGGCTGTCACTGCGCTGCATTCCATTATGTATAGTTAATAGCAGATTTTGCACATTGTATGGGGAATGCCACAAGCAATTAAATAGCTCTCAATTAAAACATTGCTTTGCACATTTTTCATAAAATGCATTTATTGGTTATGTAATTCTTGAAGTAGCACTTAGCAAGACTTGAACATCTGTTCCTTAAACTACAGACAGCACCACTGGAATTATGCAGCAGGATTGACTAAATCATGCAGCAATAAGAACCAAGTTATGCAGCATAAGGCGGCACATTTTGTGATAGTATTACTTCATTATTTTATCATTTTCACATCTGGTAACAGAGCCTGATAAAAGAGTGCACCTTAATTAGTACCAATTTAACACCCAAATAAGGCAATAAGCAACTGAAAGATGACCAGCCAACCTTTGTGAAAAGCTTTCATGTACGCAGGAACCTGAGTCGCCACAAAACCATTTGTTTTTATTAAAAACGGCAGATTATGCGCAGATGATGGATCATGTGGCAAATGGGGCAAACCCATAATTATGCGGAAATTGTCACACCCGCAGAATCGCATTCTTCCAGTGGCCCTGACTATAGACAAACTTCAGTAAGCATGCAAAGGCTGCCCCGAACACTAAAAGCAGCCGAGGACTGAAAGAAAGGTATTCCTTGAATAACGAGAAAGAGAGACTGTCACTATGTAGTTTGTTTTCCCCCCATCAGTTAGATTATGTTTTTTTGAGATGCCATAAGAATAGCATACACTGTTCAATAAATGGAAAGGGCAAGAGATATGATGAAAATCAAACACTGAGAAAATGGTTTGACAAATTTATTTTGTAGATCCACTGCTGACGTGTTCTTCTTTAAGAACAGCTTTCACCAAATTGAATAAACCAATCTGCTGATAGTTATTTCTGAAGAAACATTCCTTTCTTCATGTTTGATGTTCGTTTTGAGATCGAGTCAGTTATTTTTCGAGACATTCTACCTTTCCCCTTATGATACTCCACTCTTACATTTCATTCAAGATTTTTATATTTTAACAAACCTTTTACTATCTCTTTCACTTCACTCCGGAATTTATAAAATCCTCATAGGCCTCCAAATTAAAGCTTTTTGCAAGCATTAGTTCCTTCTTACTTGACTCACATTTTTGTTTTTAGAAACCCCTCACTCCCATTCCCGTTTTACTCACATTTTTAAAAAAACGTTTACTTTCCCTCCTACTTTAATTCCTTTTAATAAAACCCTTACTCTCCATCTAGTTGTATTCTTATATTTTATTTTACAAACCCTTACTCCCACACCAAAATGTTCCCAATCCCAATCCCCTAGAAAAAAGAAAATACCACAAAGGAGCAATATCTATGTAGCAGGGTCCAGAAACAAGAATTCAATACAATACATGTGTTAAGTGAGGTAAGCAGCAGGAGTGGGGAAAACAGAATATACTAGTTAAACAATACAAAGACAGAACAAAAAGCCAGTGTTTAGAAGCTAGTATGGGTTACAAATTACAATACATACAATAAGCGAAATAAACAGCAGAAGCAGGTTAAACAGAACATGCACGTTTAACATTATAACGTCAGAAGAGAAAGCTAGTGTCATGACACACACAAAACGTAGTGCAAAAGTGCCCAAAGAAATGCAAGTAATTACCACAACATATAGCGCGAGTGGAGTAGGACTGTTAGAGGGTTGACATGGCATTGTTATGTGACTTAACTATTTTTAGTGTGCACTGGGCTGGCCAGTGTGAGTGAGAGGAATGAGTTCAGCTCTTAGTAACGCACAGAGAATACAATCTCAAGTACGGATATGGGTTACTAGCCTAAAACATTACCAACAATGTACTAGCACTGCTGAGAGCTACAACAGTAGCTTCGTGATTATGTCAGGCAGATTAACGATTCTTTCCCTCTATTCCTGTACTTAGCGGTCTTCAGAGTAACATCTACCTATTACTAGCACTTTAGATAGAAGGTGCTTAAAGTAGTTTACTCCTTGTGACCCAACATACTTCTCTTACAAAGAGGTAACGCATGCCTCACTTTTCCAAGGTTATCCTGGAGAATTTGATAAGACACTCGTCTGCTCTCAGCCAGGGTGCAAATCCTGGGTGGGATAAACATACATGAAAGGTATATGTGCGTGACCATGTGTTTGTTCGAGTGTTTGTGTGTCTGTGGACGCGCGCGAGTGAGAGATACAGACACAAGACCTTGAAGTTAAGGCTATGGAAATAAGATACTGAAATCAGACCGTTATCCATAACATCCACACTGCTGTGAAAGGGCATTCGCTATGGCTTGAAAGCATCACTTGCAAAGAAATCTATGCAGAGGGATCACCGGCACAGGAAATGCCTTAAAAGGCTTTGACGTGGATTTGACAAATGGCTTTCCAATGCGCTTATTACATATTTTTCTGCAGTCTGAGCCTGATCGGGTTTGATGTATAGTCAGGCAAGCAAAAGACCAGCCTGAACAACAACCATTTTTTATAGATGACATTGTCATGATTCATTCTGTATGACGCTGCAAAAGACAGACGTCCAGGCAACATAAAACTCCACACTAACCCCCATAGTATCACTCACACACATTATCTGCTAATACAGCGCGAAACTCTGCAGATCGGCACAAGTTCCAGGGTAATTTTTTATTTTTTTAATTACTAAAAGATCAGAGGTCTTCTCTCTAGATTGGCACTATCCCTCTCAGCCTGTATGCGAATGTACACAACAGTAAAGCCCACTATCACCAAATGTACTAAGACACCACTGGGAAGAGCTGAATGCAGAGCTGCCACCCAAGGTGCCATTTCAGCACATTTCCAGTCCTCACTTACTTTTCTGTTATAATTCATCATCTGGTGCATTAGTCCAGACTCCCTAAAGAACAAGTTACTTACATTTCGTAATACTCTTTCTGGTGGATATGCTATCAAAGTGAAGATTCCTCTACTTAGAATATTCCCCCATGCCCAAGACTGGATCTGGAAAACTTGTCAAGCAATGAACCGTGAGGCAGCGACATGCAGCTCAGCGTGTACTCTGTACCATCCCGGAAACAATGGTGCGGAACAGTTTAAAGTACCATCCCCGTGCACTGTTAGTTTCTTGCTAGACTTTTTCTTCACTCAGATGTGTAATGTTACCAGTTGGTAACTGGTGCAGATTGCCAACTTTGGACCTTTTTAGATGTTAAAATGAGGCCTTTCCGCAGAATGGTGTGAAGGGAGGTCAGTGAGGAATCTGCACTAGAAAGAGATTTATCAAAGGTAACTTGTTCTTCTGATGGATACTTGTAACAGATTCCTCACTTTATAATAAGTACCAAAGCAGTACTCTGACCTAAAATCCTTGCTAGACCGAGCGAGCGACTGCCCTTCATGCCGGAACTGGCTGTTAAGGCAGTAGTGCTTTCTGAACATATACACTGGCGCCCAAATTGGAGCCTGGCAGATATGAAGGACAGGCACTCTGCATGCCAATGCAGTGGTAGCAGCCTTAACCGTGGTGGAATAGGCTCTTACAAGATACACTGGCTCCTCTTGGCCAGTACATATCAGACCTTAATGTAAAGGACTATCCACATTGACCAAGTCCTCTCCTGCTTAGCCTTTCCTTTTTTTTCGTCCCGGAGGCCCTGGGAAAAGCTAACAGACACAGTGTACCCTGGTATAATCCATATAAAAAGCTTAAAGGTCTTTTAGGGTCGAGCAGATTACGTCTATCTACCCTCTTTCAAGGGAATGGAGAAGCAAAGAAAGTAGGCAGGGAGCTAGACTGCCTAATGCGGAAAGTAATCACAACTTTTAAGAAGGCTACCAGAGTTTTCAGTACCAGTTTATCTGGAAAAAGGGGGTGTAGGACAGATGCATTGATAGTGCCTGATGCTCACTCATGCAAAGAGCTGAAGTAATCACAATGAGGATAATAGTCGTCAAAGTCAAGTGCTGCATCAAGCAACTATGCATTGGGTCAAAGGACATGCACTTCCAACAAAAGCGGTTACCTGAAATTACATTCATGAACACAATCTTTAAACACAGCCATGAGGTACTTTCACACATCACTTCATGGGACAGAAAGCATTTATTCTTTTCACCGGCGATTTAATTTCTATCACTCTTGTCGACAAAGGTATCAGATTTAACAGACAGCCAAAATGGCATCAGAGCAAACGAAATAACTAGCCTTTGCACAGTAGGTTATTTAGATTTAAGATTAAAAGGCAACATAGGAAGGTACATGGCATTTACTTTCACATGGACTCGCATGAACAATATAATAACCAAGGGGTAGTGCTGAAGGTAACGCTTATAGCTCAAACTAATCAAGTGGAAGGGGAGCATGTATTGGAAAAGCCAGTCGTAAAGGCGTCGGCCTAACAAAAAAGCGTTAACCAAGTGGGGACCGGTCTCTCTTCCATGTTGGCGATTTGGTACATTAGCTGTAGGCAAATGTACTCAATGTCACCTATTGTTCTATACGAATTTTTAAAACTGAAAATATGAATGATATATATATATATATATATATAATAGGCGTTTACCAAGATCCATTAATAACCAGCACAGACATTGGCAGCAGCAGTGCAAGATTTCCTAGCAGAAAAAAACGAAAGAAAAGCAGATAGCAGTGAATCAATCTCTCTCTCTATATATATATATATAATATAATATAAAAATTGCTTTCCCACGAACAGCTAAAGCATGTGGAGTCGTATCTCACAAATACAAACCCGTAACTTAACAGCACGGCTAACTTCAACAGAAGATTATCTTACTCACACAACAGTAGATACACAGGCAGCTGCACAAGCTTCCCTGTTCCTTAACAATTCCTGAGCTCTTATACTGACTGACCGCAAAGGGAGTAAAAATAGAACAACGCAGGTGGAGAGCAAAGAAATGTAGGGGTAGAGGGAAAGAATCAAACCTTAAAATAAGAGATTTGATTTCCGCAATGCAGAGAGGAAACTAATAAGGCATCCTTTGAAGTACTGTGTCCCATTCCAGAGACCTCATTTGTAATAACGAATCCACACGTGCAAGCCGTCATATTATGTACCATTCTTTAAAAACTAGTATCTGAAACAAGGTTTTCAGTTGTGGAGGCCACATATGGTTGTTGTGTTCAGTTCTGAAGCGTTTTCCTGCTGTGTCAAGAGCTAGTAGCCACCTGTTATGTTTTGAGTAGTTTTTAGGTCTCGTGGCGTTGAACAGCGCGTAAGCGCTGTCTCCGCCAGAGACCTATTGTCGCTGGGTTCGCTTCCCAGGAGACAGACCCTGGCCGCGCGCATCTCGCAAAAGGCGATCGGCGCAGGTCACGCGCGTGCGAACGCGCTCGCCGTGGCTGTCTCCTGGGAAGCGCAAACATATCTACCAACAACAAGTAGCAATGGGTCACAAAAAAGAGAATTAATCTAACTGTGTATCTGAAAGGGCGTAACCTAAAAGATAGAGGTACAACAGCAAACTCAAACCTAGGGTACTTTCTCAAGGAGAAAAAATGTTCCCATCAGATTTCCGACCTGTACCACCCTGCATCATTTGGGATCCTTCAACATGAAGGTAAGTTGTTGTACCATAGGAGGATTTGGCAAAACCTCAGCCTAATCTCTCAAGTACATCATAATGCCAGTGTGGTGTGTCTCTATATCAGTTGGTAATCTGACTAGCAGTGCTCGAAAAGTGAAAATAATAAGTGACTGGTGTGAAACCTTATAAAATCGGGTAAAGAAGAGGTAATAAGTATTTTAGTAGGTACCTATTCATTCCCAAATCTAAAAACAGTGTAAAGTAGTGTAAACAAATAACTACTAAGGTAGATGTTGGGTCGACATGTTTCTGCAGTTACAACGGGGCCCAGAGGTCTCCTACTGCTTCTTCAGGACCATGATTTATGCTACTGCTAGGTGAAAACAAAATTAGTGAAACAAAGACTTTTTTGATATCACCTGAAATTCTCCTGGTTATGTGGTCCAATGTGCACCAACAAGGAACAGACAAAACGAACAAACAGATACACAGAAAGAAAAAGGATGTACACATAATTAGTAGTGTAACACTGTCACATTCTGCCATCAAGATATATTAATCATAGTGTCAGGCAGGCATGTCGAATTCTATTATCATGACATCTGGTGATAATGTATCAATTTGATCACATTCTCACTCACCTATATCGTAGGAAAAAGTTGCCCCACCTCACCTGGCCACAGCGCAGGTAAAACGGAGCACCGCTCTGATGGGGAGAAAAAGAAGGTGTAGAAGGAAGGATTAGCAGAAATCCTGCATTTCTGCTAATCCTTCCTTCTACACCTTCTTTTTCTCCCCATCAGAGCGGTGCTCCGTTTTACCTGTGCTGTGGCCAGGTGAGGTGGGGCAACTTTTTCCTACGATATAGGTGAGTGAGAATGTGATCAAATTGATACATTATCACCAGATGTCATGATAATAGAATTCGACATGCCTGCCTGACACTATGATTAATATATCTTGATGGCAGAATGTGACAGTGTTACACTACTAATTATGTGTACATCCTTTTTCTTTCTGTGTATCTGTTTGTTCGTTTTGTCTGTTCCTTGTTGGTGCACATTGGACCACATAACCAGGAGAATTTCAGGTGATATCAAAAAAGTCTTTGTTTCACTAATTTTGTTTTCACCTAGCAGTAGCATAAATCATGGTCCTGAAGAAGCAGTAGGAGACCTCTGGGCCCCGTTGTAACTGCAGAAACATGTCGACCCAACATCTACCTTAGTAGTTATTTGTTTACACTACTTTACACTGTTTTTAGATTTGGGAATGAATAGGTACCTACTAAAATACTTATTACCTCTTCTTTACCCGATTTTATAAGGTTTCACACCAGTCACTTATTATTTTCACTTTTCGAGCACTGCTAGTCAGATTACCAACTGATATAGAGACACACCACACTGGCATTATGATGTACTTGAGAGATTAGGCTGAGGTTTTGCCAAATCCTCCTATGGTACAACAACTTACCTTCATGTTGAAGGATCCCAAATGATGCAGGGTGGTACAGGTCGGAAATCTGATGGGAACATTTTTTCTCCTTGAGAAAGTACCCTAGGTTTGATTTCGCTGTTGTACCTCTATCTTTTAGGTTACGCCCTTTCAGATACACAATTAGATTAATTCTCTTTTTTGTGACCCATTGCTACTTGTTGTTGGTAGATATTGAGTTATAGGGGTAGTAGCAATGCCAGGTCGGTAAACATCTCCTAGGACCCTCCCCCCCTCCCATTTTTGCATTCTTGTTCTTGAGCAGTTGACACTGCGGGTCCATTTGTTGTTTCATTGTTTAACTTGAATTTTCATACTCTGCAAATCAGGTGGAGCGATAAGTGTGTTTTAGTTGAGGGATTTCGGTGCAACTAATAGGCGAACTAAGATAGCTCTCGTAAAACTATCATGGCTACAAACTTAGGTTTGGCATTCGACGAAGCCGAAGTACAGACTATCCTCTCGGAGAATCCCAGTATTTTGGACTTAATACCTACTGCCCCAGTTAACAGCAATGAAGGATGGGCAAAAATACTAATACTCAAAAAGAATCAAGCTAGAATATGTGTTCATGGAATACTAATGGCGGAATACTTGCGAGGAAATTGTGCCCTGAGTGGCCTTATTGTTAATAATGCTCCACGTTTATTTTTGGATGATAAGGATTTCCTGAGAGATTGGTCGCTTGTAGCGTGGAAATGTACACGCGATTGGTTGGTACTTATCATCAAGACAGCCAAGAAAACCGCAGACAAAATCCTTGTAGAAATTCAAATATTAGAAGATCAAATTAGAACCACCATTTCGTCTAGTAAAGTTTTCTCAAAACACCAAGATGACGGCAACAAATCAAGCAAAGAATTTAGAGATACAATCCTGTTCAATAAACTGGAGAAATTCAAGAAAGATTTAGCTAAATTCTCAATGGAGAAGATATATCCTTATACCAGCGATGATTACACTCCCGTACCTTTTAACAAAAATGGGCAGAAAGGAGGTTCTAACTATGGGAGCTCTAGTTCAGATGGTGGATCAAGCGATTCCGACGGATCGAGTGCCGGCAATATACAGACGCAATATAGAGGAAGAGGGAGTAACAGGAGAGGCTGGAGAGGTTATGGCCAAGGTTTTGGTCAACCGCAGTGCCCTCCCTGGTGGCAACCCACCCCTTGGGGCCCTCCTCCTTACCCTCCTATGATGGGACCTTACGGCCCACAACAATTCTTTCAGGATTACAACCAACAATCTTTTTTAGAGTCTGGCCGGAGGACACGAGGACGACAACGGACACAACAACAAGGCCAGGTCCGTTGGAACCTCCCCCCTCAGACCATGGACCTGAGGAGCGGGAAAAAGATTGTCCAAGATCAAGCAGGGACATCAACAGGGCAAGTTTAGTGATCAATCTTAGTTCCCATACACTTACCAACGTGGAAGAACAAGTCCTTAACAAAGGCCTTGGATTTGTTTCCACTAATGTGGGAGATCCTTTCTTAGCCCAGATTGAAATGGGTAAATTCTATCGCAAAATAAGATTACATTACTTGTTTGCTGGCAAAAGTCAGAGCATTAGAGACATAGATACTTCTGATGACAACACAGGCCTTAAAAGGCCTTCGACCTTTAATCCAACTACCATTGGCCTTCCAGCTAAAGTACTTACTTTTGAGGAGGCTGTTGACCATGACCTGAGAAACATTTCAAAAGAATCAAAGACCCTTTAACAATCTATCGAAAAGAGAGCAAGAAGCAAAAAAAGGATTAGCCAACAATCCTTCTCTCGTGACCAAACCCGCGGACAAAGGCGGTGCCATAGTCTTGCTGGACGTAGACACCTATCGTAATGAATGTTTGCGCCAACTTAATGATACTAAGGCATATCGCAAATTGACATCTGATCCCACAGAGAGATTGGGCACATAGTTGAGGAGGCTCTAACTGAAGGGTGGATCACAACGAAAGAAGGACAGTACTTGTGTACAAGAGATCCTAGAACGCCCTATTTTTACCAACTCCCAAAAATACATAAAAAACAGCGCCCGCCTCCTGGGCGCCCTATAATCTCAGGGATCGGTTCATTACTAGAGCCACTATCGACTTTTGTCGATTTCTTCCTTAAACCCATGGTACAAGAGATGCCAACCTTCTTAAAGGACACCAAGGATGTTCTCAGGCTTTTGCCTGAGATTGAATTTGACAGACAAACGGATCTCTTGGTGTCCTTTGATGTTGAGAGTTTATATACATAAATACCCCAAATGAAGACTGTAGAGGTTATTGAAGGTCTCTTAGCTGAGAGAGAGTTGAATTCTATTACCCCAACCAGGTTAATAATGACGTTGGCAGCGCTGGCAATGACCGAAAACTTTTTTCAGTTCGAAGACTCACTTTACTTGCAGATTAGCGGGACTAGCATGGCCAGCGTTTTTGCCACTAGTCTCGCTAATCTGTACGTACACAAGTTTGAGCAGGACCACATCTTCGCAGACACCAACCCTCATCTAGGGCGTCTGCGCCTGTGGAAACATTACATCGATGACGTTCTAGTGGTGTGGCGAGGCACTGAGGAGGAGTTAAAAAACTTCCACGAGTGGCTTAACAAAAGGAATTGTTTCCTTAAGTTCACAATGGAGTACCATAATGACAAACTGGCCTTTCTGGACTTGCTGATCACAGCTACTTCCACAGGCCTTAAATCAGAACTGTATCGCAAGCCCATGGCGAGAATTTGCTACTTAGTTATGACAGTTGCCACCCGAAGTCATTACGGGACAATTTACCCTATGGGCAATTTTTACGAATACAACGAAATTGTTCAACTAAGTCTGCATTCGATGTCCATGCCAATGGCCTGGCGATAGACTTGGCAGAGAAACAATATCCTAACCGGCTCATCCGAAAATCTAAAAAGAGGGCCTCAAATAACAATAGAGCAAGCCTATTGGAAATCTTTCCTCCCAAGCCCAAACTAGATCGTATAACCTGTGTCAATACGTTCTGCACACAGTCCAACCAGATCCAAAAGATCGTCAGGAAACACTGGGGCATCTTAAACACAGGCAATGACACTCTGCCTCCCCCACTCTTTGCCTTTAAGAGAGGACAAAATCTAAGGGACAGATTGGTCCATACTAGACCAAAACACAACATCCCTCGACCAGTGGGGACACTATGGAATATGACGGCAGTCACCGGTCATCACCCGTGTGGTAACTGCGCTGCCTGCCCACAAACGTCAAAAACATTGACTATTGACATTGGGACAGATCGACCATGGCAGCAACAGAGGTTTACCAATTGTAATAGCATGAACCTAGTATATTTGATTACGTGTCCCTGCAGCAAAAAGTACGTGGGGATGACTACGTGCAAAGTGAAAGTGCGTATTTCTGAACACAAAAGCTCAATACGATGCTCAAAGCAGGCAACAAGACTTACGAATCATTTCATCGAAGCAAAGCATTCACCCACTGACTTACATTGGACAGTACTTGAACAGCCACTGATTCCATCACATATAACAGACGTCAGTTCTTTTCTGTTCAGACGTGAACAGAGATGGGTCTACAGACTACAGACAAACAAGATTGGATTGAACGAAGAGATCCCTTGGATGTCATTATAACTGCTGCCATTGACAATCTGTCAATCATGTATAACCTCCATTTCAGTAAAGTTGGGGCTCCCTGTGGATATAACTTTTGGGTCCTTATACTGAGATTCTTATTCGGAGAAAATGACATCTAGGTACCTCACACTGGTTATTGTCAACTTTGGGTCACGAGCATGCCTTGGCTCACTAATGTCCGATGTGATTTTACCACTAGACCATGATCAAAGCAGAGTCATTTCACATGACCACCTCTGTAATAGGTGCGCTCTACTGTTTCCATAGTACATCACATAAAGTACTGATCTATAAAAATCTTTTTTCAAAAATATAGATTTAGAGAATACAGCTAAAAGATATTGGACACTCTTGATTTTGTTAGTCCCAAGTGCATGTTTAAAAGAAACTTCATTCAAAGTATATAATAAGCATGGCAGTTCGTTTTTGAATTTCACAATACGAGTGCCTTCTCTCAAAGCGTTTATTTTTATCTATAGGCATCGAATGATCATCTTTTTCATCGCCGTGCCATAAGCTGGGCGGAACAATTGCGCATAATCGGGTTTACCTAGTCTTAAACTAAAATTCCCATGGTCAGAGGGCACCGACGTATGGCGTCATTCGACGCACACAGTCCAGGAAGAGGAAGTAATCAAGTAATATAATGGCCGCCACTGACCCGTTCGGTACTTCCCCACAGACAGCCCAGAAGGACGTCCGGGGTACCGACGGACAGGTAAGCGGTGTCTAAGATATTAGTTTTTAACAAGACGTTTTATTCATGCTCTTTATGATAACGATAACTGAAACCGTAAGCGTAAGGAGGCAAGCTTAGTGGACTGTCTGGTCCGATTCTTCCCGCAATTTATCTAACCAATGTTCGAGTTGAACACAAACATGTCTTCACTGGGACATAGAAAGTAAGAACAGATGACAGCCACTGTTCATATTCTGTCTACTCTCAGTTATTCTTTACACCTAAGGGTAGCGACAGGAAAAAGTCTCCTTCATTGTTTCATACTCACAGGAAGCAATGTCCGGGGTAAATTCTAGATGACTGTGCGATGTTAAAATGATCATGACTTTGAACATATCATTAAGAAACATCTGTGATATATCTAGCAATAGATATAGACGAAATCATTCTAGTTTCGAGCTGTTTGACCGATAAAGTAGTTGCAATTCTGCTAATCCTTCCTTCTACACCTTCTTTTTCTCCCCATCAGAGCGGTGCTCCGTTTTACCTGCGCTGTGGCCAGGTGAGGTGGGGCAACTTTTTCCTATGATATACGTGAGTGAGAATGTGATCAAATTGATACATTATCACCAGAAGTCATGATAATAGAATTCAACATGCCTGCCTGACACTATGATTAATATATCTTGATGGCAGAATGTGACAGTGTTACACTACTAATTATGTGTACATCCTTTTTAGGTTTTGACTGGCCATGCGCTTTGCGCATGTGCCAAAAAACCTCTTGAGTTGTGTGTGTGGGTCGGGATACGCCCCCTCCTCCGATTGGCTAGCTCCATAAATGGAGGCTAGCCATTGGACGAGGCGCCTGTCCGTCAATGCCGGACCAGATTCGGGGGCGTTCCCGAGATTCTTTGGCTTTTGCCGACGTCACGCGACGTCAGCCAAAAGCCGGGAACGCCCCCGAATCTGGTCCGGCATTGAGCCGGCACCCGCCTTCCTGCTTCGTTTATTTTGCAGTTACACACAGCCGTGAAAATAAGTAACTTCACATATTGTGAAACTCGTTTATGTCTGCCCCGAGAGGATGAGTTGTCAGGCTCGGGCTGTTGCGGTCGGAAGAAGGCAGAGAGCTGGTGAGTTAGTTCCCTCTGTAAAGTTATACTCTGTTTAATTATATAGCCCCGTTGTTTAAAGGACTTCTGAATGTCGCAGGCTACTTTTCATTTATACATTATTAGGAAACTCGCTCGCGGAAGACTTCGGCATTTCTGTGTGATTATGCAAGACAGCAGTTTGAAATGTCCCATGGCTATGTAAATATAATTGTGCTACTGTGTGAAAGTAAATACTTTGCTGTTCTCAGACCGTTGGTAACAAATCGCATATCTCGTAGGCGGATAAGCGATCGAAAACATTTGCTTTTCGTTTAAAACGTTATCTTCCAGTTTCGATAACAGAACTTCCCGAACGTATAAAAAAAGAAGAGGCGATGTATCACGGGAGTTCCCAAACAACCTGTCCCGTCGCGTGCAGGTTGCACTGTGTTTTCACGGAAGGAATAGCGCCTGGAGGCAGCGTCAAGGCACACGCTCCTAGGTTATGAGCAGATGATCATCGGGGTTTTCTGCCCTCTGGGGTTGCTAAATCAAAAGTTAATTGTTAATGAGAAAATGAAAGGCGAAATAGGTGAATTTTTGGTATAGTAGTGGATGGAGGAGCAGGGCTTTAAGTGGGCCGGTTCTGCCAGTGCTCAGCACCGGCAGTTCTCAAAAGTAGGTGCTGAGACGGGTCCCTGTCGGGCTCTCTCCATTTTTCCTCTCACCATCAGCGTGAAAAAATCGCAGCTCTGCAGCAGCAGTTCCCCTCTTCACTGCCTGCTGTAACTTCAAAAAGACTCATAGTGCCTCAAATCCCATATTCTAGAGACACTGGTGGGTGCACTGGACGCCAGGCTTTGCCTTCTCTTCGCCTTGTTAGATGTACCTTTGTTTACCCTGTGGGCAGGCAGTAATGCCTCCAAGGTGGTTGATGACCAACTCAAAATCCATTGAACTAGCATATAGCAGTTGGCGACCCAGCAAAGGTTTTAGGAACTCTTTGCATTGGAAAAGGCCCGCCCCAGGTTGGTGAACATTCGTGACCCTTGTGAGGCTTGCACCATTAACTTGACACATGCAAGATTCCACAACCCCGGTGTGGGGCCTTGCAAAGACTTGCTGCAGTTATGCCGGAGAATTGTCGTGCCCGTCCCGGGGGACTCAACTGTGACTGCAGCGCCTCTAAGGTAGGGGGCACTCGCGAAGTGCTCTGAGCGCATTAGACTACAAACGACACACCACAAATTGAAGAGAGCGCCTTGTTTTACAGTGCGCGCGGGCATCTCATTAGTCTTGCCTCCCGTACACTGTCTATGTGCAGGCCATATAAAATACAGCAGGCAGGCTAATTAAAATATGACAGATCCCATCTTCAGGACCGGCCTCCCAGGATAACATGTTTTCTATTATTAGCAATGAGCCTTATCTGCTCCCCTCCCCCCAGACACCCGATCCCCACAAAGGCACCTTGCCGCCCCCGCCGCCGATGCCACGGCAAGCGCTTCACGCGATCACAACCAGCGATTTGTCTGCGTGGCGCTCGGCGGACATACATATATTTTTTTAAACTTGCCCAGCGCGTGTAAATTACAAGACGCTGGCGGGGCGGGGGCGCTTGGCCTGCCTTCGCTCAGTGGATAACCCCGTGGCAGGGCGGTGCCACGCCGGATGACGGATGGCACCGGCAGACAGGGAGGCAGCTGCCCTCTCGAGACGTCAGGAGCCTGGCCTGCCCCGGCTCAGGTTATCAATGGCCTGCAGTGTTCCAGCCGGAGCCCAGCTACCCCCTGCAGCCATTACTTTTACAGCTGAAGGCGACCTTCGTCTCCCGGCAATTAGCCTTCAAGCCACACACGACTTCTTAGTAGCCAGGCATAGGGTGTCTGCTGAAGCTGCACGGACTGCAGCGGGGCTAATATCTATATATTCGCAATTAGTTTACCAGCTAGTGCTGCGTTTCTGTGGCCTCGCAAGGTGTTTGGGAAGCGCTACACAAATACCATTTCAATAGCACCCACGATTAAGCTTCTAACTGGAGCATAGCCTTTCATAGTCAGGAACAACACTGGGGCGAGACCGGAGTTGTACCTCCGCCTAGAGTCACGCTTGCCCTAGCTGTGACTACCTCCTACGGCCACGCCCATTCTTTCGGCTCATGCCAACATTGTGCCAGCGTTGAATGGAGCAATGCGTGTCTAGTACAAAACAAGCATTTCCTTGCTAGATAACGGAGTCACTTCTCATAGCCTTGCTTCGCTGCTCTGGCAAGATTCTTGCAGAAGGGTCCGGCCTTACTGCTAGCGCCGAGGGTTTCCTTGAAAATGTCAGCAGTGCCGTGAAGCCTCTTCAAAGCCCATCTAGGCGCTGCAGCGCTCAGCCTTTCTTCTAGCAAAGACCTAATGCCAACAGAGCATGCTTTCTTGTAGTGCCTAACTCTTACAAGCGGATACAAAACGAGGCAGATGGAATACTTGAAGGAATCTCAGCATTGCTGATAATGCAGGGCCGCATTCCAGTACACATCATGTCACCTCAGTTTCGACCCAGCTATATGCAAATCAGTCTTGATCCTTGCGCCAATGAGAACAGGCCAGGTCCTCCTTGAACGGGAGCGCAAGAAACCCAGGACCGGTCTCGCTCTTATTACAGCCAGGTAATGGTTGATTCCCTTTTTAGGTTTTGACTGGCGATGCGCACGTAGTGCGCATGCGCCAAAAAACCTTATGTTGTGTGTGTGCAGTCGGGTATCCGCCCCAGTCTCCCATTGGCTAGCTCCATAAATGGAGGCTAGCCATTGGGAGACGGCTCTGCCCGTCAATCCCGGACCAGATTCGGGGGCGTTCCCGAGAATTTTTGGCTTTTGGCGACGTCACGCTACGTCAGCCAAAAGCCCTCAGGAACGCCCCCGAATCTGTTCCGGCATTGAGCCAGCACCCGCCTTCCTGACCTTCTCGGTTTCTTCCCTCAGGCTCGGACGGGAATAATTATCCCTCCCCTCGACTCCTCTTCACACCCACTCACTCCCCTCCTCCGAATTCCGCCGCCGCCCCCTCCTCCACGCAGCCGATTCTACCCCTTCCCGCCCCTCCCGCCCCCTGCTCCTTTCCCCGCCGGCACCAAGACACCAAGGTGACTTAAACTTGGTAGAGTTGGAGAAGGGAAACTATGTTTTAAATATTGTTTGCAGACAAATTCTGTTTTTATTGTCTATTGAATTACTCCTTACTGCCTTAACTAAACATTAACCTAATGAAAGGAATGTTGCGATTTTAATTTTGGCACGTAATGCACCATTTGACCAATGACAAAAACGTCTAAAAATTATAAAGTTAAAATCCTAGAGACTGGTTGTTAAATTAGTGCTTTGTTCCCCTATTTACGCCAGCATTTATAACGATTCTTTAAATACAAATGAGAAAGGTCCAAATAAAAAAAAAAAAAACAACAATTGAAAATAGGTAGCGGTAGACAGAGGCAGTGAATGGTGGGCGGATCCTGGGGTGAGATAGAGGGTCACAGAGGGGAAGTCAGCGAGGGCGGTAGAGGCAGTGAGGGGTGAGTGAAAGGTCTAGATGGCGCCATAGATTGTGAATAAGGGAAACGGGCTGTGAGTGAAACGGGATTGAGGGGCAGCAAGGAAGACGGAGGTAATGCGGGAGAGCCGGTGAGACCGAGACCCTCTCACAATAGCTTATCCTGCTCACACGGGCCTCGTGAGAGCAGATAATCCGCGGGAGCATCTAGAGGCTGCTTTCCTCTGGTGGCTGCAGCATCGAGGAGAGACCAGCCCGCCACCCTCCTCAGAGGAGACCGTATCTGAGCGTCAGCTGGTGCCCCCACCGACCGGGGGAGGCGCCCAGCATCGTGGGAGAGGAGATTCGCCCCGATTCCTGCCTCCACCGGAGAGGAGAAATGAGGCCACAGCAGCAGGAGGCGGCCGGGCCCGGCGATGCCTAGGACCCCTGGAAGGAGTGCATGGACACCGCCGTGCAGCTGGCACTGCGGGCTGGAGAGGTGAGCACAGAAGCAAGCGGCCATAAGGTGGAGGTGGGGTGAATCTGGAGGGGGGGAAAGGCTACGGTGGATAGAAGGGTCAAGATGGGAGGCACGGGTCCTCTCGAGGGAGCTTTGGGCTAGCAACGATCAGGGCTTTCGGAGTTAGGGTAAGGGGGCGTGCGGACGATCAGCAACGCTCTCGGCTGTGTAAATCACTCAACGGTTGAGGGATGTTATAAAAGAACCCCTTTTCATCCATGGGAATGAGTGAACTACTTGCAGATATATGGGGTGGGTTCCCACGCCTTAAACCGATTTAGAGTGTGACACTGTAACCCACCCCAAATCTTCGGCTGGGTGATTCAAACCCCGATCGAGACAGTGTGACGCCCCATAAAAAATTGTGGTGGAATCTGTAATTTTCAATACTATTCTTTCCTAAGTTTTAATTTGTCCCTGGTTTTTAACATGGATATTTCAGCTGCTTTGAGCTATGGCCATGAGTTAAGTGCTCCAAGCTAATAATTGTGATTGACCTGCTGGATACATGTTCTGATCCAGGCAGGCCCCCTCACCCCTTCATCCTTCAAAGGTTGATTGGAAGGGTTTCAGTCAAGTTGGCAAAAAGAAACAGTGCAGCAAAACTGCAGTCACTGCAATTTAAGTCATATTATGTCGATTGTAAGAGTGACAGATTGTTTCTTTTCTTCTCCTGTGAGTCACAGAAGAAAGCTGGTTGGTTTCTGTTTTGGTAACTTTTGCACTTGGCATAATGAACATTTCTTTTTTCAGCATTACAAGCTATCTTGTGCGTAAGTACAAAAGTGACCAGCTGTTTTTTTTTTTTTTTGCAGCTGTATTTTCCAGTTTTTGGACTTTCCATCCTGAAGTTACCCTGCGTTTTGATTTTTGGCTAAATATAAGCTTCCCTACTGTGCAGTTACAGGTGTCGTGGGGGGGGGGGGAGGGGCACGGTGAAGGGTTGGTGTATTTCCAGTGGTTAAGCAATAGGCGAAGACAAAATGTAAACACCCATTGGTAAAGAATTAGGAAGACCGCATGGAGAATTTCCAGGTTTGAGCTAATAAGACAGAATCAACAATATTTTGGCGTATAGACTGAGTAACAACTGGTGAAAGAGGTAATGAATGTCAGTGCTGGAAGCGAAATTAGTGCACACCCATAAGGCCTAGTACCACATTCAAAATAAAAGCCGTTTTTTTTATGGACTCTGCTTGTGCCTCCGTGTGCCCCTGTTGCGCCTCTGTGTACCCCTGTTGCGCCTCTGTGTACCCCTGTTGCGTGCTTGTGCCTGTGTGTGCCCCTGTTGCCTGCTTGTGCCTCTGTGTGCCCCTGTTGCCTGCTTGTGCCTCTGTGTGCCCCTGTTGCCTGCTTGTGCCTCCGTGTGCCCCTGTTGCCTGCTTGTGCCTCCGTGTGCCCCTGTTGCCTGCTTGTGCTGTGTGGGTGTGTGTGGAGGGCTCCGTGTGGCTGTGTGTGTGGGAAGCTGTGTGGCTGTGTGTGTAGGAAGCTTTGTATGGCTGTGTGTGTGGGGGGCTTTGTGTGGCTGTGTGTGTGGGGGGCTCTGTGTGGCTGTGTGTGTGGGGGGCTCTGTGTGGCTGTGTGTGTGGGGGGCTCTGTGTGGGTGTGTGTGTGTGGGGGGGCTCTGTGTGTGTCATTTGCGGGAGATAAAGCTAGTGGCATTGTAAATGACAATGCCATTTATTTATGTTAAAAAAGCATTAATAAAAATAATGTCAAGAGCAATGCCAATAGCTCTAACTTTAACAAAGGCAAAACCATTGCATTGTAAATGCTTGTTCTTTCTGTGTATCTGTTTGTTCGTTTTGTCTGTTCCTTGTTGGTGCACATTGGACCACATAACCAGGAGAATTTCAGGTGATATAAAAAAAGTATTTGAAAACAAAATGAGTGAAACACCTAGCAGTAGCATAAATCATGGTCCTGAAGAAGCAGTAGGAGACCTCTGGGCCCCGTTGTAACTGCAGAAACATGTCGACCCAACATCTACCTTAGTAGTTATTTGTTTACACTACTTTACACTGTTTTTAGATTTGGAAATGAATAGGTACCTATTAAAATACTTATTACCTCTCCTTTTCCCGATTTTATACGGTTTCACACCAGTCACTTATTTTCACTTTTCGAGCACTGCTAGTCCGATTACTAACTGATATAGAGACACACCACACTGGCATTATGATGTACTCGAGAGATTAGGCTGAGGTTTTGCCAAATCCTCCAAGGGTACAACAACTTACCTTCATGTTGAAGGATCCCAAATGATGCAGGGTGGCACAGGTCGGAAATCTGATGGGAAAATTTTTTCTCCTTGAGAAAGTACCCTAGGTTTGATTTCGCTGTTGTACCTCTATCTTTTAGGTTACGCCCTTTCAGATACACAGTTAGATTAATTCTCTTTTTTGTGACCCATTGCTACTTGTTGTTGGTAGATATTGAGTTATAGGGGTAGTAGCAGTGCCAGGTCGGTAAACATCCCCTAGGACCTTCCCCCCCTCCCATTTTTGCATTCTTGTTCTTAAGCGCAAACATACACAGGCACACCTCCCCCTGCACGCATGCGCACACACAGAGACACACATACACAAGCGCACATACACGCACGGAGAGACTTCCCCCTCACCCCCCCCGCCGTCGGACACAGAGACACACACACATACACGCACACATACAGACATCCCCCCCCTTCCCCGCTCACCGGCACTCCGGACTTGTGCAGCCTCCGCGGGGCTCTCCCTCGGGCATGGGAGCCCCGCGTCACCACTGCTCCTCCAGGCAGTCCGTGGGCGCGGGCTTCACAAAACGGAAGTCCTGCCCCACGATAGGTTTCGTTTTGCACGCGCACGTCTTGTATTTATTGGTGCTCTGCCAGTGAGCCTTACTCTTTCCCAGCAAGCGCAGTGTTTCATCTGACCTCCGCAGCGCTCTGCAGAAGTCAGCATGTCTGATATTCAATGGCGGGCGCGCCATAACCTCTGCACATGCCTTACTATCAGCGCACGATGGCCTCTCCTCCTGTCTGTTCAAATGTTTAAAAAAATGTATACATATAAAACAAACATTTATAGAGCAGGTCGTATCGCGCATGTCCTTGTTGCCGCCGCACCACTCCGGCCGTGTATACCAAAGTTCGCTCCTCCAGCCCAGCTCAGGCTTTTGCTCTGACATTTCCGCTCTCCGTTTCAAAGTGCCACAAGAGGCTCGTATAGCGCCACAACACGCTCGCTGTCAGAAGAGCTGGAGTCAAGAAGTTGGCGTTGGCTCAGAGGGCAGACTCAGACACTTGCTCAACTGCTATAAGGTGACTTTTCCCAGAATCTCGGTGTCTCCAAGTTATATTACTGTTTTTATTTTTCACAAATATATCAATAATACCAGTTTGTTTACTTGCACACGGTGTTGAAAGCAGATATAAAATGTAACATTCGCGACAACAACGCACATAACGTGTAGACGTGAGCGAATCACTTAAATCTCCCTGTGCCTACCTAAAATAAATGTGTCCTGTACTGGTGCTCAAGCGCCAGTGTTGATTAAGTGCCGGAGTGCCAGAGCACCGGAGACCACATCTCAAATTAAGCACTGTAGCGCCTCCCATGTTAAAAATTAGGGCGGGAGAAAATGGTTCTCTGTGTGGGTAAGTGGAGGAAAAGAATTGAAGATAACAAGATTCTTTTGCACATTTGTCGGGCGTACCCCGCTGGATATTCAACATAGGAAACAGAGAGCAGGAAATGAGAATGAAATGAAAGCAAATTTATAACGCGAAGACTTAGCCCAATGGGCATCAAGGCGCCTAACCCAAAATTATTTACATGTCCCGAAAGATGATTACTGGTAAGCTTTCTTGAAACACCATGTTTTAAGGGCCTTTTTGAAGAGGGGCAGTGAGGATAAGGACTTAAGTTCCACTGGAAGTGCATTCCAGAGGCGCGGGGCAACTGTAGAGAAGGCTCTTCCTCCCCATCTGGTCTTCTTAGACCGAGGGATCACCAAAAGATTCTGTTGTGATGAGCGTAAACATCTGCTGGGGACATAGCCAGAGAGAAGTGATCCCAGCCCAACAGATGTTCCAGCTTTCAGAGCGCTATGCACTAGGCAAATGATTTTGAAGGAGATACAGTGCTCTATGGGAAGCCAGTGGAGGCTCTTTCTGGCTAGTGTTGCAGAGGAAGAGCGGGGAATAACTAGGACAAATCTTGCTGCCGTGTTCTGTACTATTTGGAGGCGCTGGATTAGACCCTTGTTAATCTCAGCATACAGTGAGTTGCAGTAGTCCAATCTTGAACCAACCAACGCAACTACTGTCTGTTTCCTAGCTTGCGAGGAAAGGTAATGCACTATTCCTCGGAGAATTTTGATAATTCCCCAGCAAGTAGCCACAGTTCTATTGACCTAAGGGGTCATTGCCAGCGAGGTATCGAAGATGACCCCTAAATTCCTAGCTGAATGAGAGGGGACCGGGCAGGTTCCCAGGGATTGCGGCCACCATTCGTTTGACCACATATCCTGGTCCCTTCCGAAAATCAGCACCTCAGTCTTGTCGCCATTCAGCCTCAAGGAGTTGACTATCATCCAGTCAGAGACTGATTGCATACAGCTCCTGAAGCTGGACGCAGAGGTGCTAACCGGTTGGGCCAGTGACACCATGATCTGAGTGTCATCTGCGTATGACACTACTTCCATTCCCTGCGCATTTACTAATCTCGCTAGTGGGGCCACATAAATGTTAAATGGGGTCGGGCTCGTCATTAGTGTAGCAGTGGGTGCAGAGACATCAGGCCCATGGATGTGGGACACCCTTTTATCCTTCCTTTACTAACCTCACGGAGAGTGGAAGTATAGACCTGTGTCCCTGCCTTGCATTAAGTCAATGGTACTCCTTCTTTGACAGTGTTCCTATCTGAAGCTCTACATTTTTCAAACATTCCTGTGCCTACTTCAGGTGAAATCCGTGCATGTGGGCATATGGGCCAGTCCACAACTCTTCCTGCCTGAGGATGCAGGGCAGCTCAGAACTCACTAATGTGCTCCCGCTCCCAAGCCCTGGATGCTGCTGTCCTTCTCTTCAACAGGTTATCAGTACAGTGACTGATAAATAGCTCCAATTGCACCGGATAAGTGAGAGCAGATCACGACGGGGCACAGCCTTACTAATAAGATTGCATTTAGGGTTTGGCGCCCGCGCTAATGCTTCTCTGTGACCTTGCAGCTAGGGCAGGAAAAGACAGGGAAGATTATCTCTTTCTATGCCATTTTTACAAGCCCTTCGCAGAACATTCTATTTAATTCTTATTTAAAGAAAAGTTTTAACGAGGCTTGTTGCAAATGTTCTTTACCACTTCTATTTACTTCTTTGTTCCTTCCTCTTTTAAATTCCTTACTCCCACCCTTCCTTCATCCCTCGCCTCACTTAATTCGTTACCTTGTCATTATTTCCTTACTACTTTTAGCCGCAGTGTCTGGCTTCTCCTCCATCCATCCATATATCCACCTCATAGTCCTCCCTCTCAGCAGTCATTACACCTTCTTTTACTCCCTTTTACATTCTTCCTCTTTTTCCCTCCTTAATTCCACCCTTCCTCTCTCACGTCCCTTCATTCGTTGCTGTGCCGTTCTCCCTTTCCTTTCTTCTCACTGTCTTCCTCCCCTTCCATCTCATACTTGTCCCTCCTTTGCAGGTATTTCATTTGTAAAAAATCCCAGCTTGCTTTTGTCCTTAAACCCGTCTTTATTTCATTCTTTGCTGTCACTCTTGCCTTCCTTCTTTCATGCATACGTTATTGCCTCGTTCTCCATCTCGTCCTCTGCGTCAGCCCCGTGCCTGAGGTGCATCATCAGAGCTGTGTGAATAATAACAGCTGTGAGCCCCGTGCTGAGGTGCATCATAAGAGCTGTGTGAATAATAACTGCCGGCATCCCCATGCTCAGGTGCATCATCAGAGCTGTGTGAATAATAACTGCCTCTAGTAGCACGCCTATGTCATAGGTGTGTCACCCTAGGCACAAGTGTAAGCGAGCTGGAACATCCAGCTAATTTTCAACTGTATCAAATATTCAATCATGCTCTTCAAACAAACGTTCAATTCTGCAAAGTTCAATTTATTCTTGTGAAAACATGTTTATTCACATCTTTCCTTTATCAATTCATATTAGGAGTTATTTAAATTCATTCCTTGTTCCAATGCATTTCGGTGCGTAATGCACCTTCGTCAGGGAACGCCTGAAAATTAAACAAATAAAACATCTTAAGTTGTAATATTCCTCACTCACTCATGCCTTAAATAATTTCATTTACGCGCCGTTTAAGTTCATTACGCGCCATTTCTATGTGCGATATAACCATCTGTAGAATGTTCATCATGTACTTCTATCTGGGCTTCTGTAGCACTAAAATTCTTGCTCTTAGCCGCTGTTGAGACGCTGCCTGTTTTCCTCATGTGTGTTTCGATGACCGTTATTCTGTCAGTTAACTATCTATCACAGCTACCTACAAAGGCTTGCTATGTCTTGTGCTCGCGCTCGGCTGACAGTTCTAACTGCTTCGTTTAAGTGGCTGCGCCCAGCATATGCGTCTCACCTTAATCCCAGACTTTTGAGTTTTTAGTTTCTCTGCTACGCGAAGCCTTTCTCCGCTCCGCGCGCTACGGGGATGTTAATTCAAACGCGCCTCCTCGCGCATGCGTATTATGGGTGGTTCACGGCTTTTTTTATATGCTACTCGGAGCTAGCTTTATTGACGCTCTAAGCTGAACAGGCTCTACAGGGACACAGAATCTGTTCTAGGCACTAGTGGGGAATCAATCTGCGAACCATGCTATATGAGGAGCACTAAGTGCTCATGCATTAACCCATAATGTATTCACAATATTACCAATAATGTTGGTCAGCTATGTTCAACAGATAAACCTACATTGCAATTATTACTCAATTCATTAAAGATAGCAAGTAAATTCAGTCCGTTCCTTTAGCCCGTTCGGCTTAAGGCTGCACAAATGGTAAATCCAATAGTTCTCCCTCTTTAAAAGGTTTTTCGTATTCAGGGGTCCTTCTTTTTTAGGAACAATTTCCAAAACGCAAGCCCTCAATTGGCTCACATTGTGCTGTTTATCCAAAAAGTGCACTGCCACTGTAGATTTCAAGGAGCCCGTTCTAATGTTACTTTTATGTTCATTCAAGCGGGTCTTGAGTTTCCTTTCCGTGTGACCTACATATACACATCCGCATGGGCATTTCAACAGATATACAATGTTTGTTGTGTCGCATGTTGCATTGAGGTTTAAGGGAATTTTATATCCTTTCATCGGGTGGTTGACACTCGCACCCTTCATAATGTTATGGCAAATGCCGCAATTTAAACAAGGCACTGTACCTTTGAAAATCTGTTTGTTGATCATTTGTTTAGGAGTTTTTAACAATTCACCCACATTTTTGCCTCTTGTAAATGCGAACATCGGTTCCTTATTGAATATGCCTTTGAAATCCGGCTCCAATTTGACTATCTGCCAATTTTTGTGGATTATCCTTTTGAAATTAGCACTCACATTTGAATATTTGCTCACACAGGTGATCCGTTGTTCCTTGGATTTTGGTTTAACAGTTAGTAATTCGGTTCTCGTTTTTCTTTGTGCTCTCTCCCTTGATTTTTTAATGATCTCTTCAGGGTAACCTCGAGATTCAAACCTTTTGGCCATTATATTTAACTGTTGTTGACAAGTTTCGTATTCAGATACCAACCTTTTGACCCTAAGAAATTGAGAGTAAGGTAAATGGGTTTTAAGTGATTGAGGATGGTGACTTTTGTACTGTAAAAGGTTATTTCTGTCGGTTGGTTTACGGTATAGGTTGGTGTTAAATCCTTTGCCAGCTCTTGTCACCTCTACATCCAGAAATTGTATGATGTTGTTACTTATGTTCCATGTGAATCCTAACCTGTCATTTTTAGTGTCCAGAATCTCTAGCTGTTGTTTTAAAGACTCCTCTGAGCCCCTTCCATATTAAAAAAATGTCATCAATAAACCTCACATACATGAGGAGGTTTGTCGCCCATTCTTCATTATGGTAAATATGTTGTTCTTCGAACGCTGTCATAAACAGATTGGAATACGCCGGTGCGGCGCAATTACCCATCGAGGTACCATTTAGTTGCATAAACCATCTGTCGTTATAAGAAAAATAGCTGTTCAGTAATGTGAACTCCATGAGCTCCATTAGAAAAACCTGTAAATCTTGGGGATATGTGCTTTGCAACAAAGCGCTTTCTATGGCTTCTAGGCCTTCTTTATGTGGTATCGAAGTATACAATGCTTTTACATCGATCGTGGCCATCACTATGTCCTCTTCCACTACCACGTGTTGTAATTTCATCAAAAAATCTGTTGTATCTTTAATATACGATAGGCTCTTGTAAACCAAAGGCTGCAAGTGTTTATCTATGTATTTCCCCACTGGCTCGTGGATGCTCATTTTTGTTGAAACAATTGGACGACAAGGTGGTTTATATAAGTCTTTGTGTACCTTAGGTACCATGTACATTGATGGACTCTTTGGGTTGTCCTGCGTGAGGTATATTTTAGATTTTTCGCTAATTGTGCCATTTTCCACTGCTTTCCTGAGTATGACTTGTAAAGTCTTTCTAATTTCTTCCGTAGGGTTAGCTGGGATCTCCATGTATAAATTCGTGTCCTCTAGATGTTCTTTAACTGTGTTCTCATAAAATTCTGTGTTAAGTATCACCATCGCCCCTCCCCTGTCTGCTTTCTGACATATTATTTTCTCATTCCTTGCTATGCTTTCTATAACTCCAAACTCTTTGCTGGACATGTTCCGTTGTTTGCTTTTTTTGTTGGTGTTGATTTTACTTATCTCCTGTTTACATAAGTTTTCAAACAGATCTATGGTCTTATGAGAGATTGGTGGCATGTATGTGCTTGTTGTTTTCAATCCTCGCAACTCGTCTTCCGGCTCAGGTTCGGGATCTGTGACCACATTCTCAAAAAAATGTCGAAGTCTCATTTTCCGAGTCAACTTGTGCAAAAACTCCAAACCCTTTACCGACCGATGGTTTGCAATACTCAATAAATGCAGTTTGGATTTAATATTGCTAATTATAGAAGAATTAGCCAAAATTCTGGAGGATTTGAGACAAGAAATCGAAACAACCACAGAAGAGCTCAAAAAAGGAGTCTCAGAAGATGAATTAATGAAAATACTAGAGGATATCAATAGTCAACTGACTCGACATACCCAGGAAGTAAATGAGAGGAAACTTAGAAAATATAAAAGGGACACCTTGGATTATAAACTGCAAGAAGTTTATACCTGGGCTGAAATTTATGCCAAACGGCGCCAGACCAAATCATATACATCACAAACAGACACGTCCTCAACAGACAGTGAAAAACCCACTACTGAAACACGAAGTACCTCGAGAACACACAAACCCCAAAATAAGGAAAGACCATCTACATCGGAGTCTTTTTTAGTCGAAGGCCCAGAAGAAACAGAAGACCCCGGAGGGGACGTAACAAAACCAAAAGTAAAACCTCCGCCTCAAACGAGGAACGTGACTTCAAAGAAGGACAAAAAGAAAAATCACTGACAGATAAAGAAAACCTGGTTATAAACATCTCAGATCAACATTTGAATGTAATTCAAATAGAAACACTACAACGAGGGTTGTCATTTGTACCCACCGCGCGCACCAACCAGTTGGAACTAGAGGTTAGCCTCTTTAAGTTGACTCGGAAAATGAGACTTCGACATTTTTTTGAGAATGTGGTCACAGATCCCGAACCTAAGCCGGAAGACGAGTTGCGAGGATTGAAAACAACAAGCACATACATGCCACCAATCTCTCATAAGACCATAGATCTGTTTGAAAACTTATGTAAACAGGAGATAAGTAAAATCAACACCAACAAAAAAAGCAAACAACGGAACATGTCCAGCAAAGAGTTTGGAGTTATAGAAAGCATAGCAAGGAATGAGAAAATAATATGTCAGAAAGCAGACAAGGGAGGGGCGATGGTGATACTTAACACAGAATTTTACGAGAACACAGTTAAAGAACATCTAGAGTACACAAATTTATACATGGAGATCCCAGCTAACCCTACGGAAGAAATTAGAAAGACTTTACAAGTCATACTCAGGAAAGCAGTGGAAAATGGCACAATTAGCGAAAAATCTAACAAAATACCTCATGCAGGACAACCCAAAGAGTCCATCAATGTACATGGTACCTAAGGTACACAAAGACTTATATAAACCACCTTGTCGTCCAATTGTTTCAACAAAAATGAGCATCCACGAGTCAGTGGGGAAATACATAGATAAACACTTGCAGCCTTCGGGTTTACAAGAGCCTATCATATATTAAAGATACAACAGATTTTTTGGTGAAATTACAACACGTGGTAGTGGAAGAGGACATAGTGATGGCCACGATCGATGTAAAAGCATTGTATACTTCGATACCACATAAAGAAGGCCTAGAAGCCATAGAAAGCGCTTTGTTGCAAAGCACATATCCCCAAGATTTACAGGTTTTTGTAATGGAGCTCATGGAGTTCACATTACTGAACAGCTATTTTTCTTATAATGACAGATGGTTTATGCAACTAAATGGTACCTCGATGGGTAATTGCGCCGCACCGGCGTATGCCAATCTGTTTATGACAGCGTTCGAAGAACAACATATTTACCATAATGAAGAATGGGCGACAAACCTCCTCATGTATGTGAGGTTTATTGATGACATTTTTTTAATATGGAAGGGCTCAGAGGAGTCTTTAACCACTTGGCTGCTAAGGGGTTTTCCCCTCCTGTGCTGCATATTTATGAATCCCATTATACATGACGAGTTGACCTTGTCATGAGCACAGATCCAGTGTGCCTCATGACGAGTTCACCTTGTCATTAGCATGCAAGTGGTTAAAACAACAGCTAGAGATTCTGGACACTAAAAATGACAGGATAGGTTTCACATGGAACATAAGTAACAACATCATACAATTTCTGGATTTAGAGGTGACGAGCTGGCAAAGGATTTAACACCAACCTATACCGTAAACCAACCGACGGAAATAACCTTTTACAGTACAAAAGTCACCATCCTCAATCACCTAAAACCCATTTACCTTAGTCTCAATTTCTTAGGGTCAAAAGGTTGGTATCTGAAGACGAAACTGGTCAACAACAGTTAAATATAATGGCCAAAAGGTTTGAATCTCGAGGTTACCCTGAAGAGATCATTAAAAAATCAAGGGAGAGAGCACAAAGAAAAACGAGAACCGAATTACTAACTGTTAAACCAAAATCCAAGGAACAACGGATCACCTGTGTGAGCAAATATTCAAAGGTGAGTGCTAATTTCAAAAGGATAATCCACAAAAATTGGCAGATAGTCAAATTGGAGCCGGATTTCAAAGGCATATTCAATAAGGAACCGATGTTCGCATTTACAAGAGGCAAAAATGTGGGTGAATTGTTAAAAACTCCTAAACAAATGATCAACAAACAGATTTTCAAAGGTACATTGCCTTGTTTAAATTGCTGCAATTGCCATAACATTATGAAGGGTGCGAATGTCAACCACTCGATGAAAGGATATAAGATTCCCTTAAACCTCAATGCAACATGCGACACAACAAACATTGTATATCTGTTGAAATGCCCATGCGGATGTGTATATGTAGGTCACACGGAAAGGAAACTCAAGACCCGTTTGAATGAACATAAAAGTAACATTAGAACGGGCTCCTTGAAATCTACAGTGGCAGTGCACTTTTTGGATAAACAGCACAATGTGAGCCGATTGAGGGCTTGCGTTTTGGAAATTGTTCCTAAAAAAGAAGGACCCCTGAATAAGAAAAACCTTTTAAAGAGGGAGAACTATTGGATTTACCATTTGTGCAGCCTTAAGCCGAACAGGCTAAACGAACGGACTGAATTTACTTGCTATCTTTAATGAATTGAGTAATAATTGCCATGTAGGTTTATCTGTTGAACATAGCTGACAAACATTATTGCTAATATTGTGAATACATTATGGGTTAATGCATGAGCACTTAGTGCTCCTCATATAGCATGGTTCGCAGATTGATTCCCCACTAGTGCCTAGAACAGATTCTGTGTCCCTGTAGAGCCTGTTCAGCTTAGAGCGTCAATAAAGCTAGCTCCGAGTAGCCTATAAAAAAAGCCTTGAACCACCCATAATACGCATGCGCGAGGAGGCGCGTTTGAATTAACATCCCCGTAGCGCGCGGAGCAGAGAAAGGCTTCACGTAGCAGAGAAACTAAAAACTCAAAAGTCTGGGATTAAGGTGAGACGCATATGCTGGGCGCAGCACTTAAACGAAGCAGTTAGAACTGTCAGCCGAGCGCGAGCACAAGACATAGCAAGCCTTTGTAGGTAGCAGTGATAGATAGTTAACTGACAGAATAACGGTCATCGAAACACACATGAGGAAAACAGGCAGCGTCTCAACAGCGGCTAAGAGCAAGAATTTTAGTGCTACAGAAGCCCAGATAGAAGTACATGATGAACATTCTACAGATGGTTATATCGCACATAGAAATGGCGCGTAATGAACTTAACGGCGCGTAAATAAAATTAGTTAAGGCATGAGTGAGTGAGGAATATTACAACTTAAGAGTGTTTTATTTGTTTAATTTTCAGGCGTTCCCTGACGAAGGTGCATTACGCACCGAAATGCATTGGAACAAGGAATGAATTTAAATAACGCCTAATATGAATTGATAAAGGAAAGATGTGAATAAACATGTTTTCACAAGAATAAATTGAACTTTGCAGAATTGAACGTTTGTTTGAAGAGCATGATTGAATATTTGATACAGTTGAAAATTAGCTGGATGTTACAGCTCGCTTACACTTGTGCCTAGGGTGACACACCTATGACTTAATAGGCGTGCTACTAGAGGATTTAATACATACACTCCAGGAGGGGAGTGATACCCCAGAGCACAGTTTGAAACGGATTTAAATTTTTTTTAAAAAGGCGGTGCACAACCCATTTCCTAGAAGCTGAATAATAACTGCGTCAGCCCCGTGCGCGAGGTGCATTATCAGAGCTGTGTGAATAATAACAGTTGTGAGCAACAGCATACTCTTGCACACACGCTCACTGCTCACCAATTCAAAGTTTGCTAAAAATGTTATGCAACGCATTGTCATACACAATGCCAATAACTCAAACTTTAATGCTGCGAGCCCTATTGCATTGTAAATGCTTGTTTAAGGATACTGTGGACTACTGAGTTCTAGTATAGAAGCAGCATGTGCATCCTGGGTTACATTCAACAGAATCAGTGGAGTATTGTGTTTATTTCTGAAATCTTCATCTGACGTATTGTTGAGCCTGTTTGGGAGGCTTCATCTGACACTGTGTCAAGTAGTGAACCCAACCGTGTACTTATTGTGTCCAGTTCATGAGGCCACCTATAGCATAGTGTCCTCTTCTGAAAGTCACAGTTAAGGGCACTGTACAGAGGAATGGCCAGAAGTAAAACACAGTGTGAGAGGTTTGAACTCTAGCTTTTTCGGACAGCAATGAAGTGGCATTCTCTCTGGTTTAAGGACCACCTGAAAAATATGTATTAACTGCATCAAATTAACATACAGCGCACACTGTGGCAGATGCAGTAAGCTTCTATTTCAGAATGTAGAAGAGGATTACACTTTAATCTTCAAAACACCAACCAATACAAAGCTCACCTACATTGACACTTTTTTAAACCATAATAAACGTAGTAGGACTTATTCCACAACTACATAGCACAGAACCCTTATCTGCCTTCATAGAATCTACCAAGAGGAACCACATCCTCTCCATAATCAAGTCTCCCCTTTCTTACTCGGCCTCTTTTCTTACTGCTCTGCCCAAAGGTAAGTGCTCAATCTGCTATTATTTGCTTTGTGTGCGCCCGCTTTGTTTTCACCTTAAATCAGGATTCTCTGTTAGGTTCCACAATTTGCAAAGCGCAGTGCCTTCTACGCAATGCCAGTAGACACGGTTCCTTTTAATTGTGGTCTGAGCTTGCCAGACCTTGGCGTGGTCCTGGAGCAAGTGTGTGAGATGGTTCTTCGATCCACAAGGACCTAGAGGCTGATGCAAGTTTGAAAGCTTCAGCCCAGTCCGATGAGCCTGGTCCTAATCCATCATGGTCGGGGTCTGTTCCTATTAAACGTCTCAAGTTGGCAGACCTGGTGTTAGACCCTTCAAGGGATTCGGATATGCTTGAGCTAGAAGACCAGTCCCACTACAGGTCATTAGAAGAGACTCCCTTGGATAAGGTGGCCCATAGAATTCACAAACTTCTTGATAAAGAGGTGAGTGGTTGCCTGAGAATCGAGTGCCTACTTCTCTCCTTTGAGGTGAAAGTCTCCTAGATGCCGGAGGTTGATGGCAAAATGTCAACATACTTCGCCAAATACAAAATGGGCCACATAAATGCCCTCCAAAGGCCTTGGAAGGCCTTTAAGAATAAACTCCTGGACCTTGAAGATCCACCTGCCAGAATACTGAAAATGGCAGAGGAGGCCAAGTACCCTGGGAATTTGATTCCCTCGGATATTATTTGAAGAAGGGTGCAAAGAATGATTCACTTCTTAGGCAATGCTAATTGTGCCCTATTGACCAAATGTACACATTTACTTTTTATCATGACCTTACAAGTTGGGCTGGTTGAGGGAGGATGGCCTCTTCTGAGAGCCTTTCCTCAAGGAGTTGAGTAGGTTTGTCATAGCCTTGGTCATCCTGGAAAAGGCACAATATCCATTACAAAGGTCTTTGAGCCCAAGATGCTTGGCTGAGCCGGTCAAGGCAGGTTATGCTTGCCTGGCCAGTCGCTTTCGCAAGACTTCTGGAGAAGTTTAATTCCCAGACGATCGTGACAGTTTCCGCTCCAGGATCAAGCCAAGTTTGGAATCTTCTTCCCTTCATAGAAGGGAGAGACAGGCTACACTCATCCAGTGGTACCGAAAGTCTGTCAATCCTGGATTAGAGGCAGCTCTGAAATGGACTACCAACATCTCTCCAGACTCAAAATTACACTTCTTTAGAAAGTAGTGCAAATCAAGTTTTTGTTGGACATCTCATCTAGCCATCTCCCTGTTGTCAGGGTCCTGTTCGCTAGCACTACATAAACGTTCAATCTATTAGGATGAATCAGTGTAATGGAGCAGTGGTATTAGGACACTCAGAGATATCTTAGAGTTTCCTCGGTTATATAATTTAGAGGAAGTCAAGTAAATTCTAAAATATATTTTGTTAAATATTTGTTACTAACAGTGTGAATGAGATATCTTGTAAAAAGTATATATGGAAACAGGAACCAAAATAATAAATATATATGCCTGAGGCATGATAAATACCCAGATATACTGAGCATTCAACATCCAACCACTCCGATATTGTATAAATCTGAGGGGAGAAGCCAATTTGGTAATTACTACAGCAGACTGGGGAAATGGTTAAATAGAACGGTGCATTAGGTGGCTTTAATAAGAGATTAATTTTTGTTTTGTACTTATCAAGCATGTACAACACCACCACCCTCACCACATCCCCTGGATTACAGTGGAAAGTATTTAAACTGAAGGGCTTTCTGGCAATACTGTCCTGTGGTCAAGTTGGTCAATGTTAACAGTATATGTTAAGTGGCTGCAACAAAATGTTATTTTTCTCACAGTACAGTTACTATGGCAATCATGGGTGGGGGACCACATTAATATGTCACAGTGCTACTTATCTGTAAATGGATACAAGCAGCAGGAGCAGCAGCACACTAGTCCACCCAATGCCTCTTATGGAGTGTGTGCTAACTGCTATATTAATGAGCATTGGAAGAACCAATAAGTCAGGCATTGGCTGAAGCCTCCTGGCAAATCTTGTTTTGCCATGGTTTTTGCAAAACCTAAATGTTTGGAGTATGCCGGCCCCTCGTCACTCTAGACCAAAAAATAATAATAATTTGCAACACGCAATTAGCCTAAAAAAACACCCACACATTACCATTGTTCTCCCAGGCACTGAAGAGGACTACTTAAAAGGTCAGTCTGGCATTGGATGAGAAGCAAATAGGAAAGAAAGGAGAGAAAGAAAAACCGTAAAAGAGAATAACTTAATACAACGTTTCCAATGGCTAGCTTCCAATCTAGCATGCTGTGAAATAGCAGTCAAAAAAGCAAAACACTACAAAAGGAATTTATAAATGCATTCACAGGAGGTAGGATCTGTTAAAGCTGGGATGTGCATAAGAAGGATCCTGCTATCACATGCTCTAAACACAAAAACAACACTAAGGTAATTATAAAGTATAAACAAAAACAGTGGGACTGAAGGGAACTAACGTGCACAGATGTGCTCCTTGTGAGAGCAAAAAGCAGTCACTCAAGTCAAGTTAATCCGAGGCTTAAGTAGGCTGACCCATTGCCCCATGCTATGTGCTGCAGTGGGCAGATGCAAAATGTGACTCCCACAACAGACCATTGGTTGAAAAGAGGTGGATGAAAGTCCCTATATGTAAGTATATTATACATATTTTATGTACAATCAAAATGTCTTGGCTAATGCCAGACCTAACAAAGGAGTTGCTTTGCCTCTAGCAGTCAAAACCCAAGGTCTACTCCTACAAAGACACATTTAGAAGAGCAATCCGTTGGTGCTTTGCAGTATAGTTAATAGTGGGACCAGAAATGGGTTATGGGACTTCTTTAGAACTGAGTTCCTTATGAGCAATACTTAAGCACACTGTGAGGATCCGTCAGAAGTGTGGAACAGGGCACAGAATCATGCTCAGCCAAGGTCCCTGTGCATTTCTTGCAAAACTAGCAGTTTAATAGTAATCTTAAATACTATATGTACTTAAGACGTCTTAAAAGCCACAATGTCTTCCAATCAAGACAGATTGCAACTTGTCGGCTTCATGTCAAAATATAGCAACAGACAGCAGATTCGCTGATCACAAGAAAAAAGGTTAATATTGACTCATTTTGTCTGAGCTATTTTTCAAAGAAACATTTCAGCGAGCAGGGAAAACATTTTTGCTGTTCAATTAGGTACGACAGTTATAGCCATCCATCAAATACGCCCCATTTACACTCAGCTGACAAAATGTTTACGTGGACACATCACATGTACATTTTATTTATTATAGAAGAGATTCATCTCTTTTGACATCGCCTAGCTGGTAGAATAAAATGAAATGTCACCTGAATATCAAGGAATCGCTGAGAAACGGAGGGGTATCTACCAAAACCAAGCATTGGATTTGAAAGAAAAAGTACTTCATTAAAGAAGTATATGCTATGAGCAAGTACTGGCAAATGTAGAAGTAAAATGGGATACAATTGTGTGGCTCTAAATGTGTTTACCACAAAGCAGACAAGGATTAGAAACAACTGTCGCCCCAATGGATCTACAGCAGCACCTCTCCCACCAGACATACTCGACATCTATTGCATCCCCCATGACAGTGTACTAAAATAGGGGAAGCAAACTAGTATAGGTACTCACCAAACTGGTGAGTAAGGGGTTAAACCGGCATGGCTGGAATAGCTGATTTCACTTACCGTCCAGGTGTTGTACATTTATTCTCAAATCAAAGGTCTGTAGAATTCCCTTTCCCTTGTATGTGCAAAAATTACTATTTAAAATATTCTTTAGTAGCCTTTAATATCAGAAGAAAAACAATATTAAATCAGTGTGACCATTTCTTTAAAAAGTCTGAATATGGCTGATGAAGGAAGATAGTCGAACTACAGCTATTTCCAAGCAATGACTTACAGTCGTTCTCCCGAATCCAAAGCGTCACGTTTCCCTTTGGGCGCTTAAGTTAGATCGCAAAGCAGGTTCCCAGCGAGACGGCCTGCGTTGAGAAGATCTGAGCCGCTCATGCATTTTAGGTCTCGGCCTGATCCAGCGCATGCGCTGGTCTGGCTGAGACATTTAGTAGCTGCTTTGAGAAGTGCTACTTTCCCGGCAACCAGCTTACTATCACGCGCACAAGAGTGCGCGCGCATGCGGGTAATAGCAAGCTGGTGGCCGGCAAGGTAGCATTTGCAGTGACGCGCATGCTCACCACTCGTGGTTTTTTTAAAATGTAATTTCTCGGCCGCGCGGCCAATGCTTGTTTAACAGCTCCCCAATCCCCACTCCCGACACACACATACTCTGTCTCTCTTTCGCTCTTTCTGATAGGCAGCTTTTATTGGAAAATTAAAGCTGCTACACGTTTATAAATTGATATTGGGCTAGACTCAACCAAACCGATTATTTTGCTCATATTTTCATTGTTGTAGTCGCAAATCTATCTTTGTATTCAGGTCATCGGGAAATACTGCTGTTAAAACTTGAAACAATATGCCAAGCGTCACCTTGAACAAGGCTGCAAATTAACTTCCATTTTGAGAAAAATTGCATTTATTTTACTTTTGAGGAAATGTTTAAGTGATAAATGGTTTTGGCAATATTTTGCTGATGTTTTAATGTTGTGTACTTATAAAAAAAAAAATCTATTTACAAAATGTGAATTTTTATTGAGGACCGTACCCTGGCACAAAAAATAAATTAAAAGGACCACTCGTCGGAATATTATTTAGCCATGCAATATGCCACTAAAACAAACGTTTTATCGGTTAGAGACGTCAAATTTGATTTGGTTTCGATAAGGTTTTGCTCGGGCACATATCCATTCCACCGGCAAGCATATTCGCGCCTGCTTCATGTCAAATCCCACTAGAGGGCAATGTCGGTCTATGTTTTGAGCGACGTCTGCCTTGGCTTTAGGAATTCAAGGGTGGTAGGTCAAATCTTACAAACAATGTAGTATAGTAACCAAGTTAAAAGTAAACAATGTACTCGCCGTATTCTTTCGGAAGAACATTTTTTTTAAGTTCTGCTAATTTTATGTCTTTAAATTCCTAGCAAAAGAAACAAGCATCTGCAATGCAATAGGTCTCGCATTTATGAGAGTTTGAGCTATTGGCATTGTAAATGACAATGCCTTTTATTAATGTGCTGTGTTTAAAACAGATAAATAAGAGGTATTGTCATTTACAATGCCAATAGCTTAAACTCTCTCAAATGCGAGACCTATTGCATTGCAAATGCATGCTATAAAAATTTAAAAGTGTTAGGAGAGAGCGTGTCCTTCCTACAACAACAGGCAGGACAAAGCTACTTGAGAAAATAGTACTCGGAGGCTGTAATTAAAGCCTACCGGCAACCACACATGCAACAGGGGGTGTCACTACGAGAGGTTGCAAAATGAGACAAGGCGGTACTAAGGTGGGAATACTAAGCCTTTTGACCAATGAACAGCCACAGTTTAAAGTGGGCAATGACACAAGACAATGAAAAATGTGGGCAGAGCTTCTAGTCCCTACCTCAATACAGAATGCCTCACAGAGCAGCGCATGAGCTGCCCAGGCTCGACCTAAAACGGAACAACTGATTCAGGCCCTGAAGCCAAGAAAGCCAGGGGGGATACCAGACACTAAAAAATAGGGAAAGTCGGTCAGAGGTATCACGGGGTGCTACATCTGGTGTGAACAGTCCTAGATTCTGGTAATCGTATTCAGCATTCATAGTGTGGGTAAGAAATATTCTAACTATAAAAATACAAAATAACATCTGGGTGGACAGTGCTCTAGTTAAGGGTATAGTAGACATGATTAAGGAAGACATTTCCTACGAGACTATCCCGAGAGATGAGACACTAGTATACATAGGATGGAACGTAACCGGATATGGAGCTACTCTGAGTGAGAAACAGCAAGCTAAGAGATCTTCCCGATTTGGATTGTACCCCATCAGGGTCACCGGGGGTCTGCAAGGTACTGGCAAGAATCCCAGAGCTCAGTTAGGGAAGAGTATCTGCACTGAAACATATGTTTTTGCGTCCCAGACATCCCCTTCGTTCTTAGCAGCAGGGTATCTATTTCATCTGCCATGATAGAGCCTATACATGGTTGCCCCCTGACTTTTCGGGCACATGTTTTGTTTCGTTCCTGTTGCCTCCCACCTACACAGCGGCGGCAGATTACCACAAGACAAGGATAGTTAGAGGTGTCATCAGTAAAGAAGACACTGCAGGACAAGAGTTTGGAGACTTCGTAAAGGGTTTTCTGCCGTTCTGGGGACCCATGGTTAACAGCAGGAACATAAGGCAATTGACAAGGGTGGTTGAATCCACCGTAGTTGAAACTGCTGGTGCCCTTAGTAACTTGACTGCTGAGCTCCAGTCAGATCGTCTCATGACCCTTCAGAACAGGGTTGCGTTAGACATCATACTTCACAGTTCCAGTGATTACTGCTGCTTCCTTGGAAGCCTCCCTATCTGCAGCCCGATGTTTCCAACCTCCAACTGTGTATGGATGGATATCTACTGCTCATATAATACACCAAGCTAAACCTCCCACCACTAGATAACTGAAGATTTATATAAAGCAAGTGATCTGGTTATGCTAGAAGATACTCTCAAATTGTGTCAAGACACCAGTTTAGGGCATAAAATGGGCAGCATGAACTAGCCACCTCATTCTACAAGTCTTTCAACAGGACAGGTGGTGGCTATCCATTTGCATGAAAGAAACTGGGCATAAGCAAAGACCCATACCTTGTTTGTCTGATTGTAGAATGGCCAGACGGAATATCCTATTTTGAGTTCAGGGTTGAACAGGAAGTATGGTCCTATCTGTTGGATAGCTTAATTTGTTAATGGAACTGTTGGAAACTCTGTGTGTGACCTGTTGACCAAAGGTCAGAATCTCATTAGACCTGACTCAACATTTCATCCTTCTGAGGTTGATAAAATGAGAACTGGTAGTGAATAATAATTCGGTTATAAACTTTTTATATAAATCAAACATCTTGGAAGGGATTGTTCATTATAAGATTTACCACTATTATTAGTATTTAAACAGTCACTCTGGTGGGATCTCTGATCTAAATAAGTGTTTCTTCACCAGAGACTGACCCTCTCAGCGGTGTTACTGTGGCATCACAGATGTACTTCCCCACGATGTTCCATAATGCAGTTCCGAGTAACAAACTGCTCTCACTTTTGATGCTAGCTTATATGGAAGATAACCAATGAGGTGTTGTTTTGTGAACGGAATTTGCCACAATGTCGGCCATTTCGCCATACTGCTCAGCATGCCACACCACAGGCCACTTCTGGTGATCAAATCCACCAGAATGGATCATGGGGCTTGAAATTAGAACAGCAGTTAACAGAATGGACGGGAAGGTGGATTTTAAGAACCAGTAGTGGGCTTAGATGGTGAACACACTACATTCAGCACTGCAGCTGGGCCGTAACCTGTTTTGGAGTTCCGAACAAAGCACATCATACAGCAGGTTGCCGGTTCAGTTGCTACATTTACCAATGAACTCCGACTGCAAACCTGAGCAAGGGTGTTCCAACCAAAAGTGAAAAGATAGAAAGAGTTAAAACAGGGAGGCATAGTGTTGATGGGCCGCCATCTGAGACAAGAAAAGCACAATTTTCTGCGGCCCAGCACAGCTGTTTTTACAAATACATCTAAACAAACAAGCAATCGTAAGGGCTAGTAAATCAGAGGACTAACGCGCAATAGCGCTGTGTAAACTTAAGGGGCGGGGGAGGATGCTGAGAGGGGGCCCATAAGCGTGAACGGGAAAAAGACTAATGATTAGCCGGTAACGTGCATTCCCCATGAGTGTAGTAAAGGAAAAGGGGAATAAATGCCCGCAGTGATGCACAACTGATCGCCAGAGAGGAATGCGCACAGGTGACAGCTTACTGAATAACGTGGCGTGGAAACTGAGGCATATGTCCACCGGACAGGAAGGAGCAATGAGGGGATAGCTTTTAAAACAAGCATTGGCCGCGCGGCCGGGCCGCAAAATGAAATAATAATTTATTTATTTTAAATGTGAGTTGCGCGCGGCGAAAAAAAGTGCTGTGCACGTCGCACGCGTGCTTGTGCTGGGGCGGGTGAGCGGATCGCCGCTTTTGGAAGCACTTCCAAAAGCGGCTTCTAAATATATCGGCCGAGATCAGCGCATGCGCTGGATCAGGCCGAGACCTAAAAAACATATGTGACATGGTCATGTGAGAACTTGCAACATGAACAAGTGAGCACCAGAAATATCATTACAATCCAGAATCTAAGGGCCTGATTTAGATCTTGGTATACGGGTTTCTCCGTCACACCAGTGACATATATCCCGTCTGCCACAATATAAATCCCATTATATCCTATGGGATTTATAGGTTGGCGGATGAGATATCCGACACCGTTGTGATGGAGTAACCATCCACCATGATATAAATGAGGCCTAAGTTCGGGGAGCTGTGGTTAATATTGTACTTTCCTAATGCATAACTTGCAATACACTTTCACTCTACAGTGTCGGTTTCTATTGATTAAAAATTAAAATGAACATATATTTCTTTCTGAGATTTTAGGTCATGTGGACTAGACAAAGAGAAATCCAGTGACAAATCGATGATGGATACTTCACCTACCAGAGCAGACCTCTTCAGGCATCACACCAATTACAACAGAGACTTGGACCGAGGAACCGCAGTGTAACACAAGCAAGCAGAGATATAGCCTTATCAGCCACAGTTGCAAAGAGTAGCAATAATTTATGAGCCTAAACACATGAAACACAAACTATACTGTTTGGAAACTAAACCAATGTACAACAAATTTATGTTGCATAATAAAGGCCAACATTTCAAACATTTATTGAAAATAGGCTAAGACAATGATGTGATTTTTCGACCTGCAGATTTCTGCTGTTCTGATACTTTCTAGAAGATCTCTGCAACACTTCTCCATGTATGAGAAAACACATCAAGAAAGTAAGTTAGTATAAAAGGAATCCAGATCTGCGCAGGCCCAGAATAAGGGACATGTTATATTATGGGGCAGCCTGAGGATCGAGGTACAGTTGATAAATTGGTTAAAAAAAAACAATGAGAGGGACAAAGAATAAACATATATGTAAATAATTATAACATGCATTATCTCAGCCAGACGCAGAATTTGAAGCTAGATATAAAAAAAACCTGGTCTACGGGAAAATCCACAAGTAAAAGACAACCGCACATTTTTGTCCAGAGGATAAAATAAATCAGAATTGGCAGTTTGAGCCCCCGGGGGCGGTTCCCTTCTGTAATCATGTTGTTATCTGACTTGGTAAACATGTTGTTAACTAACATGGCTGCTTTATTGGCCAAATCAAATAGAGTTGTCACTTAAGAAAGGTGGCAGATAAGCAATGGGGGTGCCCACTAGGCCGCAAGGGTTTGGACCTAGGCAGGGGGATATTGGCAGGTGGAATGCAGGGATATGACGTTTGGGTCAGGAGTGAAATGACTGTTAATGAAGTGAAAAGGGCTTGATGCTGAATGGGTGTTTTCTTGGGGGTGTATGCAGTTTGTGTGGGGGTGGGACGGGATAGGTTGATTAATTGTATTAGCAAGATGAGATTCTTTACTGTGTATTGTTAAATGTAAAAGATTCAGTTGCCTACCTGTCCTAATAAAGCTGTCCTTTGCTCTTAGACTGGACTGTTCATTTTTGCTCCCTTTCACCGGGAAACAATGCCTCGCAGGTGTGACGCACATGGAAACGAATATGCCTGGGAATAAGTCTGCAATGACCCCCACTGACAACAAGATCTGCACAAAACCTCAATGCCAATGAAATTGTGTATTGAGCGTGAGAGATAAATCCTATGCCTCCGATCAATGTCATGCGAACTTCACCCAAAAAATAAAATACTGACAACTCAGCCAGAGAGAAAAAGAACCCGGTAGCTGATCATGGCCTTTCAATTCAATATCTGCATTATAATGGTATTTTAAACCGGCGGTATGTCCAAAACGTGCCGCGTTTAAAACATTTGACATACCGACTTTCAAAGATGTGTTGGGTAAAAGTACCTCGCCTAGAAGAAACATTTTACAACAAGCGGGAGGCGGCTCGGGCGCAGCACGTCTTCCGGAGACGTGCGCGTTCACAGAGCTGAATCGGCTCGTGCACAGGCCAGTAGCGGCTCGTGCACAGCTCCAGCTCCCTTGCCAGTTAACACGGTGACTATAGAACTCGCTGGCGGGAGCGCTTCGCGCTCCAACGCCAGCTCGCCCTAAAAAATAATGTTACTCTCGTCCATGCATCCTATCTCATGAGTGATCGACCAGCGTGACGTTTCAAAACATTATTTGATCGCTAAGCCTTATACCAGGTATTACGGTACAGAATATGGTACCAGTTTTTTAACACTTTTTTTCATCAACACTTAAAATTCTGATCTTACTCATGCAGCAGTATGTGACAGTCTGATAACATGACAGCTAATCGCTATTAGGCCATATAGCCGCATATATGAGGAGGCGTCTTTCGCGGCGGAGATGATATAGTTGATTAGTAATTTATATGTTTTTTTCGAGTTGACCCTCATATGCAGCAATGTTTGCACAGTGCCATTATTAAAGGGGACCAACCATTTACACACCTATCTTTGGCAGCCCCTCTATGGGACAGTCCAATCCAAACTGGTTGTTCACGTCTCCACCAAACAATATTTGTTGAACTCTGTCTTCAGTGTGTTTCCTGTTAATTTTCTGTACTTTGCTCCATCAGAACCTTAATTTCTTTCAGTTTGTTGCCTAGATTCAAGTATCGTCTATTTTTCAGAAAGAGTTTTTCTTCTTGTGAGACTCTGTTTACTATATTTTCTTTTACTGATAATTCTGTCGGAGTCGTATGAAGTAGGGGACGTTTCTTACTTAATCTTTGTTATGAAGTCCCGGGACAGTTTCTCTTTTTATTCATGTGTTATATTGATGACTAGATGAAACGTGATGCATCAGTATACTTTTTGTAATTTTGGTGTTCAGTTTGTTGAATTACTCTCAGTGGATGCAGTTTCAGCTTTCTAAATTATCTTTCGATCGGCTGTCCGTGTTACCTTTCATTTATGAAGTGCTGCTTGCCGACAACACCGAGAGAGTGCGCACTTGCAGGTAGGTGTTACTACCAGAGCCCAACAACAGACAAACGCCTGCCTTCTATGAACCCAGCAGATGAGATTGTGTCTGTTCCTAAAACAAAGCCGTTTAAAATTTAAAATTCCGGAGTCTCCCGCCTGAATCGGGTCTATTCTCTATTGACATGTATGAGTTAGCCGCGAGTCCCGACATTCGCCCCACAGCTTTCAAATTTCACCAGCCGCCACTGCATAAACTTCCCTTCATGCAGAACAAATACAAAGCTGTCGGCTGCAGTACAGTGGAGAAGGCCTGGGCACCGGAAGTACACGTTACGTTTCACTTTCACTCATATACACAGAAGGTTCATGCGACCGGGAGCAAGGCAGGACAGACACACACACACAAAGCTTCCATCCTGCACAAGCTTCCCTAATAAACAGCAAGTACAACATGGGGAGACGCAGTCCAAGCTTCTCCCACACACACACACACACTAGGTACAGCACAGGCAGCAACAGTACAAGCATCCTCCATGCATAAGCTTCTCTCGCACACAGCTGCTACACGAGGAGACTCCGTGCCAGCTTCTATTACACCCAATCTCACACACACACCAGATACAGCACAGGCACCAACAGTGCAAGCATCCTTCAAGCACAAGCTTCCCTCGTACACACCAAGAACAACATAAGGAGATGCAGTGCAAGCTTCCATCACACACACACACACCAAGTATAGCACATGTAGCAAAACTTCAAGCGTCCTTCCTGCACAAGCTTCCCTCACAAACAGCAGGTACAGCATGAGGTGAAGCAGTGCAAGCTTCTCTCAGATACATGGTGGTTCAAAGTTCTATCACACACGCACACCAGGTACAGCCGAGGCAGCAACAGTGCAAGCATCCTTCATGGACAAGCTTCCCTAATACACAGTAAGTACAACATGGGGAGACTCAAGCACACACACACCACGTACAGCAGTGTAGGAAAGTGGGGTATTATGCAGTGAAGCTGGGTAGACTTCGCTATGCAATACCTTCACGCCACCTCAAATAGGTCCTTAGTCTTCACACAAAAAAATCTATAGCTCAGTCCGGTTAGTGTGAAACAGAGCAGTCCGGCTTTACTAGAAGAGCGGGTGTTAAGAATTTCAGAGTACCAACATAGACAATAAATAGTTGACACAATTCAAAAGAAATTTGACACCAATTCAGACAAGCATTGGCATAGCCAAAAGGTCTCACCTTTGGGACCTTATAAGTGTTTAGCCATGCAACAGTTGATGTTGTTGCACCAAGGATATTGTGCTGGATAACCAAACACTTATAAGGTCCCAAAGGCGAGACCTATTGGCTATGCCAATGCTTGTTAACATTTACCTTTAAGCACAGCATCACGGTGATCGCCTGAGCTGTGGAGTGGATGTTCGAACGTGTACCGCAAAAGGACCACTTTTCTTTCGCATTACCAGACACACTGACATTGACGAACCAATAAACAACCACTTCCAGGTCATGAATTTATCAGAGCGATTACGATAAACTAAACATTAATGTGGTAGAACGTTAACTTGCATTGTTCTGATTACAAAATTGTTTTTTTCTTTTAGATTAACCCTAGAATTTGATGTGCATTTCAACAAACCTGTCCAAACCTTACATTTTTTTCAGGCAAACACGTTTGCCTTGAGAGCTGAAAACTCACTTGCACGCATCATCCTTAAGATCCCCAAATAATCTCGGACATTGTGCTATGTCATGCACTTCAGATCGGTCATCCATTCAAGTCTGAAGTCTTCATAGAACCATATTTAGGCCAAGACCGCATCACAGAGGATGCCCTACGATGCTTTTTAAAGGTTTCCTCTCTTAACAAACTAATTAAAGTCATCGCTGTTCCCAGTGAAAGTGTGCAGGATTGCCCACAGCCTTCCCTCCTTGCCACTCAACACTGCTGCCTCAGTCATGGCTAGCAAGCCAAAATGCTTCTACTAAAGAAAGGTAACACCCTGATGCTACATTTGAGGTTTGGGAGAAAGGGACAGGGCCACAAAAATGCAATGAGTGTCTCCCACTTGACCTATAATTTTTTAGATTTGGCTAAAAACAGCTCTAATGGGCATCTCATCCTAAGCATTTAAACGCATGGCCTTCGGCGTTTAGCCTCTCTAGGTTAGTGGTTTGCAGATTCGCGGGAAGGGATACGGGGACCACACAGCCTGAAAAAAGCAACCATGTGGTACTGCCAGGCTCAGCTACTTACAAAAGGAATGAGACCGATGTGGGCTGAGACCAGAATTAGTAGAAGGAATGTTTTAAGCAGTAAATAAAGGAAAAACCGAACGACCCTGGCTTTGACTAAAGCTCGCCCTGAAAGCATAAATTCAGCGTCACTGTAGAGAACAGACGGTACCTAAACCCAATGACAAAAATAATTGAGGCAGCGCCACACAGCATAAAGACAGGGATCAAACTCTGTACATCCCTTTCTAAAACCAACTGATTTTGCAGCACGCTGTAGCACTGAAAGGATCATCCACTAGGAGACATAATTATGGAGAGTAGAATACTCGAATCTACTCTGATTCCCCATCACACCTCTGTCATGAAAAAAGTAATTTAATATCATAGGGCCCTGAGGAAAGTGGACACAAATTTATTGAATCTACCGAAACGTACGTTGGCGTGAAATATTCCCGGCTGGCAGCAATACCATGGACAGTTGAAAAGGATCTCTACCATGTGTCTTATTAGTACGCCTATGTTAGTTGTAAAATTGATGGGGTTTGGAATGCGAGTTTGTATGTTTGGTTTAGGTGAGGATGAGATTGAATGAGAGGTGTGGTATGATGTGATAAGGTTTCTTTTTGCATTTGATGGGGTTATGAAGAGTCATTAACCATTTATAGGAAGTGTATTTATATGTATTGTATTTTATAAATGTGATGTTTCATTGTTTGTGATGTCTTAAAAACAAAGGTTTAAAAAAAGCTTTTCTTCAAAAAAATGTATTTGTAAACTATTTAAAAATATATTTTTGTGTCACTTTTGTATACATGAATAATGAAATATAAACACTTATCAATTTAGGGCAAAAAACATGTACTTTTGAATAAAATGTTGAAATGATTTTTTGCATAGTGCCTTGACTTATATAGGATGAGATACACATTAGAGCTGTGTCAAGCCAAATCTAATTGAAATAAACAAGGACCCCCTGAACCATGATTAAAATGATTCCTAGGACAGGGAAATAATATATGTAAAGTAACAATCCTAGGCAATCAACATGATCAATAGTATATAGATAACACAATAGGTACAGAAAAATATGCAATATATGGGAAAAATAGGCAGAAATATATATAACACCAAAGTGCAAATATAACCAATTTTTAATTAGTAAAAAATAAAATCACATAATTCATTACAATATTCCATTAGGATACATAAAATTATTTTCTAATGGACAATCATAAAATATATTTTTTTTAAATTTAAAAGGAACAAGTGGCAGGTAAATCACAATAATGTATCCGACGCGCGTTTCGGCGTACAGCAAACGCCTTCTTCAGGAATAGCCACAGTATTCTTAGAAAATAGAGCCCGTAACGATATTCTTTATACTGAAAGAGCAGTCTTCAATGATAAGAAGAGGTCTGCAACCTATTCGCCTAGTTCTGGATAACAAGAAAACCACAATACGAATTATTTGTGTGGAAGGGTACTGTGTCGCAGGAGTCTTGATACAGACGGTCAGAGCTTAGAATATCTTAGAATATCTAAAATTATCCGAGCGTGCTCATAATTTCATAATTCAGTTAATCGATGGAATCCGATCAGAAGAACCGCAAGGAACAGCTAGCGTCTTCCTCTAGTTGATAGGATTATTTCGAGAATATTTATGCCCTTTTAACCTGATATAGTTGCACGCGTATCAGTTTAGCGGGGGGTAGCGTAATTAGTAATTCAAAGCGATTTCTTATACATAAAGCACGTCCACAGAAGGTACTGTTCATCAAAGCCTGATATAGCTTAAAAAACACTAATACAGTTAAAGTCTAACCGGCGTCATCGATGCCCCGTGACGCCGGCGATCTGTTTGTCCATCAGTACCTCGTATCTAAGGCAACGCGTCTCTCCCGTAAAACACGTGCTGGGAGTACGGAGTTTCGGAATTATCAGCCTTCCAATCACTTAAGACTTTAACTGTATTAGTGTTTATTAAGCTATATCAGGCTTTGATAAACAGTACCTTCTGTGGACGTGCTTTATGTATAAGAAATCGCTTTGAATTACTAACTATGCCACCCCCAGCTAAACAAATACACGTGCAACTATAGCAGGTTAAAAGGGCATAAATATTCTCGAAATAATCCTATCAACTAGAAAGACGCTAGCTGTTCTTTGCGGTTCTTCTGATCGGATTCCATCGATTAACTGAATTATGAAATTATGAGCACGCTCGAATAATTTTAGATATTCTAAAATATTCTAAGCTCTGACCGTCTGTATCAAGACTCCTGCGACACAGTACCCTTCCACACGAATAATTCGTATTGTGGTTTTCTTGTTATCCAGAACTAGGCGAATAGGTTGCAGACCTCTTCTTATCTTTGAAGACTGCTCTTTCAGTATAAAGAATATCGTTACGGGCTCTATTTTCTAAGAATACTGTGGCTATTCCTGAAGAAGGCGTTTGCTGTACGCCGAAATGCGAGTCGGATACATTATTGTGATTTAGCTGCCACTTGTTCCTTTTACATTTTTAAAAATATTTTATGATTGTCCATTAGAAAATAATTTTATGTATCATAATGGAATATTGTAATGAATTATGTGATTTGATTTCATACTAATTAAACATTGGTTATATTTGCACTTTGGTGTTATATATTTTTCTGCCTATTTTTCCCATATATTGCATATTTTTCTGTACCTATTGTGTTATCTATATACTATTGATCATGTTGATTGCCTAGGATTGTTACTTTACATATATCAAGCCAAATCTAAGACATTATAGGTCAAGTGGGAGACACTCATTGCATTTTTGCAGCAAGCCAAAATGCTGCTTACCTAAAATTACTCGGCCAAGAATCGTCAGAAAATATCTTCCAAGTTCTACTTTTCAGCTAAATGCTTATGATACAGCTTTAACGCTTCACTCAGCATGCCTTGTGCAGGGAAGCTCCTCAAGACTATCCCCATTCAACTTCTTCACAAAATGGTCGCAAAGTTCTCCTAACCACCACGGACCAAATAATATATGTGCCTAAGTTGCAGCTGGCCTCATTGTAGCAAAAACTTCAATCCATTTACTCACTGCCTTCCCACTCTCTCTATTGGTTTTTACTGAATGTTTAACGATCATCAGATCCCTACAGGTTTCAAACATATTCATGAATATGGACATGTGAAAAGAGGTAGGGGTGCACTATCTCACACACAACTCACATGCGTGGAAAGCTCTGCAGTAACTTGTTCTCCTATTGAGTGCAGTGTCCATAGATACATGTTAAACCTACACAGCTTCATCATGTCACAAGATTTCTAACAAATATGCTAGACATTTCTTTAGACATGCAGTATTTTGCAAATGTCTTGGTGACTGCTGACTTCAACATTTGGAAGGACATCAGGGATGTGGAATTCCTATAGCCCGACGCCCAGGACATATTGTTTGGGGTCAAGGACAATAAGTTTTCGTGTGTATTTTATCCTTGGAACATGTAGGCCCAGCCCCCTGCAGCAGAACCCCTTTGGCAGCCAGTTTGCAGTACCACATTATGGATCATGGAAGGCACCATCTGCAGTTTAGGTAATATTGTTATCCATATGCTAATGCTGTTCAAACTTGTATTTATGGTTCATTATTGGAGAGCCTTTATTATTAAGGTGCATGCTCTAATTAATGTTGTAAGCTCTGACTGCATTACTGACAGTGGTTCCAGTATTAAAATGTGTACACACGTTCAAAGTTTAGCAATTCGAGGCTATTATAATGCTCCCAGAATGCTCTCTGATTTGATGCAAATATTTGCAGAAGCTTGAAAGCAAGATTGAGGATTCTTTGTTTTCAAAATAAAATGTTCATAAAAAAATGAAATAATTACAAAAAGGGGGTGGTGATGGACAGAGTATTTGAGTTAATCAGAACACTCCTACCCAGTCGACAGATCAGGGCTTGATCCATCACCGTTTTTTAGCTCACTGCACCATCCCAGTTCAGAACCTGGCTATATGCAAATTAGTCTGTCCCTGGCCCAGTGCATCATGGGAACAGGGCAGACCAAACTACCAAGCCAATTCTTCACTGGAAAGGAAACAAGCTTCCGGGGACCGGTTTCTGGCATTACAGCCGTCTTCGGCCCAGCTTGCTTGAATCCTGATGGTGCAATGAGCAAGGGACTCATGTCTGAGCATACCCTTCCACACTCATGGTGGCCAAAATAATTACAAAAAGGGGGTGGTGATGGACAGAGTATTTGAGTTAATCTGAAAAAAATGAAAGCAGAAAAAAAACATCTTTAAACCACTGTAAAATTGTAGGTACAATTTCTTTGCAGCATAATTTAGTAACATGTTGATGCATGCTAGTATTTCCCAAAAGTATTCATAATGGAAAAATCAGTGTAACCAGTTTAAATAAGATTATGGGAAACAAAAATAAACAAGCACTGGAAAAGCCAGTAGGTCTGAAATTGGTGGTCAGCTTTTTAGTTTTGTCAATGTGTGACTTGTTTTGGCATGGTTTTTGTAAAACCTCACTAGTGTAGGAGCTGTCCGGCCCTCACCATTATAACAAGCATTGGCAATTGCAAAAGCTGTTTTTGGTCTCAAAAAGCACACAGGCCACAGTAGTTACTGGTACTGAACAAAACTACTTTGTGTGCCGATATGCTCCTTGTGAAAGATCAGAATGCGGTCCACTCACAGTGAAGCCAGACGATACAGTGAGAGAGACAGTATTTTAATAAACTCAAAAAGTCACGGTCAACGCCAGACCAAATTAGGGGCCCAATTATTGAATAAAGTCTCCAAAGTGCACCCCTGGTATATGTCCTTGAATTAAGTGCAGCTATACAGCTTTCGTGAATTCCCAAGAATTTACAGAAGTAGGACAAGAAATAGTACTCCTAGAAATTATTTGTGAACTGCATTTTAGCATGACCAAAAGTTGCATATGTAGATTTGCTCATGCGAAATTCTGAGTGTTTGCATGTTCACTTTTCCTCCAACCACTTTTTTCCCCAACTCTGGAAGAAGGTTTACGTCTGCTGTTGTCAGGAGTAAACTGACAAAATTTCTCAGTATGAGAACAGGTTAGAAAAGAGTTGTTGAAAACCCTTAAAACATCTAAGTTAGTAGGTTTGGACAGACTCAAAAGGGCAGTCTAACCCTGGAACTATTGCGTACCACTTCATTTCAGCCCTAGTATGTAGATCTGTGGAAAGGTGGCAACATATTGGGATTGCAAGTATTCCAACACTTCTATGGTATGAGCCCTGCCATAATCAGAGAGGCTATATCAGATTTCTTATATAATGAGATTACTGCCATAATTTATCACCGCAGTACATGGCACCAAAGGGACAAGTGGATTTTGTTACAGAACAAGTAGATTTATGAAGTAACCTGCCCCATGGACAAGTAGATGTTTTATTAAATTCCACACCCCTGGACATGCCTTACAACAAGGCAGCAGTCGAATTTATAGCAGACGAACCAACAAACCGATTCAGAGCACAATCACAAATCTGGTCATATCGAGCTCCTTAACCCTCCTGCTCTCAAAACTTTCATTACATCACTTACATTTAAATAGAGACCTGAAGCATCCCATGTGGAAAGTCTTTCCAAAAGGCCAATAAGAAAGAAGCATCCAGCTTGTTGAAAGGGATGCCTAGTTATGGTCAGTGAGTCCAGTACTCCTCAACCAATCAGCAACAGTCTGTTACAGCTAATGTCCGATTTCAACTATGAGCACAGAATATTGTTTGTCTACCGGTGGCACAAATAAAAATAGCAAATGCCACATTAAAATCGTATATAGTCGGGGCGTGGCTTAGCCGGCGATCATGGCGGTCGTTTAGAGCTCGAGCTCCGGCCAGCCTGAATATATCCTGTCTTACTATCCTGGCCCTGGGCGTCCGAGGGGTCTCCCTGCAAGGGGAATCGGCAGCTGAACCACTGGGCTGGGATCGGTGGCGTTTATATCCAGGTAGCTGCCCTGGCGACGGTGCGGAGACCCGAAGACGCTGCAAGTCCTGGAGGGTCCGGTGGGGCCTGGTCAGCCGGGTCCTCGATTTCTGGGACGGCCTGGTCCGGGCGTGCCTGCAGGTGCCAGCTGGGAGTGGAGCGCGGCACCCATATCTTTTGTAGGGCTGTTATGTACGGCGGTGAAGACCGGGTGGCGGTCCTGGTGACAGCGATCCGGCGGGACGACACGATTGGTCCTGCAGGGTCCGGCCAGGCATAAGACGCCGGGACCTCGATTTTGGTGCTGCCCAGACCAAGTGTGCCTGCCGGCGCTGACTGTGAGAGGGAAGTGGAGCCCATACCCTCCGGGGGGATCCGAGTGGTTAGTGATCTCCTCGCACCTCATTACACCCCTGCCCTTGGCCGCAGCAGCGGCGCCCTGCTGGGAGATCTGTGGGGAAGCACCGGAGGCGGCCGCGGTGGGAGAGGGCCGACATCGTGTGTCCCCCCTGCGCCTGTGGGAGTGGGGCTCCGCCGGACAGCCGGACAACAGCTGCGGGCAGAGAGGGGCCCCAGTTGACGCAGAGAGAGCAGCTGGCTCATCTTGGTCTTCCGGAACTGGTGGCTCCGGCCTGTGCCGTGCGGAGGGGATCCCCATTGGGTGCTCCGGTGTGGCCTACACAGCAGGGACCTTGATTTTGGAGGGTCCGGGCAGGAGTGGGTCTGCCGGCGCAGCAGCGAAAGGGATGCTGCCTTGGGGGCCTGCCTCGGGGACAACAGAATGCATCGAGCCTGTGTGGTCCCTGCCGGGTGCCGGCGGGGTGGAGTGCTACACGTCGCAGCTGTGCTGGGCCGAATCCTGGTGTGACCTGTGGGGTGCATCGCCCTGTCGTGCTTCACGTCCATCGCAGCGGTGGAAGAGCGCCCCGGGGGAGGAGACAGGGCCGTGCCCTGGGTCGTGTGACGGAGGAGACAGGCGGCGAGTGAGGCGCGCCCACGCTGGGGATTCGGGGGTCAAATCGGGCCTCGGTGGGGAGGCAACTGAGATACCTTGAGGCTGGTGGAGACCCGCAGAGGGCCAATTTGGGCGAAAGGTGCCTCTGCCGAGGCCCCTGAGACAGTGGAGCACACGGCCGGCGACTGGCTGCTGGAGCACGGTGTTGGTGCGTGAGAGTGCGGAAGGCGAAGGGATAACTGCCCATAGCGCTTGAAGCGGCCTGTCAACCCCTAGGCAATAGTCCATCCACTGGGAGAGTTCATAGCTCACATACCGCTACCCGAGCGCCATGACAAGAGGAGGTGCTGGCGGGGGACAGGGCAAGCAAGGGACTATAGATAAATACACAGCAGCAGTGGGTCCGGGTGGCCCCCCAGTACCCACTCCAGACAATGCGGCATTGCTTGCCGCGATCACGCAATCGAGAGATATGCTCGACGCAAAAATCGGAGCAGTTGGGGCTGATGTTACCCTTCTCCGCCAGGACCTGCGGAATGCGGTGGAGCGCATTACAGGTGCGGAGACGCGGTTATCTGCAGTGGAGGACGATGTGTCTACCCTTCAACGGAAAGTCACAGAAATGGAGAAAGTGCAGAAGGGCTTGGCCCTGAGGGTGGAGGACGGGCCAGACGCAACAACCTGCGCTTTGTTGGCTTTCCGGAAGGATGTGAGAGTGGCCACGCGGAGTCCTTCTTGGCGCAATGGCTGGAGAGCTGGATCCCGGCGGACTCCCTATCTCGGTGCTTCGTGGTGGAGAGAGCTCATCGGGCGCTGGTGCAGAAGCCCCCGGTCGGGGCACGCCCGAGACCGATCATTGCCAAATTCTTGAACTATGCAGACCGGGACACTATCCTGAGGCAAGCAAGATCAAAGGGCACACTCACTCATGATAATGCCACCATTATGATCTTCCCGGACTATACAAGGCTGGTGCAGCAGCAACGCCAGTCATTCATTGCAGCCAAGGCCCGGCTCCGCGATCTGAAACTACAATATGCGCTGCTCTACCCGGCGTGGCTGCGGGTGGTCTACAAATCTCGATCGCTGTTCTTTGACACTCCGGAGGAAGTGTTTCAGTGGACTGATGAGACTGTGAAAATTCGGCTTAACACTGCTAAGGACGGAGAATCGGACTCTTCATCGAGTGGATTAGTCAGGGAGGGTCTGCGGAGTCAGCATCGGCGACGTAGAAGATCACGGTCAGGCGGGAGTTCGGGCTTGGGCTCTGCCGCACGCCAAGAGGGCCAGATACAGACAAAGCAGCTAGGAGGATCTTGAGGACAGAGAGACATATATGCCTATCAGTATGTATGATGCATATGGAAGCCCAGGGCAATGTTGATTTAGGCTGGAAACCCGCCCTGATCAGTATGGGAGGGTGGGTGTGACGGCCTAGTTCCGATGGGTGGTTACTGGGGGATTCATTGGAGGATGCGGTGCTGGCTCCCCGGTTGGAGGCTTGACCGCTATCCGTCCGCGACAGGTGCTTCCATGTTGGGAGGTGCGGGGAGGGGGGTGGGTAAGGGAGTTTTTGGGGTGTTGGGGGGGGGAGGGGCTTTGCTTGCCTGCGCTCCGTGTCCAATTGTTTGCCTTGTACCGTGCCGGCTGGACGGTAGGACCTTTGGGTCCATCTATGCTATGCTGTTCCAATGCCCACTGTTAGGGAGGGAGGGCGGGTAGGCCCCGGGTTCCTACGAATCATGAGCTGGAATGTGAGGGGATGCTAGACAAAATTAAGCGGGGAGCGGTGTTTCAGTACGCCAAAAGGGCGGGGGCAGATGTTCTTCTATTGCAGGAAACTCACATGCTGGGCACCAAGGCACTGTGCCTGCAGCGATCAGGCTACACGCAAGCCTTTCACTCTGGCTTCACAAGGGGCTCTAGGGGGGTGGCGGTCCTCATACATCGTAGAGTGCCATACATACACAAGCGCGACTGGACGGACACACAGGGTAGGTGCGTAGTGGTACAGGGGGAGATCGGCGGAGATAGAGTGACATTTGGTAGTGTATATGCTCCTCCCCCGTTTCAGGGGTCACTGGCTGAAAAGTTGCTATCCCTGTGTGAGTGGGGTGCCCGACTCTCTGTCCATCATGGGGGGAGACTGGAACGATGTTCTGGACAAAGGCTGCGATAGGTGGCGGTGTGGGGCAGTGGCGCAGGACCAAGGGTGTGAAGGAACCACCACAAGTTTATCTGCGTTGGTCACGGGGCTTGATTGGCTGGACGCTTGGCGTTATAAGAACGGCGCGCGACGGGAATATGCATACTTCTCGGCGGCGCGAGACTCGTTCTCTAGACTAGACTATATTTTTGTCCCACGGGTGAGTGCCTCTTGCATTGTCTCGGCGGAGATTTTGCCGCGGGCTCTGTCGGACCACTACCCAGTGCTCGTCTCGCTTCGCGTGGGCCCAGCCAGGCAGCCGTTCCGGTGGCGGATGTCGACCTAGCACTTAACCTTGGACGAATATAAAGCGCACCTGACGGTTGAAATAGACCACTACCTGTCTGTGAACGAGGGGTCGGTGGACTCTCCGTCTGTTCTTTGGGAGGCCCTGAAGCCCACGCTACGTGGCGTGGATATATCCTGGTGCGTGGCGGCCCGGAGAGAGACGCTGCGACCTAGTGCGACGGGAGGCTGCACTGGAGACGCTGGAGCGCAGGGCTCGGGAGGTTGGTGGTGGGCCAGCAAGACGTCAGTTGGTACTAGCGCAACAACAATATGCTTCGGTCCTTATGGACGAGGCGCGGCAGCCGGGTTTACCAGTTGGGCGATAAGTCGTGTAAAATGTTGCATCGTCTATGCCAGGGTATTATGCACGCCCAGCCGCTGCCTCGGATCGTGACCCGGAGGGGGAGCCTATGTTGGATCCAGCAGAGATAGCAGAGAGCTTCGCCGGGTATTATGAGGCGTTATATGCCCCCCGAGAGTGCTTAGAGGCTGGTACTGTCCAGCGCTTTATCGACAATCCTCCCGCCACAGCAAGTCTCGGATGAGGTGAGAGACCTGCTGGACAGGCCCCTGACAGATGATGAGTTGGGTGCCGCGCTGGGAGAATTGAACCCAGGCAAGGCTCCGGGTCCTAACGGGTTTCCCAGTGAATTTTTTCGGAGATTCTCGGTCCAGTTGGGCCCGCTCCTTCGGCCGGTAATTGAAGAGTCGTGCGAGAGAGGGTCGCTCCCGCCGGATTGGCGTCACGCCGAGGTTGTAGTATTTCTGAAGCCCGGTAGGCCCCCCCAAGGGCCACGCGTCCTATCGTCCGATATCACTTCTTAACACCGAAGCCAAGATTTTAGCGAAGGCCTTGGCTACTAGACTCAAACCACATATCTCGGCTCTGATTCACCCGGATCAGGCGGGGTTTATGCCGCAACGGGCCATCCGCCATAACATCAGACGGGCTCAGGTTGCGGTGAGGTTTGGGGGAGCCGGCCGCACTGTTCCTGGCGGATATGGATAGGGCCTTCGATTCCCTCAGCTGGACATACCTCTTTACCCTATTGAGCAGTCTGAATCTTGGCCCACGCTTCCTGGCGTATGTCCAATTGCTATACACTGGTATCACCGCATCGGTGCGTGTCGGAGGAGCGATATCTCGCTCGTTCCCGGTCCGGAGAGGGACGCGGCAGGGTTGTCCCCTCTCCCCGTACTTATTTGCGCTCGCCATGGAGCCTCTCGTGGCGTGGGTGCGCATTAAAGCTCAACTCAGGGGATTCCGATGGGCGCCTGGCCTTTCCAACAGAATAGCGTTGAACGCTGACGATGTCCTGTTCTTTCTCACTGCCCTGGACCGTTCCGGACCGCGACTGCTGCGTATTCTACAAATCTTTGGTGAGACCTCGGGCCTATACATGAACCCAGGCAAATCCACGCTGTGGCTGCTGGGAGGCCTGCGGACAGTGGGAGACTGGGCGTCGGGCCTCCGGGTGGTGACGGACGGGGTGAAATACCTGGGAGTCTTTATCTGAAGATGCAGCTGTATCCCGGGAGCGCAACATCGCTTCGGTGTGGGACCGGGTGCGCGAGGACATGAAAGTGTGGGCGCGGATGCCGCTATCTATTCTCGGCCGATCTGCCATTTTCAAAATGGTGGCGCTCCCACGCCTCGTGTATCAACTACAGAATCATCCATTTGTAATTTCCCCTCGCTGGTTTCGGCAGCTCAATTCGGCGCTGAGCGGCTTTCTGTGGGAGGGGGGAGTGGGCCGGGTTGGCCCTACGGATGTTATCTATCGACTTATACCGGTGGCCTCGCCACATCGGATGTGCTGTCATACTACCAGGCGGCGCACCTCTTGGTGCTAAATGACTGGTGGTATGGTGACCGGGGAGATCCGGCTTACGCCGTTGAGAGACATTTAATGGGCTCGGCGCCATTGCACACGTTGTTGTACGTGGCTCCCCTTCGGAGGTCCCTCCCATCGGCCACACAGGTGGTATTTCTGGTGTGGAGGCAGGCACTGAGGTGGACTGGATGGTGGAATGTCCTTACGCAGGAGACCCCCCTCTGGCGTAATGGAAGGCTCCCGCAGTTGGATGCCCTGACGGGCTTCAGGGGCTGGGACGCCATAGGCTTCTCGACCCTGTGCGACGTTTTGTCTGGAGATACCCTTAAATCATTCACGGACCTGCAGGAGGACTTCGGGATGCCCCGCACCCAGTTCTATCGATACCTCCAATTTCGGCATGCCCTGGCGCCCTCCCTAGTCGGTCTGGAACAAATCCCCGAATTCAGTCCCATTGAGGCAAAAGTTTTCATGGGAGAACTGCCAGACAAGAAGTTATCACGTATTTATCAGATGCTGGTGCGACATTGCTCCTCGGACTTGAGCGGCCTTAAAGCCCACTGGGAGCGAGACATTGGGGAGCTAGACTAAGAGGATTGGGTCGAGGCCCTTGGGAGTCCCAGGGGGGCAGCCATATCCACGCGCCTGCGACTGATTCAGTTCCGCTACTTGCATCGCACCTATTACACCAGACAGCGGTTTTGGAGGGCAGGATTAGTGGCGTCCCCGGACTGCCTCCGTTGCGGGCAGGATGTGGGCACACTGATACACACGGTCTGAGGCTGTGCATCGCTGCGAAGGTTTTGGGATGGGGTCCATCGTTGCTTAGCTGAAGTTCTGGCCTGGGAGATACAGAGGGACCCTAGACTAGCGTTGCTACATGTCATGGCTGGGGTTGGAGGAAACCGGTATAAGCGCCACCTAATGCTGTTGGGATTTACTCTGGCGAAAGCGTGGAAGGCCCCCCAGGCCCCGTCACATACGGCGTGGAAGAATGGCATGGACTTTTGTATGGGTATAGAACAACCTGTGTTTCTAGCAAGGGGCTGTCCCCGGAAGCATTTCAAAATTTGGAAACGGTGGGCGGACTACCGGGGCCTGGACCTAGACCAGCCACCAGAGGAGGATACCCTCCCGACGATGTGAGGACATGTTATATGAATGATTGCAGCTGGTTCGGTCTGTACAAGGCATAATACTGTATTGCTAGATTATGCGTTAGGTTGGGAGCAGGCACGCAGGGAGGGCATGGGAGGGGGGAGGGAGGTTTGCATATTGATTATATTCTGTGTTCGCCTTTGTTCCTGAAGGGACTCAATTGTTTCATATGTTTTAATTGTACCTGATGACTTTTTGCAGATACATTGATGGTGGCATTAGCCTCCGGGTGACGGAGCTGTGCACGATATGTGACCTCAATTTAAAAATAAAATTTGTTTAAAAAAAAAAAATCGTATATAGTCTAAACTCCATTCTGCCTGGACAATTTTAGCACTACTTCCTCTGCTCAAATAATTACAACGCCTGCAAATCCATTTGCTATATCTCATATACTCATTACATCTACAAATCATACAGACATGAATTAACACCGGTTAAAACACTCAATCAAGCAAATGTTTAAAATAAAAAACAAGCAACGTCAAAGTCAATTGGTCTCCCTTTGGGTAGACGAAGCAAGAGGAAGCTCGATAGGGAAAATAGCAGTGGGCGTTCTTCTATAGTATATCAGTGTTGTGCCATTTCAAGATGACCACCACAGTTACAAGCAACGCAGCAGTCATCTTGAAATGGAACAAAAATAATATACTATAGAGAATACTATTCCAAGATTAGTAATCTACTGTGCCGCATTTATATAAGCCCTTCGGAAAGACATCCTAATTGGATGCTAATGACAAGGGTAACTCGTCATGGACTGCCCATTCATTTCAATGGAAATTAGAGTAAAATCCTTCAAGTGCCTTAGCACTAAAGGGGTTTTAATTAGTAGTGTACCATAGTCTATCACTGTTTTACCTTTCCAAGACTGCTGACCCATTGAGAAACAATAGGATGGCCATCTATTATCAATGATTTTACTTTTTCCAAAGCTTACTTTGCACATTGAAATTTAGGATTTTACCAGAGTAGGGTCAAAGGTACCGCTGGTACTTTAAACGCCATATTCCGAGCTTTTTGCCTCCCACTGCTTTTTTTTTACCAGTGGTTGGGGTCGGGTTGGACCATTTTACCCACGCTGGCTGCCATCATGCGGAGTGTGCGGTCTAGGCTCCAGTGGGGATGTCCTCAGCCTTTATTAAGAAGGCCAGTGAAAGGACATGTGCTGCTGGTGCGCCTTTTGCAAGCCCATATGTGCATGTCTACGCTACACCCGTGCTCAGTGCCAGCCATGCAGCTCAAACTCTATTTCAGCAGGGTTCATACTTAAGCTAATCCTATAGGTAGATTCAGGCTTTAAACCCAGGTGTGCCAAGTACAGGTCTGTGTGATTTGTTTGACTTTTTTACTTCATCCATGCCTGTGGTCTGCTCCTCCAGTTCTTTAAAGCTGCCTGGCTATGAAGTGCAGTGGTTTAGAATAGAGTGCAGTGGTGCAGAGTAGATTAGAGTGGCTTAGAGTACATTGGCACAGAGTGAAGCAATGCACAGTAGAGTGGCAGAGAGTTTAGTAGCGGAGAGAGCAGTGTTGTGGAGCCATGCAGAGGCACAGAGTGCAGGGTTGTAGAGTGCAGTCATGCAGAGTGGAATACGGTGTCCTAGTGCAGTGTCCTAGAGAGGCGCAGTGTTGAGTGGTACAGAGTAGAATGGCACAGAGAGCAGTGATGTAGGGTACAGTGGTGCAGAGTAGAATAGAGTGGCATACAGTGCAGTGGCATAAAACGCAATCGTGTAGATTGAATGTAGCGTGCAGTGGCATAGAATAGAACGTTATAGAGTATAGTGGTGTACAGTGCAGTGGTGCAAAGTAATTGGCAAAGGTAGAGTGGTGTAGGGTGAATTGGTTCTGAGTAAAGTAGTTTAGAGTGAATTGGCGTAGAGTGCAGTGGTTTAGAGTAGAGTGTGTAGAGTGAAGTGACGTAGAGTGGCGTGCAGTGGCATACCGTGGAGTGACGCACAGTAGCGCAGAGTGCAGTGGAATAGAGTAGACTGTTTCAGAGTAGTGTGAAGTGGCATGGAGAGGTGCACGGTAGAGTATAGCGATGTAGAGTGCAGTGGCATACAGTAATGGCATAGAGTGCAGTTGCAAAGAGTAGGGTGGAGTCGAGAGGTGCAGCGTTGACTGCAGTGGTGCATAGTGGAGTGGTGCAGATTGGAGTAGAGTGGCATAAAGGGCAGTGGCACAGAGTAGATTGTTTTAGAGTAGAGCGAAGTGGCAGGGAGTGGTGGAGTCAAGTGGTTTACAGTAGTGGTGTAAAGTGCTGTGTTGCAGAGTGGCATGGAGTGGTAGAGAGTTCAGTGGTGCATAGACTAGGTGGGTGGAGTGTACTGGCATAGAGTAGAGTGATGCACAATAGTCAAATGGCGCAAAGTGCAGAAGAGTAACTGGCATAGAGTGCAGAAGGGTGGCGTACAGTGTATTGGCATAGAGTGCATAAGAGTGGGGTAGAGTGGTGTAGAGTGCAGTGGTGTAGGGCGGTGCAGCGGAGGGTGGCGTGGTGCAGAGTAGAGGGGCAGAGAGTGCAGTTCTGCCGAGTAGAATGTCAGAGTGCATTGGTGTAGAGTGCAGTGGCATCCAGAGGTGGAAAGTAAAGTGACGTAGACTGCAATTATGCAGAGTAGAGTTCAGTTTCAAAAAGTACAGTGACGTACAGTGGAGTGGTGCAAAGTAGATTGGCATAGAGTGCAGTTGCATAGACTGTATCAGTTTTGAGCAAAGTGGTGTAGAGTGCAGTGGCATGGTGTGGCGTTACATTGTGTGCCGCAGAGTCCAACAGAGTTGTGTAGACTGCAGTGGCAGAGTAGATTGAAGTTGCGTAGAGTGCAGTGGTGTACAGTAGAATGTTGCAGAGTGCAGTGGTGCAAAGTAAATTAGAGTGGCATAGAGTGCAGTGTTATGGAGTATACTGTTGTACAGTACAGTGGTGTAGAATACAGTGGCATTCATTGGCAAAGAGTGCGGTGGCACAGACTAGAGTGGCCTAGAGAGCAGTGGTGCAAAGAAGAATAGAGTGGCGTAGAGTATAGTGGTGTAGAGCAATTTAGTGCAGAGAAGATTGGCATAGAGTGCTTTAGTTTTGAGTAAAGTGGTGTAGAGTGCATTAGCGTAGAGTGCAATGGCATACAGTGCAGAGTTGCAGAGAAGGGAGGGGAGGCGAGGTGTGGTGTGGTGTAGAATGCAATGGTAAAGAGTACAGTGGTGTGTAGTAGAGTAGTGTAGGGTAGAGTCCATTGGCACAGAGTGGAGTGGTGTAAGTAGTGGGGTGCAGAGTAGAGTGCAATGGTGTGGAGTGGCGCAGAATAGGGTGGAATGGGGTAAAGTGGAGTATGCATGGTGTGGTAGTGCACTGCTATTAAAGACAACACATCTTCAATTGAAATGTCAATGCATTTGCACTCACATACAGTTTACTGATAAAAGTATACAGCGCACAATGTGTGAAAAACTCATCACCCAATGTATAGATTTGAGTGTCAGCACAGTTCATTTACAGGCATTTAAATTTCGTTGTGTGCCAAAAAAAAAACATCTGTTCAACCTTCCTCAAGGAGACCCCCACTTGTCAGCATGATTGTCACAAGCCTGGAGGCGCCAACGATGAAGACTGCGACCGGAGGCACATAAGAGTGCTTAAAGCTCCGGCAGCGCTGGAAGCACTTTGAGCAGGGACTCTTTGCACTTCCTCTTAAAAGTAGGAAGCAAGATTATCTCCTCAGAATGACTGCAAAGTGCTAGTGGAGGCAGAAAATCCAGATCTAGTATGTTAATCTGGGCGGTGACAACACAAACTGTTGCCACAATCCACAGTATGACCCTTCAAATGAGAACCGATGTGCATCCATTGATGGTATGCTACACTTTCACCACTATCACATGAGACCACATACAGGGCATTAACATCTTACACAGTCGGATTTTATCTGCTAGCAAAGCATACACTCTGAACTCCATCAATTTCGATTCAAAGCAGGCAATGAAAATGGTCAGTACAGGGCCACTATCAAAATAGAATATTTGAAGAAGAGCGACAATTTGACTGGATATTCTTACCCTCACCTTAAGATAACAAGATCTTAAATCCAGGTGCATCACCACCATCCACCTAGGTTTCAAAAAAATTACCTGCACTTAAGCATTATATTTGATCAATAAACCATGAGGCTCTATTGTGTTAGATACAAGAGAAGGGAGTTTATCAAAGCCGACATGAAAACGTGAACTTCAGTATCTCTTGGGTGATAAAGGGAGGGTTAGGCCACACAAAAAGCTCTACATCTCTGATCAAATTCATTAGTTGAACACAAATGCCAGGAGTCAATCCTATTGAATGTTGAAGGGAGTTGCAGTTTTCCTTTCTTCCCATTGGCAGTAGACATGACCTCACATCTCCACTGACAAATAGCACTCCCTCCCTTGCCATCAACCTAATGTGGTAGCAGCAGCACTAGGAGTTGATGACACAGGTGTCTGCCGATTAAACAAGGAAACCATGCTTCACGGCCCTGGCAAAGTATCAATCAGTGCGTGCTTGAGCTATGAGGCAGTAATGTTTAACAAACAGTTGCTGGGATCACCACATGGTCAACATGAAGATACCAGCCATCAGATCTTAATAAATGAGATGCCCAAACACAAATGGTGGGTTTAGTCCACACCTTGCCTTTCTTGGCTCCAGCAAATACCACAGAGAGCTGGACATCCACTCTGTGGTGGTCGATGTAGTAGGAGGAGACTGCATGCCTGGGATAAAATGAATACATCCTGCTGCCTCTTTGATGGGGATAAGGTGGAGGAAAGATGGTTAAAAAAGTGATAGACTAGCCCATATAAAAGACTAAAAGCACCTGAGGTAAGTAGACTGGCCAGGTTCACTGGTCTAACCTATCTGAATTAAAAAGATACATTAAATGAAAGGACCTGAAGTTCTGACCCTACATGCAGAACTTATTACAAATTATTGAAACTAACTGTACTGTCTTCAAAATAAGAAGTCTAACTGGACAACTGTGCTTTGGTTCAAAAGGGGGCAAGCAAAAGGAGATGTGAGCAAAAGAACGATGGATTTAACCCAGATCTCTTGGCTTGGGGTGAATGTTTACTTTGCTCTGCATTCCGTCCATCACCTGTGTATTTTTTGCTTGGTTCAAAAGGAGTCATTAATAAAAGGCAACCTAAGATAACATCCCACTGAGGAACAATAAACAGAGTGGCAGGAAACAAGTAGAACAAACCTTTTAGAAAAAAAGCCACTAAAGTTGACCTAATCACCAAAGACTACTCAGGGAGATATATGAAAGCAGACAGACCAGCAAGGTTACCCTGGACTGTAGCCACTGACAGCCCTTGCTGTGCAAAACAGTGTAAAACACAGGACATCCCAAAGGGGTGGTTAAATGGGATACAAACGTTTTGACCTACACAACTGGAAACATTTGTCCTAGAAACCAACAGAAATTGATATCATAGAGGATTTACCAGCAGCCGAGATGATGCCTCAAACGTCATCAGGGAAGGAAAAGCAAACTAGCTGGCAGTGCTCAATCTCTATTTGTGCAGCACCAGCGTTTGGGTAATGGGATGGCGGGTCCGCCCGCTCAGCCTGTTATCCAGAAGCCAGCCGTCATCCTCTTGCTAATTCTACACGTGGACGCTGTGCACCTTTCTCGGGCTCGGGTTAGGTCTACCACTAATAAGAGGGACACATAGAAGACAGTGTTTCTGTCGAAACGCGCGTTGAGTCAGCCTTGCACCCGTGTCTACAAAAAGACCCATCAATCCATCCAAATAAATTGATTATGTTTATGGTCTTATTAGATTGCATATCATCCATATTGCATATCTTATGAAAATCAATTTCAATATTTAAATTTGTATGAATTGAGTATATATGGGAAAGAATGAATGTGGTATGTATGTTGTGCGATTGTGAAAGTCTCTATGATAATTGTTTGTTTCTTTGTCTCTTTATGTAATTAATTGTGTTTTATAATATATTGACAAATCAGAACATTTTACTAAAAAATATTTTGTATTTTTAAAAAAAAAGTAAATTTGGTTTTAGTGTCACTATTGTGTTCCCTTTAATCATGTTATAGAGATTTGTTTAAGTTAAAGTAGCCCTAGAAAGCTTACATTAGTGTATTTTCCCTGTCTAGGTGTACTTCACACTAGTTTCTCAGGGGTCCCCTCTTTTTTGCAAAGGTTTCATGATCAGTGCCAGAGATTCTGCCTTCATTAGTCAGTCGTTCAAGTACGGAAATATATGGACTCCTGACCATCTCAGTGAAGTCTCCACAATTGCCAGGGCTTTCGTGGAAACACAAGACACGGTTATCAGCCAAAATGGCAAGATGGCAGGCTAGTATAGTAGATTTACAGGGATGCCAACAAAATTCACTTCATTTAGGACCTGCAGGATGTGGTTCATGGACAGGATTTTGGATTTGTCCCATCTAAGAAACCAGTTGAGAATGTGGAGACTTACAATGGGTCTAAGACGTACATCCTAACGGAAGTAAAATACCGAGATCCTTTCTTCCACACGCACCACTACTATGAACTCTTTGGTCAGCAGTCCAAGAACCTCTATCTGCACAATGGAGGTGTGAGCTGGAGAGCATGTTCTGGCATTGAGAGGACAGTCTAGAAGGAGTGACAGAAATTTTAAGGTATAACCTTTGCGATCCAGCAGGATGATCCAGCGATCTGTCTAGATCGACTTCCAACTGGTGAAAAAGTAGAAGACCCACCCTGCGCCCCGAACCAGAAAATGGTGGGGAAAATGGGAAGGGTGGGGGTCGTCAGAGAGGTTTTAAGTCAACAGATACAGCCCAGAATGAAAGGAACTGGATCTTGGTTGCTGTTGATAGACACCTTTTGACCATACCCTGCCTCAAAAGGAGAGGTACATTTTCTGAGGTGTCTAAACTGGTTGAGAGGACTGCCTCTGTCTGGGTGGACTTTGCAGTAACCTCTGAACTTCCTGCACTGTTGGCGGAACTGCCTTGTAGATGAGGCCAGATCCAGCAAGCAGACAGTAGCCCAATTTCTGAAGGGCTCCAGGAAGGAGACAAAGTTATCACCAACAAATTTTAAAAAGGGCTTCTGCATGTTTCCCAGTGGGCTTACAATTGTACAGTTTCCTAATTCCCACAAGGAATGCACACTGTGGCCCAGAAAGCATGTGGCTTTGGCCACACAAAGAGTATGGCTGACGGACGCAAAATCCTCCTGGGTTCACGGCATCCTGTTTATAAATTCTCTGTCTGGAAAGGCTCTTGAAAGACACTGGGGATCAGTTTAGAAGATGAAGTTTGATCCACCAAGCTCTCAGGTGCGCCAGGTGTGAGGACAAGAATTTGAAGTCATCTGGGGGAGGCCTACAGTGTCTGACAAATTGCCTGTGGAGCTAAGACAGCTTCCAGTGAAGCCTCGATAAATGACAGCAAATGCTCTGCAACTAAAGAGGTAGATAGTAAGATTCCTGTCAAAAGATTTCTACTTGGGTACCTCAAAGGGCAAAGTCAAATACTTGCTCTGCCAGGGCTGCAGCGGCATAAGAGATTAACCTTTCTGGAGAGGTATCTAGGCCACTAACATTTGTAAATAAGGGTTAAGACCACTTAATCATCATCAGTCCTCCTACAGTCTTTTGCAAACTTGGCTATAATGTTGGAACCAAATATTTCCTCCATTTAAGCAACTTTCAGAGCCCAAAGAAGAGACTGTTCTATAATCTCTGACCTTCTCATGTACAAGTCAGACTATTTCAGCCAACAATGAGGGTGATCACAGGAGCAACTTTGAATATGATGCTAAAACCAGCTTCTAGGGGTGTCGACACTGATGACGCCACTGTCCAAGGGGACATCTAAGGCACAGTGTGTAAAAGTACGGGATCAGGAAGAACCAGGGTCAGAGTTGCTGGAGACACCAAGAATGAAAGTGCAGTCCTGCCCTTGAGAAGTGGCCTAGTGGGTACTGGGGCATTCTAAAGATATCCAACATGGCCTGACAGAAGGCCCCAACCTCTGAAGGCTGGATAACCAAGTTGAAAATGCTGACCAGGAGGAGCCAAGCTCGCGTCCGAGATGGCCGCGTTTTAGCTCGGCTCCGATCACTCTCCTGTCTGCAACAACTATCCTGTACTTTATCCTGCCCCGGGAAGTATTCCACGATGTGCAGTGGAACGACGATAACTCACAGGCACTTACCGTTTGCTCCGGTGATTCCTGGGTGTCACGGATCCTGAGTTACGCCCCTGTCTGCTTCTGGGCCTCCGGAGCGGCCGGGCCTGGCACTCCTTGGCGGCGCCCGGGCTGGACGGGGCGCGGTGGCCGGCCCTTGGTGGTGGTGTGGAGTCGGTCGGAGGGGCCGATGTGCTAATAGACCGATTGCGGCCTCCCGGGCCTGGTCCGGCAGTCCTGCGGCCTGGTGTTGGGGAGCTGACTTCCATGGACGGGGTTAACCGTACATCTGGCTCGTCTCCCCTTTGTTCTCCGGCCCGGCCATTTTGAGTTCCTCCGCCCGGACTCGGAGAACGGTGCCGGCGGCGTGTGGGGTGCCGGCGCATCGCCTTCTTCTGGTGGCTCCCCTTCCTGCCCTGGTGGCGCTTCCGCTGGTGGTTGCCGGTGTCCTGTTATGCCCCGCTGATACCCGGGCGGGGGTCGGTGTTCGCAGCGGCCCCGCCGGGCTCCTAAGATGGCGGCCGGCCCCATGATTATCGGCCTTGCGGGGACCGGCGATGTGGGTCCGCCGCGCGGCACGTTTACTGAATACTGTGAAGGTGAGCCTACGCTTCGCGACATCCTCGCCGCCCTGCGCTCCTGGGGGGCACCCATGACCGCACCGACCGCTATCCTGGAGGGGGGTCCCTTTGTTGGGCCTGCCGGACCCCCCTCGGTTTGTGCGGCTTCATCTCTGTTGTGTGCTGCTGGAACTTTCCTTGGGGTCGTGGACCTGGAGGCTGCTGTTGGTGTGGATGTGCGGGGGTCCGCTGCCCTTCTTCGTCCTGTGCCTCCTTCTGCTCCGGAGGTTCCCCGGCTGGATCCCGTCTGGACCGACCTCGATGGGTCTCCCTTTTCTCTTTTGCCTCACATGGCCGTACGAAGATCCTGTGACGGTGCCGCTGGACCGGCTTTCTCCGTATTCTCATCGGAACTGTGCCTGCTTTGCCTGAAGTGGTTACTGTACTTTCTGGATCATCCGGGTCACGATCGCTACAACTTGAGTGTATTTTTGATTCGACTCCCTGTTATTCACCTCCTGTTTTATGTGATCTGGTTCCTGGTGCGCTGGACGATTACAGTTTGCGAAAAACGAGGACAGGGTTGAGCTGATTTTGCCTCTCTGGACTGGTATTTTGTGGTATGGTTGGGTGATCCGTTCATAATTGTATGATTATGTTTGATACGTCTTTACGTTCCTGGAGATTATCCGTGTGTTTATTATCTTCCCGTGGGCTCTGAGTATTTTCGGGCGGGGGGTGGGAGCTGAAGGGGTTTTGATTATGTGGCTCCTCTCCCGCTGTTTTTCCCTGTTTTCCCTTCCCCCCCTTTTTAATCTAAGTGATTCTTTCTTTCTTATATTTCTCTATATTTCGGGTTCTAATTAGGGCGACAGGCACGCTGCTGGGGGGTAGGCCATAGCCTTCTGCAGGGGTGCAGGGTGGACTGTGCGGGGTGGTGGGGGGGTCTGTTTATTGTATCTTTCCCTGTTCCTCTTTTTGGTTCTATGGCTCTTATGTATCCCCTAATTTCGTGGCGCGGTGTCGGCACGTAGCCCCCCGGGGTGTTTGTGCTGGCATGGCCCTTTTGGTATGTCTGCTGTCACGGTTTACTACGCATCCATTTCTCCTGTTGCCACTAGTTCCATGTGCCGAATTAGTATTGGGTGCTTTGTTAGCCATGGGGGGCGTGCACTGACGCTGCGCCCTCACTTTTCCCCTCCCCTTTTTGATGTTCTCTTCCTCCCCTTTTTTTCCCTTTCCCCACCCCATTTTCTTTTCTTCCCTTGGGTTGTTGTAACGGAGGGCTTTTAGTTTTGTAAGCGTATTTTCGCTGTTTTATTATTATGTGCCCTGGTAGTGGTGGGTGGATGTTGAGCGGCGATTGTGATTGTTCTTGATGTGGGACTCACGTTCTGCCTTTGCCAAAATATATTGTTCTGTTGGTCTTTTCCTGTATTCGAGACTTCGGCTTGCTCACGGCCCACCACGGCCCTCTGGACTTTACAGATTGTCATTATCCTGTGACACCCTTTTTTCTATTATAAAATTAACCTACTTTTATCCTGTCCGTGATGGCGCCTTAAAGACTTGTTGCCTTTGCCTTTCATATGAGCTATTTAGAAATCCTGTTGTCTCTCCTGTATTGCCTCGTATGTCTTTTTATTGTGGTGGCCGGCCCGGTGGGTTGTAGGCCCGTATCTGTGCGCGCCTTCTGTACAATAAAGGTTTTAAAAAAAAAAAAAAAAAAGAAAAGAAAATGCTGACCAATTATTCTGCAACTTCACAATTAGCTGAGAGAATAAGGAAGAGCCTGGCATCGAGGCAACGGTGCTGTGACTCAGAAAGGTCACAGGAAAAGGGCAGTTGATTTTAAAGTTTTCTGCAGTAAGACCTTTTAAGAGGTCATTCCCTCAGAATGAATGAACGAATGAATATTGGACTTGTATAGCCCGAAACTTAGCCCAAGGGCATCAAGGCGCTTTAAGTGGAGAATGAGGGTGCAGACAAGGAAACATGCTCATACCGAAGTCTGTGAAAAGAGCCAGGTCTTTACGGAAGAGAGAATGAGACGCCTGCCTGGAAAGCTCTTCCGGGAGGAAGTTCCACAGTTTAGCAGCAGCAGAGGAAAAGGCTCTTCTTCGCCATTTAACCTTCTTAAATCTCGCTACTAGAAGCAGGTTCTGATCTGCGGACCGAAGCGGCCTGCTAAGAACACAGTGGTGGACAATAGCCTGAATCGCCTCAGGACCTGAACCGTGGTAGGCATCGTGAATCGAGCACAAAGTCTTAAAGACGATCCTACGCATCCTAAGTGCAGCCAGTGCAGCAAACTAATGGAGGTGGAGACTGAATGATATTTTGGTGAATTCATCACCAGCCTGGCTGCAGCATTCTGCACCATCTGCAGACGTCGCACTAGGCGCTTGTTGATGCCCAAATAAAGGGCATTACAATAGTTCAATCTGGACGTTACCAGGGCAATGATGGCCTGCTTACGTGCCTCAAAAAAGAGGAAGCAGATGATTTTTGTTAGGATCCTAATGATCCCGAAACAAGTAGAGACTGTCCTGCCAACCTGCAAACTTAGGGACAGTGAATTGTCCACAATGACCCCAAGGTTTTTCCCATCGGATACCGGGCGGGGACAGACGCTAAGCGCCTCCGGGTACCAGTCGCTGGACCAGATCTTCCGTTTACTCCCAAAGATTAGGACCACCGTCTTTTCTCAGTTTAATTTCAGAAAATGTTTCACCATCCAGGAGGAGACTGTCTGCATACATTTCCTAAAGTTAAGGGCTGCATCCTTCCCACCATGCGAAATAGACACCATTATCTGGGTGACGTCCGCATAGGCAGCACCTCTAGCCCATAGGATCTCACAACCTTCGCAAGAGGAGCGACAGATATTAAAAAGAGTTGGGCTCAGAGAGGAGCCCTGAGGAACACCGCAATGCAAAGGTTTGGGGGCTGAGTAGAATTGACCAAGCATCACCATCTGAGCCCGCTCACTAAGAAAGGAAGCAAGAAGCCCCAAAGCCAAGCCCCCGATACCTATCTCTCGGAGGCGATCAATCAGCCTGCGAGGAGACAGGGTATCAAAGGCCGCGGTGAGGTCAAGTAGAATAAGCAGGGTAGTGTGCCCTGAGTCCACTTGGGTCCGGAAAAAACAGCGGTCAATGCTATTTCCTTACTATGGTGGCTTCTGAAGCCATGTTGAGAGCCATCAAGTAGGTGGTGATCTTTTAGATAGGTGCTAAGATAAAGGTTTAGTTAGGATTCCAGAATCTTAGCTGGAATCGGAAGTAAGGAGAAAGGCCGGTAGTTCTTCAGTTCACCCGGATCCAGACAGGGCTTCTTCAAAAGTGGCTTCACTATGGCCATTTTCCACAGGGTAGGATATTACCCCTCTGAGATCACAACATTAAGAACATCAGTCAGATGGGGAATAATGATTTTACGGCCAGTTTTTAACACCTTGAGGGGACACTGATCCAGAGGGGAACCCAATTTCACCCGTTCTAACAACCGGTCAGTCACCTCAGAGGACATGCGGGGAAAAGTGAGAAGACTGGGAGACCCCTCCGTGAGTGAGGCCTAATTAGGTAGGAGAGTGTGTTGAACAGGCAACCCCACGATGGCTTTGGAGGCTTCAAGCGAGGAGTAGATGACTGATATCTTTGTAAGGAAAAAGTCAGATATTTTATCACACCGCTCCTGGGAAAAATCTGAGGGGTCAGTGACATGGGGAGAGGTAAGGGAGTTTATTACCTTAAAGAGATCCCTAGAGGATTTCACAGATTCAGTAGTCTTAGAAAAGTATAGTCTCTTTTCCTCCCTGATGATCGATTTGTATTCCTTTAGACCCTGTTTATGTAATTCCCTACTCAACGGACCAAGATCAATACGCCAGAGCCTCTCCTGTTTGCGACAACTCTGTCTCAACAAGTCTATCCGTAAACAAGGGGGCAGAGGTTTTTTTCCTTGCTTAGTGCTTACTAAAGGGAGCGAGTGCGTCCATTGCTGCCGACAGTTGTTGCGATAACTCCGCCGCTGCCAAATTAGCATCGTGAAGCTTAGTGAGCTCTAAATTATTGAGGAGAGAGAAAAGTGACTCCTTACTTATGAGACCGAAATTCCTCCTTTCTTCCTAAGGCCTATTGCCTGAGAGAGCCGTCACTGATGCCATGAAGTGTAGATCAAAAGGAATGGCAAAATGGTCAGACCAAACTAGGGGGATAGGTTCCCCCACCCTTAAACGAGGGTCATTAGAGAAGACACAGTCAAGTAAGTGTCCCGCTATATGGGTGGGCTTTCTGACCAGATGTGAAAAGCCACAGCAACTCAGGGTTTCTAAAAGACTTTGGGTATCTTTACAATGAATATTATCCGAGTGGAAATGAAAATCCCCCAAAAGGGTAAGATTGGATCTTTCACAGTAGGGTTCTAGAAGTCTACTAAAATCCTGAGTGAAGGAAACCCTAGGGCCCGGTTGCCTATAACATAAGATGCCAGAGAAGCTTTCCGTGGGGTGTAGGTTAATAGAAAAATAAAAGGCCTGGTAGAGATCAGGAGGAGGGGACAAAGCCTGAGTGCGGCAGATCAAGGTTTCTCCATAAAGAATGCCCACACCCCCTCCCCGCCGACCTGCCCTGTCCATTCTAGCAAAGGTGTACCCAGTGGGGATAGCATCTACCAGGTCAGAACCAGAGGCGTCCGTGGCCCAAGTTTCGGTTATAGAGACCCAGGTTGGCTTCCTTGCTGAGACAAAGTCTCTGAAGGCAATCTTATTTTTAATCAGGGATCGTGCATTAATGAGATAGCCCTGTGCAATCTGTTCTATGGGAGGGGGCCTGATAGTATTTTTGTCCATGGAGATGTGAGGAGCCAGCTTAAAAGAGATGTTACATCCTCTGCATACTAAGTCCTGCTTCTTGGCTAAGATCTCCGGGTCAAAGGAGTGATAAAAGGGTGCCTGTTCTGGCCGAAGATCTAACAATAACTTTCTAGAATAATGAATCCGTCCCAGCTGGTCAAAAGGAGACAGGGCAGCATCTCTGGCGTGAGGCGCGTTCTTAGCGCGGACAGGCGCAGACGGGTGCAGACAGGCTTGTCTATGGCACGCCGGTGGCATGTCTGCTGCGCGACGAGCCGGCCATGCTGCTTAAATAGTCTAGAATTACTAGAGCACTAAATTCCCTGGCTCCGCCCCTGAACACCGGAAGGAGCCTAAGTGTACACCGGCGCCATCCACAGCAAACGGGAAAACTCGTGGTGCACTGGCAAAAGCAAAGGAGGCACTGAGAGGGAAGCAGATCCCCCGCGAGGTAAGAGGGAGCAAGGAGCTCAGGTAAAGTGCAAAAGCAGCAGAACCCAATCAAGGTTTTAAGATTTCAAAAATGTTTAGAGAAAGAACAATGTTAAAACGATAAAAACAGATAAAGTACAAATCACGTTAGCAATTGCATGGTGTCTGCGCACGTCCGCTTAGACTTACCTGTAAGTAGAAAGGGTACGCACCAGCATGGTCCTTCAGTCCTTGGAAAAGAAGAGCTTCATCTAACGCTAATTGATGTCCTTTGGTGCATTGTAATGCAAAAATCGCAGGCAGCACCATTGTGGTCAGATCCAAGAAACCATAGACCGATGTCATGAGGATCTGAGATAAGACATCCGCTTACAGCATTTACATGAGGACTTACACACTGAAAACTCCGGAGGAGACATCAAACTACTTGCTGTTGTAGCGGAAAAAATTTGGCAGTGAAGCTCTAAAAGGAAGCGGAGGTGCAGGGAAACAGGAACGGACGTCAGCACGCAAGTTGGCAACTTTGAAACACCAGTGGTGCCTTTCCCAGCAGGTGGTGTCGCAGCTAGAGCGGCATGGCACCATACTGTGGAGATGGAGGAATACTGCTGGCAAAAGCTTTTCCGGACGAGTCTGATGCCTGAGGAGTATTCAAAAGCTGTGAAAACCATAGGAAGATGTATCCATTAGAAACTCTACATCTTTCTAAATAATGTGAAAATATTAATTAAGGTTAATTTTTCCCCGCTGAGCAAAGCTTATCCACTGGTCGACACTAATGAATAAATTGGCTAGACTACAGAAAAAGCAGCTGACACTGGCGTCACAACCAAACCAATGTACCTGGAGAAGCAGTCCACATACCTCGCTCATTTATGGACCTGCATCCCCCCTCCTGCCATAAAACTGCCACCCAAGCACGCTGCCGCTTGCTCCTGGTTGATGTAGTCCCAGCACCACAAGGAAGATAGTGTAGCATGGAAGACAGTGGATACAAGAAACTTAAAGTAGCATCTCCCAAACAATCCCTGCGGGCCAGATCAACTAGCCTTTGACTCTCCCTTGAAGTTGGAAAATCAATTCAGCCTGTTTCAAACACATACAATTAAAACACAGTACGGGCTCAATATTTTATTTTTTTTAAATGAAAAACCAAATAAAACCAGCTTGACACAAGCATTTGTCTAGTTGTGAAAGGAGAAAAATCGAGGATTGTTATGTATAAACTGGGAAACGGCTTTTACAACCAAGCCGTTTCCACGAAATCTTTAACCACGCATGCAGTACAACGCATGCGTCGTTACAACTAATGCCTTTACCACGCATGCCTTTACTACGATGTTTGTAGTAAAGGCATATGTGGTAAAAGTAAAAAAAAAAAAAGGGGGGGCTTGGGGGGGTCTCCCCCCCAAATAAAACAACTCACCATAAGTCACGTCGGCATCAGAGTCGATTAAGAGAAATCGGTAAAAAATGCCGTTTTCTCTTAACGACGTATGACGTCACCACGCAAATAGTCGAGGAAAGGTTTGGAGTTTACAGTGCTACCCCAATAACCAAGTTATAAGGTAGGAAGGTTTTTAGAAATCACTTTTTATTCAAAAATTTGAATTGTTAGCCCAAGGGAGACTTGTTTTATGATGAATGTATTAATTATGTTTAGAATTAAATAGGTTATTAGTAATATAAAAACTGCATTACATATGCTTGATAACTTTTAATTGTAGTGAGAAAAGGGAAAAAACAAAATTGTGAAAACCACACAATGGTTACCACCGATCTGTGCCATGTCGTCTAATTCACACAAATACTTCACTACATTACGAATGCCATGAATGCTTGTCAACGTGTTTTAAATGAAATTCGACAACTTTGCATTGAGCAGAGAAAATAAAAGGCAAAACAGAACATGGAAGGCAATCGAAGGGATGGTCAGTTAAGACATCACGCAGAATAAGAAACACAACCCCACACCCTGTCAAAAGGTGAGGCCACGTAGAAATTGCAGAACATTCTCTCTGTACCTTGTCATCCACTCCGCTAGGTGGGCCTGATAATCCATCTTTAAATGTGCTGCCCCTCCCCCTTCTCTTGTGCGCCCCCCCATGGAAAAAAACCGAAGCCAGTAAAGAGACACCACCCTTACAGTTCTCCTTTACATATCACCTTTTACTTGCATTCCCTAGGAGTATTTGCTTTTTACACGATGCTGAGTTTTAGTAGTTTTTTCATGCAACATATTACTCATGTATAGTACGTAGTTTAAAAAGATTTGCTGTGAGTACAGTTTGTGGGTGGGCCACGACACGTGGAGTTCAGATTGAATTTCTTATAGTGTCAGTCAGTGGGTCATCAAGGGATTCTGAATGCATGTTCATGCAATCCTTGGCCTCTCTGCAGAGCCCACAAAGCAACGGGAATTTATACAACTGTCAAAATGCTTTCAGGACAAAAGTTAATGAACATTAAGTGCCTACAGCGGAGTGGATGCATTGCTTGTGGGGGGATTTGGCAAGTGAAGGAGATGCAAGGAAGTATGTACAGGAGAGGGTGAAAAGAGGGTGCCGAAGAGGAAAGAGGGGGTATGAGATACGCAGATTGAGTGTTTCAGAAGTATATGAAGAGAAAAAGGGCATAAAGACCTAGGAGAATGTGCAATTAGTGTGAAGAGGAGGCAGGAGTGACGCTCCAAAGACCTGGCCTGTTCCCAGACTACAGTAATTTACAGCCTGCTTAAAATTTTTAAATGAATGTGTATTTAATGAAAAAAATAACGGTTAACGTCAAGTTAGAGTTATGTGTAGTAATGAGATCTTACTTTTACTTTTATAAAAACTAAATTTGCTGAGAAAAAAAATAAGATTTAAGTGTCATTACCGCTAGATGTTGAAATATGATAAAAAATAAAAAATCCACACAAAAAAACACTGAAATTCTCCAGTTAGACTTTACTGAGCTAACTGTAACTTGCGCCCCCGCCAGGCCCTGTTTATGACCTCATATACTGTATTACTCATGGGAATGGATATGCATTTGTGTGGAAGCAAAGAACTGTAGAATAATATCTATACTACTATTATAAAGCAAGAACTTTGAACCTTTGAGGCGGGTAAACTCGGGAACCACAGCGCCAATCCACACACCCGATACATCATTGTAATCGTCAGGGTGTGCAGATGGATATAGGCTATATAAACTATAAAAATATGCGTTATTTAAAAAATGTACGTTAAAAAAAAGTAGTCCCTTCGAAGTAGCGCCGGCCGCGACCTGCGTGCTGATGTCAGGAGCGCGGGGAGGAGTGGCGTCCAGGAGCGGCGCGCGGGGGAGGAGCGGTGACGAGCGGCGGACAGGCGGTGAGGACTGGCGGGAGGAGCGGCGGAGCGGTGAACTGAGGAGCGCGGGGGAGGAGCGGCGGCTGAGGTAAGGCTCCGGGGGACCCACGGACAATGTCGGGGCAGGCGGGGGTTGGGGCAGGCGGGGGACGGAGCAGGCAGGGGACGGGGCAGGCGGGGGACGGGGCAGGTGGGAGACGGGGCGGGCGGGGGACGGGGTTGCTGGACAATGTCGGGGCGGGCGGGGGCCCGGGCTGCTGGACAATGTCGGGGCGGGCGGGGTCCCGGGCTGCTGGACAGTGTCGGGGCGGGCGGGGGTCGGGGAAGCCTGATTGCTCCCGGACAAGGTCGGGACGGGCTGCTAGTTAGTGGATAAAAGGTCAAGGGACAGTTGCACTGTCAAGCCAGACCTAAACATCCATGTAGGTAAATGACTTCCCTCCTCCCATCTGTGCGGCCACCAGAGAAAAACACTATCTAGTTATCTAAGACACTTTAATAGCATTACAATGTCGTGTGCGCACCGGAAGATTCAAGCTCAGGCAACTCGATAAATAAACAAAATGATCACAGCTGTGTAGAGGGCAAGGACTTTTTTGTGGAAGCACACATCTTCTGCTCAATCAAAACATGTACTCCAGGCTCCCAACATGAGGGTGGAGCAAACACCCCTCTCTATTGATGCTCACATAATTGTCTGGTGAAAGCTGAACTGTCAAGCAAGATCATAAAAAGCACGGTTTATGAGTAAAGTTCCAACCTTCTGCCAAATATGATGTATTTCTGTTCAGCCATTTTTTTCCTGTATCGCTTCCTAAAATTTCCTATGGGGTAACATGGTAAAATAATGTTTTTTCTCAGCTCTCGCTTGACGGATCACCTTAAAATGTTCCAGGAAGATGATAAATGTACTTTTTTTTGGATATTCGAGGAAGAGGAGATAGATGTATCCTCTTTTGGAAGGTTTTGTGAAGATTTGCAAATAGTTCCATGGTTAGTAGCAAAACAAAAAAATGCTATTCCTATGGAAACTGTGACCTAGCCACTGTGTAATTGGAGGCCCAGTCGGTTTTATAAGTGCCACCTTGTGTGCCCGCCCTCCCCTAAAATTCATGTCTAGAAATAATGCCTGTAGTTCCTCTCCTTTCAGACACCAAAATTCGGCCCAGAGGAAGATAGAGGTGTTGGTAAAGCTAACAATCTATGTTGACTGTACTGTACAGTCTAATCAGTGTATTGCACCCTCATAAGTCTGCAAAAATAACACCGGGCACAAGTGTTTTTTATATGATGTGAGGCAATAAGGACACACAATCCAAGTTTCTCTCTGAGATACCGACTCCTTCGTTAACCTAGTTGGAGGTAGACAGTAAACCTGAACTCACCAATAAAATTGTTTACGCAAAAGTGTGCTTTGTCCAATTGATATCATGACAAGGGACTGGCCCCCCATCGGCAATTGTACCTCAAAAAACTGTCACAACCTAGTCCTTCTGTAACAAACTAAGGAGCGAACCTTCTTAGTATATCAAAAACAACTTGCGCATCTAGACCCTACAAATAGCATTAATGGCAAACAAACCTATATATTTTTCACATCTGAAACGTGTTTTCCATTGTAAACGGGGTCGAGCTACACGAAGGATTTCTCAGGGCTTTCCTCTATATCACTAGCAAGAAGTGAGCAACCGATTTCCTCCAAGTTCATATTCTGACTGCCATGTTAGGGGCTAAATAAACGCCAGGTGACCTAGATAACCAACAAATACCGCACTAGATTTGATTGTGAACAATTTTTAGAAGCGATTAGGAGACGCATATAAACTAAGGGCCCAATTCACAGAACTAACTTAAGACAAAATCTTAAATTTACTACCATTTTGGTATTCACAGAAGACACTTACTCATTTCGGTATTCACAGAAGTTAGGAGTCCTAACTTTAGGACTCCTAAATGCCTTCTGTGAATACCAAAAGTCTTACAGTTAGGATTTTTCCGCACAAACCCCCCTATAGGCTGGGAATTATCTGCCTGAGGTAGCCAAATTGAAGGGCCTTCGCAAATGGAGCCTTATTGGCATTTATGTGTTAGGTGATGTCTGGAAAAGAGGGGACATGCTAGAGTTCGCTGCCCTGCAGGAAGAATTCCAAATGGGAAAGGGGGAGTTCCTCCATTACCAGCCGCTCCGCCATGCCTTATATCATCACCTGCACCACGGGGAACAACTACCTGAATATGCCCCCTGGAAGATAGATTATTGCTTGATCCCATGATCGATAAGGCCATTTCCTCACGTATAAAAAGCTACTCAATAACATAAATGACGCCCTGGGGCCTCTGTGTGAAAAATGGGAGTCCGAGGTTGGGCTGTTGGAAGAAGGCGATTGGAGGGAGGCCCTACAGAGTCCACGGGAAGTGGCAATCCATGCCCGCTTTAGGCTTGTCCAGCTGCGCTCCTTACACCGCTCCTACACTCCGCGCATGACAATACAGAATAGGATATATTGATTCGGAGTTCTGTCTGAGGGGCTGTGGAGAGGTGGGAACCTTCTTCCATATCTTGTGGGACTGCGCTGGGATCCGGGCGTACTGGTCCAGACTGGCGAGCATTATGTCAGAAGTGGTTGGCTCGGAGGTCCCACTTGAGGCCCAATGGCACATCCTAGGTGTTACAACTGACATCACATGGCCTAAGTGGGAAAAGATCTAGCTGGAATTAGCGAGCATGGTGGCCAAGAGAAATATAGCGAGGCTATGGGGTAGTAATGTGGTACCAACAGTGGAAGACTGGGAAAAGGACCTAGATTGGTGCCAGAGGGCTGAAAAAGTGATCTATAAAAGTAGAGGGTGTCCCAAGAAGTGGGAGAAAATATGGGCAGCATGGAGAATGTATGGGGGGAGTTACTGGATACCCAGTCTGTCTCCGAACCCGGCTAATGATGTGAATGTATCTTTGTCTTGGTGTGCAGATCGAAACGTTCAATATTGTATTATGTATGACCTTGCCTTTTGTACGTCCACATACTACCTGATGCTTTATAGTATGCTACTGTTTTTGGAGCCTGTTATTTTAATAAAAAGATTTTTTTTTTTAAGTTAGGATTTTTCCTAGTTTCAGAGTAGTAAAGTTAGGAGTCCTAACTTTACTACTCCTAAACTGAGAAAAATCTTAACTGTGCAATAGTCGAAGGCCTGTATTCAAAATCGTACGATCCAGCAATGCAGACGGACTTCAAAAACGAAGCCAAGGTGTAAACGTGGAGGGAAGAAGGAAGGCCTAAACAGAAACACTTGACTGCCCACGGCCTATCACTGTCAAAACAGGCTGCAGAGAGGGCTTTCATTTCCACTTCAATTCTTCAGAAGACGGGCCTTTAAATAATTAAAGATCTGCATGAAGAGAAGTGCTAGTGCAATGTAGCAACAATTAGAATGGTAAAATATTAATCTTGGTTTTTGTTTCTGCATAACCTTGACAAATGTGTAAATCAAAAAGTCAGCAAGGAAACAAAAGAGACAAATTACAACAACCCCCGAATCGAATATCTGCCATGAACTGTGAGACCGCAGGCAATGGCAGACTAGACTACCAAAGATTAGCCGACAAACGCGCAAGCTCGTTAGCAATAAGCCCCTTAGAAGCATTCCTCTTCATATTGTAGGAACAGATTGAATATTAAAATGAAGTTTTAACACCATGCCAAGTCTTTATAAGCACTAGCTTTAATGTCTGCATCCTTCGCTCTTCTAAACAAGTCCCAAAGAAACGCACATATTAGGATTTCATTTAGTGTCTAAATCCACAATGAGCACCTTTTGAGCTCTGCCCATTACAATTTTAACTCGATAGTTTGGAAATTGGCCATGCCATTTGCCAGTGGCCGAGATTAATTTAATCATTTTACTGATCAATTTTGTTTTCTTCAGTGCACAGCTGGCATTGCGCATCTAAGCATATAATCTGTATTTTTAACCTCAATACTTTCTCTCTGCAGCCAATAATATCTTAACATGTGTTTGTGTAAAAGTTCCATGGCTTTGTATTTATGTTCCCCGGGTTATTATACCAAAAGCGATGAAGTGCTTAGCAAATTACAGGTATTTACAGTTGAGACCCATCAGCAAAAGAAAATATTTTCAATCATAATATGGTATTTTCGGGAAAAACACAAATAATTCAGAATAGAAACTGTTAATTTCCCCCCAAAATGTAATACGTATTTAGTGCACTGGCATTTGAAGTTCGGCAGTTTTCCTCAACCAAAGGATGAGGAAGGGTAATAAATATAACCGAGTTTGATAAGGGATCTTCAAATGTGCCCCAACAGAATACTAGTATCAGTAACAACTAAACTGGGAAATTTCCAAAGCACAAGGTTCTCCATGAAAAATGTATACTTTGCTTTCAGAGACTTCTGCTTAAGCTATGAAAGAACAACTATTTCATGCAACGGCGGTGTTCTGAAATGCATACATTAATTTTAATTTTGTAACCACAATCTACATTAAACACAACTAAAATTCTGTTACCCGACTTTAAATGACTTTACCTATCGCGAAACATGAAAAGGTGTTCAGCAATGCAGTACTTAATGACTCAAGCGTTCCGCATTTTATTGCGGCACTAGCAATATTTCTCGGCAGGAGATATTTAGAATAAAGAACCTATCAAACAGGAAAGGTTAAATGGTGAACGTCAGTGATGCGGGAAGATTAATTATAGATAAACCCATCAGTATAGTTTGAAAAACTAATTCACAGTAGCTTCATTTTCCAATAAAAGAAATCCTTGAAAATGAAAGGAGAGATCAGTGGAACACACCGCCCATCAAATTACCTGGAATGGTCTCTTACTTCAATCAGATCGCTGAAATGCACTAAGGCAATGTAGCGTAAAGAAATGGAACTATTTCAATTTGCATGACATTAGTATGGAGCTTTCCGAACAATGGAAAATCTACAAACATGGAATTGTCACTAAAGAGTCAACTCAATTTCAACAAGTTGGCTTTTACAGGTCTCAAAGTAATGAACGGTCAGCTTTGCTTACCATCGACTCGTGTGGGCTGTAAAAGCGCAGGTGTGTCTGTTCCCGAAAAATATATATTTACATCTAATATATTTACGCTCTTTGCTTCACATCGGCCCCACTGCTGCCCTTCCGTTCATTTCAAACTTCGGACTATTGTTTGTTGCCAATATAAGTACATTTTTTGTCCTGGCACACAATTGAAACCCTATTAGCCATTTCATAATCATCGGCTCTTCTAAGACAGAAATTCTAAAATGGCATGCTTTCTTCAAGACAGACGTCAAAAAAAGAACAAGTAAACAAGAACAAGTAAACATTAAACGGCATTTCACAAGGAGCCTCGATACAGTTAGGTGTTTTAACACCCTGAGAAACAAAACTAAAGCAGACATTTTACAAACCTAGTCATGTGGAATGGAGGAGGAGGTGACTCATTTTGGTACAGTCTTGAGTCTCTACCCAGGATATACACACAGGTTAGCAAGAATATCAACAATATAGTAATACATATCAAAACTCTACCAAGCTCCATTGAAATCGACTTTTCACAAAATCAGATGCTTTTCCTATGTTCCGAAACCAGAAAAAATGAATTTTAAATGAAAATCATGTTTAATCTTCCATAACCTTTTTCTGCCAGTTTCAAGCTATAATATTTTTTAGAGGCCTGGCGTTTGCGATCAGTAGAGGAATCTTGCTGGGTTTTGATGGATTTGGGTAAACCCCACGTAGACAATGAGTTAATGAACAATAGGTTAAACTTATGAGTACATTGTGTAAGTAGGTTTCTCCAACTAATGAATGAGGAGGTTACTAATTTTCTATGAAGGCCAGAGAACAGCTTACTAGAATGCGCTTTCTTCCTAAGTTAACACACACATTTCTCAGTATACCATTCAATCAAAGAACCTACATTATGGGATAAACAAATGGCATACCCCTTCACAAGCTTCCCATTGGTGTCGAAATCCCAATGAAATGACACACATGCACTGCATTTAGGGTTAGTATTAGAGTACTGAGCAATTTTCCAAGATCTTGGAAGCAAACAGAAGTATGGCTATTTTAAAGAGAGAATTAACTTCTAGGAAGATCTGTCAAAAATTATATCTCAACCAGCTTTGGATATACAGCTGCTTGTACAATTCTTTTGCAAGCATTGGCTTTCAACTCCACTAATATCTTTCCCGTCATTGTCATCAAAGGGAATCTTCATAGAATCATAAACTGAGCATTATGGCACATGCATAAGTTAGCAGAGCATTTAACCTTTTATGTATGTAATATACATGTATATATTATTTGATGTTACATCTCTCTTCACCAATATATCTATGTTGCTAGTCTGATAGCTTTACCTGGAGCTCTTATCAAAAGACCGAATAAAATGCTTTTAGCCAAAGTTCTTACGAACTAATTTCCCTGTTCTAGATGCTACTGTACACCCACAAACAGAAAATCAAAATAGCCCTTTACAACAATCCAGCCTGTGCTCATCTGTAACTAAACTTGTTTTTGTGTCATCCACCACCACATTAAACTCAATATATGTAGCAAAGGGCTTGGGATAATGCATCTGCAGTAATTAGGACATCTGTAAAAACACCTACAGTAGCTTGTCCGACTATTACAAATGTGTGGTTATCAATGTGTGGTTATCCTTTTGCATTTCAGGTAGCAGAAATTAACAGTTTCTGTTATCCAGGGAATCACTTACATGGAACATCAAAAGAGAGAACATCTCGCGTGTGGTTTTCCTTTGAAACCTATCTAAACAAACAATGCAAACAGCATTTCCCATTTTAGCCACTTTATAAAAGCAACAAATGGTTTTCCAAAACCTTTAGTCCCTGCTCATTTCAAAACTCCCAAGTTACAAGCATTAATTGTGAGAACTGAAATAAGGAAAGCTGTAAGAACTATAAGGATTTCATTGCAGTGATTCAAAAACGTGCATCAGATGTGAATACCTTTTTTAAATAAACATCAGTCACAAGTTCTGTTAGTAAATGACCTTGTGGCATAAGAGAACATCTTACTTCACAATAAACCTTTGTCATTTTAATGATCTAGTACCAATGACGACTGTAAAAACAAGGTTGTCGAAACCCATGGGCAGTATAGAACTACTAGAAACTTTTAGGTTGCCCATTTAGAATATATATATATATATATATATATTCACTGAAAAAACCATAGGTTATAGACCATATATAGTTAGGAATTAGCATTTAAAAAACCTTATTTTACTCACACAAAACCATTGAAATTCCATATATAGTTAGTTGCACTAACTATATATCGCGCACCCGCAATCCACTGCTGATGATGTCACATATTACATCATTCATGACATGGTCAGTGACATCACTGATGACATCACTGATGACATCTCAAATGACATCACTGATGACAACATCCAGTGACTGTATGTTTCTGTAAAGTTAAAATATGTCTTACATATTGAAGAATGAGTGGATGTATAAGTGTCTGGATGAAGGATTTAGTAGGTGCATGACTGACTGTATAAGTGAGTGATTAAATGTGTCTCACTGAGTGCATGGGTTAGTGACTAAACTGTTTTAAATTGTGCATCATTGTGTCTGTTGTTTTGTAATCTGATGCATGTGTTGATCATCAGCTATATGACTAACTATATGGGTTATTGATTAGTTGGCCAAGTATTTGTATGGGAGACTGAGTGTGTGTGTGTGTGTGGGTGTCTGGGAGGTGTATGACTCTGTGCATAGATGTGTGAGCAGTTGATTCACTAGATGTATGGGTTCAAAAGTGCATGTGGAAACAGCTGTATGGGCGGTTGACTGTGTGCATGAGTGTATTGGTGAGTGAATGGATATCTCAGTGCTACATGTCAAAGTAAGTACATATGTAAAACACAGTACATGTGATAGTTGACATATATAAATAACTGTGCATAAGAGCCAGTGAATGTGTGAGTGGCTGTATGGATTATTGTGAACTTGTATCAGGGATTGTATAACAGAGTAAATATGTGTTATTATATGTTTCAATAAGTAAGGTGTGTATAACTATATAGTTGAAGAAATGGAGGTGTGATTGATTCTTTGCAAGACTGACTAGGTGTGTGAGTAACTCCATGGATGAGTGACAGTCTGTGAGTGTCTGTTTACACTGAGTGTATCTAAGGTTATATTAGAGTCTGAAGAGGTTCATCGTATCATCACATGAATGATGTCATCAGTGATGTCATCAGTGATGTCATTTGAGATGTCATCAGTGATGTCACTGACCATGTCATGAATGATGTAATATGTGACATCATCAGCAGTGGATTGCGGGTGCGCGATATATAGTTAGTGCAACTAACTATATATGGAATTTCAATGGTTTTGTGTGAGTAAAATAAGGTTTTTTAAATGCTAATTCCTAACTATATATGGTCTATAACCTATGGTTTTTTCAGTGAATTTTCATGGTTTTGTAAATGCTAATTCCTAACTATATATGGTCTATAACCTATGGTTTTTTCAGTGAATTTCATAGGTTTTTTAATAGCAAATCTTTATAAAAATAATACATTTTAAATC